>NW_023458557.1:96605814-96694801 GCF_013731165.1 Rhagoletis pomonella | reverse complement strand
AAATTTTGATATTTTAATAATATTATGTTATTAAAGTCATTAATGGTTAGCAGTGCGCGCTACCATTCCGCAGAGCCTGGGCTCAAGCCCAATTTCCGACCAACATAAAAAAATAAAACAAAAATGTTTTTTCTAATAGCGGTCGCTCCTCGGCAGGCCATGAAAAACAGCTTTTCATATAAATCGACGTAGAACTGCAGGTGCCTCCCTTTTGTACGACAACATCAAGGCACACGCCACAAATCGGAGGAGAAACTCGGCCCAACACTAGAACATTGTGCGATGCGTCACTATATTAGTATTATTAATTCATTTAAAAGTCCGACTCTTTCGAGGTAAGATATCTCATAATTTTCGCAAAACGCGATGACGTAGATTGACATCTCAATCGGCGCTTAATACTACGAAAAGGTTGCTCTTCTACTTCAATAGTTGTGGAAATCGTAGTCGTAATCGAGTCATTCGATGAATCCGAATCATCACTAATTGTAATGAAAATATTTTCCTTTGCTGCTGAATTGCCTCCACTGTTCCACTTCACGATTGATTTGGCAACGGTTGCTGCACATTCTGTAGGAGATGGTGGTATATTGGCGCCATTGTTACTTAAACAAGTAACTGTCTCAAAATTGTCTGGCGATGGCGTACGCGTACCACTACTGTAAGTAACTGAATCGCGACGGCCTTTATCAAACTTTTTATGAAGGTATACAATTTCTGCTTCGGTTTCTTCCGCTACAATTTTCAGCGCTGATGTATCGATCGATGATTCTTTTCCGCAGTTTGGCATTATCGCTAGCGATTAATTAAAGCAGCAAATTAAAAGAACCACTGCGATCTTCCGCACCTAACTCATGACAGCTCGTTAACCGTATTAGCACTGATTTTTGTAGCGACATTGCCAGGCATTTAAGAAGATCCTGTTGTTTTCAGAATATCCTGATGCTGCGTGCAAAATAAATATGTAGGTAGCATTGGTGATTAACGATTTAAGGCTGGCTCTAAGGAAAATGACCAATGAACGAAGCGTAAACAGCGCGGCAGGTAAATCGGATGTAACGTAATTTAGCCACTTGAAAAACATCACATTTTGTTGTTTTGAACAGCCGAGAATATTAGCGTGTGCGAAAAACAAGACTAGCATCAAAAATACTAGTTACATATGCAATATCTCGCCAACTTACAAATGAGTATTTTAAGATAAAAAAACAAGTCATAAATACCCTTTGTCGCCCTTGAATTGACATTTTGTGACAAACAGCATTACAAAGAAAAGGCAGGTAACGGTTGTAAATATGCGACAAAAATGGTATTTCATATATACATGTTAAGACATGACCAAAATTAAATTGTGTTTCTTTTTTTAGACGTCCTTGATATTTCTAGGCTTAAAGGTGTAAAAATCGAGGTAAAATTGAATGCCGCCTCGGTGGAGGACGGAGAAAGAGCTACGAAAATAATCAATTAGCTCCTTATGCTATAGTATATTTAAATTCCTAAAACTGAGGGGATAAATTTTCAACTAACTAATAAATTAAAAACATTTGTACGAACTTTCATGAGAAAAAATTGTTGCGTTTGTTATTCGGCAGCTTTTCGCGTTCGAGTATTTTGTTTAAGTGACACATTTGGTACAAGTTTGAGCTTGTATGCAATTATAACCTTGTCGCTTTCACACCTAACCTATGTATGCTTTGTGTGCAGAAAAGAGATGACCGGTTTCAAGTTTGATATGCCCAAGTCCGGCCATTTTCTGCTGCTCAACAGCAATCGTTATTCAGGTACCTGAGTAATATTTCGTTTACTCCTATGAAAGGTTTTACCCTGAGTTCCTTTTTAATATTCCCTACCTAATAATCCGTTATGCAAGTTTGTATGTAAGTACATTTATTCACAAAATAATAGGAGTGCAATATTTTGACCAGCTTTGAAAATTCTTATTTTTAATTATTATTTTTTTTTTAATATAACAAGTGCAATTTACAAAAACTTGCCTTGATTTTTTTGAGATTTTGTTGAGAACGGTCTCCCGCATTTCATTTCATAAGAAATTCATGATTATGTGGAAAAAACAGCAAAAATCGTAATAATAAAAAAAATATATTAAAAATCGCCGCGTAAAATTAGACTAAAATTGTATGGGCTATAAAACGGCATATCATAAAATTTGTAAAAATTCAGATTAAAAACTTTAATGCAAATTTGTTAAATTTTCCTAAATTTTATATACAGTTCCAAATTTTTATTTATGTGTATGGATTTTGTTAAACCTTCTATCAATCAATCAAAAATCAACACGTGGTCACTTGTTTGGGTCACTGTATATACAGTAGAAGCATACATAAATATTAGAGAAACTAGGCACAGCAAATTTTTCACAATATATGCAACAATTTTTATTCTAATATTTTTCCGCCAATTTTGTATAAAAATATGGTTCATTCAGCAACAAAAAAAAAAAAAATAAAAATATAATTCCTAAACTTTGTGCAAAACTCGCGAAAATTCAGTAAAATCTTCATCAAAATTTTCAACTTTTTAATCAGGTTTTTTCGAATTTTTTTTTTTTTTAAAGGGCGCGCTCATAGTTATATTTTCAGAGCGCCAAGCGGCCACTTGGGCTCTCTCTTATCGGATTAATAATATTTTGACCGTTTTGACAGCGAAATACACAACAAAACTTCCTCATGGCACCGGTCATAAGTGTCCAAGCGCGCACCTGCATTGCCTTGAGGACGATCAAACATCGGAGACCATTCAATGTGCTTGTCCGGTTTTTGGTTAAACAGTTGAACTTCTTAGAATTGGGAATTCGGTTCCTTTAACTTTTATTAGGGAGGCCTTCGGGGTATAGATCCTTCTACGTCGCTATGTCTCTTGTTTTGCTATACCATATCGAATAAATTAATTTAAAATCGAAAATTTGGGAACTATTTGATCTGCAATTAATCACATAAAGACAAAATTGAAGCTCCACAAATTTTTTAGCATAAATTCATAATTCGAATTGTAACTAAAAATCACGAAGAATCAATTCTGAAGGCTACGTCACAATTATTTCGATTTTCATTTAATCTAAACATCAATAGTTATTCAATCAAAAATACGAGAAGTTATGAAAAGTAAAAGGGACATCCCTGTTAAAATTTTCATTTATCGTTCCATTAGTAAATTTATTACCAACAATTTATATACAAAAGAAATATTTAAATAACTTATTAAGCGTGCAAACGTTTGCGTAAAATTTTTAAACGGATATTAAATAAAAGAAATACAAGCAAATGTAAACATTACATACGAACAAAAAAAAAAAAAATAACAAAACTGGTTACGTAGAAAATTTGTACAACTCCAACCCATTAAACTTGTCAGTTTCGGCACAATCTTCTCGGCGTTTATTAATTTTTCTAACTTAAAAACATTGCGAAAAAATGTGTTAAAGTTTCTAGCTGTGTCCATAGGTAAACCCGCTGAGAGAGGCCAACGTAAATATTAAAATGGCCTACAACACAGCAAGCGAAGCTAAATGAAAAAGTTAGAAAAACTATAAGAAGCTAAGAAAAGAAATAAAAAGACACATTTACGAGACGAATGTGAAGTGAAGGAGAAGGAGAAGAGAAGAAGAGAAGCAGCCAAAAAATATTTAAAAAACCGTACTGACCTACAACAATTTGTCATCAAATTATAGATTTAGAGGAGCGGAACGTATTTAATGTAGCAAGTGTGAATGCTTTTTAGTACCCCAGAGTTAACAGCGAGCACCTTGCGCTAGTTTAAAGTGACACACAATTACATACATACATACATACAGATAATCTAGTCTATGAAAAGTGTAAATAAAAGTTGTCGAAAATATAACAAATAAACATCCAAAGCGGAATAAAAAAAACAAAACACGAAAGCTAACGCAAATATTGTAAATGAAATAAAAGCTGTCAGCGCATGCGCACGAAAAATTGAGTAATCTTTTACTACGGTTTCTGCCTCTTACTGTCAGCCAATTTATGTGCTGACAGCAGTGCCATGGTATGACCATAGTGGCATGAGTGTATGCATTAGGGTGGTAAAAAAAAAGTAAATTCGGAATTATAATGCTCACACCCCTAGGATTGTTCCAAACAAATATTTCGCCGTTTTTGTTTTTATTTTGAAACCAAAAAAAGATTTACTTTAACCTTAAAAAAAAGTGTTTAAATAATAAATAATTAAAGATTTATTTAAAGCCCCCAAAGTTTTCCATGTATTTTTTTAAATTATTTTTTAATATTAACCATTTTTTATATGTCCCCAAAAACCTGGTGTTGCAATTAAATTAATATTAAAGAATGGTAAAATTAACGATGTGGTATTATTATTGGAAGTCTTAAAGCATAGACAGACGGCAACGTTGAGCCGGATTAACGCCGCAATTGATCTGATCAAAATTGTGCCTTGACAGAATCCAACGGCCAGTAGAATATTTTTTAAAGTTGGTTTTAATTAGTTGTTTTTGACTTTTTTTAGTAAAATTACACTCTAAAAATTAAATTTAACTAATAATAAAAAAAAAAATCAAATAAAATAAAACAAATGTAAAAAAAAGTAAAACTAATTATATAAATCAAATAAAATTAAAAAAAAAAAGTTGAAAAATTTAAGTAAATTTAAGTGGCAAATTTTGAAAAAAATGTAACATTTGCAACAACTTTGCGACGTTTCATGAATTCCACTATTGCTTGTGCTGAAATACACATACAGTGGGGAGCATAAATGAGTACAAGGTGATTTTTGTTAAATATTTGCAAGGTTTTTAAAGCAACAATTGTGTTTGTTATTTTTTCATAAAAATATGGTTAATTCTTTATTTAAAACCATATAAATCAAACATTCAGACTTTTGAGCTTTTTATAGCCCAATTCTGTATTGGTGACAAAAATGTTTTTACTGTCAAATTTAAATTTTTTCATATATTTTTCCGTAATGAAAACTGTGACAAGAATGTGTAACTGATACAGAATAGAGCCGTTAATCTGATTTTTTAGAATTTTTTTTTTTAAATCGTAAATTAAATTAATCTGTACTTTTTTCCATGCAAGCATGAATTTCTTATGGAAGAAAATGCACAAGACCGTTTGCAAAGAAAATTAAAAAAAAGAATCAACGCCAGTTTTTATAAATTGCACTTTTATTAGAAAAAAAACTCGCAAAAGCCGTCAGCAAAAAAAAAAATATTACAAATTAAATTATTATAGTAAAATTTAATGAGCTACCAAACTGCATAAATATCTAAAAAATCAGATTAAAAAGCTCAACATTTTTTAATGACAATTTGTTAAACTTTCTAAGCTCTATAAAGTTTGAAAGTTGAATTTAAATATATGTATGGTTTTGGTTAAAGCGTCAACCATATTTTTATGAAAAAAAAAAAATAACAAAAAAATTTTACTTTAAAAATCGTGCAAATATTTATTAAAAATCACCAGGTACCTACTCATATGTGTGTACGTATAAATACCAGCTTGCTCATTTGTGCGCATGCGGACGTAATGCGGTAGTTGCGTTAAAACTAGTATTCTTTGCCTTCAATAACTTTTATCTCCCTATCAAATGGTTTTTCTTTATTTTTTTAGCAACAAATAGCATAAACGAATAACAGCCGTAGCCTTTATGAAGCCCCATCGATGGCACTAACCGATTTAAGCCTTCAATGGAATTTCCAATAAAATATAAACTAATGCCGTTATGCACTGTTTAATTGTATTTATGCAAAAGCACAGTTGTGCAAAACGCAATGCAATGAGATGTGAGTATGCTTTTCGCATTTTTTTTTCCATTATGAACCTCAGCTATGGATATACATATGTACTAGTGTTTAGATTTGTTGTATAATAAATGGGTAACTGTATAATTGGGTGAATAGTGCAAGAGAAAAGCGCACGAAGCAGAGCTATTGCGTCGTTAATGTGTGTATTTGCAGTGCGAAATTACTGATTTCTGAATAATAAATCTAATCTTAACAAATATAAGGAAATATACGGCCAAGCTCTTGGCAAAATGTGCGCTAATAATTGTTTTTCTCTTTAATTTTTAATTCAAATAAAAAATTTTCATGACCAAGAAGTGAAAAAAAATAACTACAATTTTCACCTTTCGGGTGAGTTTACGTAAGACGAAAAATGTCAATATGCCAAAGCAGTTATATGAGTCAAATTTTACTCCAAATTCGCGAACATTTTACCTTGTATGAACAAGTGAGATCTTGAAACATTAATGAGTCTATGTGCGTACATATGTACATATGTTTGGTATGTAGGTATGTATGTTGACGTGCAATTGAACTGTTTTCATTAACCTTTTTATGTGGCCATGTTTTGCGCTTATGTGACCATTTGAAGCGCTTTATCTGGGTCAAGTTCAGTTACAAAAAAAAAAAGATAAAATAAAATTTGGTGTACTCGTAATAGGAAACTGGAGTGGCATAAAATGGGTATAAGCTTTGCGATTTTCGTACAAACATATATTTATGTACGAATGTATGTATGTATGTACACATAAATTTAGATACAAAAATAAATTGTATGTACATTAATCTGCACTAGAGGGCTGCATGAATGCATTCAAAACGGCATATGAATTATTCATATACAAAACGAGTGAATGATTTTGGCTTCACATTTTTTTGAATTTGAGTGAATAGCTGTTCCGATATTTGTGTCGACATTACAATATTCAAACAAAATGAAAATAAATTGAATTGAAATAAATGACAATTTTTTGTATGAATATCCAAAAATATTTTTTCTATGCACATATGTACAAACATATGTATGTATTTATTGCTGCGCTCCTATTACATACGAAAAAAACTTGTTTGTAGAAAAAAACTTTTACCGAAATGAGTTTGAATGATTTGAATGTTTTCCATTCACTCATTCACATTTTTCCATTTGAAGTAGGGCTGTGCGATTAATTGATTATTAAAAATTTTAGTTAATCATAAAGTAAATAACTCAATTATTCGATTAATTGGAAATTATGATTACTCAAAAGTTCAATTACTCGAGTAACCAAGATTTTGATTAACCAAAAACAAAAATATATGAGTAATTTGCTTTGTGATTAATCAACATTATGAGTAAAATGAGTAGTCAACATTTCAAAGTACTGTTTACATATAAAGCAGTTGAAGTTCCTTGATACTTTGAAAACAACGTTTCTATTTTCAAAAAATAATTTTTTCATGTACAGAATGTAAGAAAGAAAATAAGCATTTTCCAAAGCAAACTCATTTAACGAGCAAAATTAATTTTTTTGAGTAATCATATATCAAGTAACTCGATTAATCATCGTTTTGAGTAATCAAAATCTTGATTAATCGAGTAATTGATTAACCGGAAAACTGATTAACCACATTGGTCGAGTAATCGAATAATCGCACAGCCCTAATTTGAAGGTAGAAAATTTAAAACAAAATGTATATTCATAACTCACAAAATTCCAAACGCTGAGTGTTTTACATGTGAAGTAAAATATTCAAATCCATTGTACTCTGTTTGGCTAGAAGTTTGAATGAATTCATGCAGTCCTCTAGTCTGCACCACCAAAACATTTCGGAAAAATACTAAGATTTACGTGAACTGGGCCGATTTGAAAATACCTCCAAAATTGGATTTTTTTTTATGAATAAAAATGGTTTCTTAAAGTACTTTTTGAGAAAACTTACCTCGGATTACAACAAAGTTTAAGCTGAAAAAAATCGCCATAGAAATATAAAATTTTTCTTTCAACGGAATCATAATAATAAGATTTTTGATGCTGTTTTTTTTATCATTTTTCAAAGATAGGTTTAAGAAAAACTTAAATAACTTAGCCAAAACTACACCGGTTTAGACTTATGAGGTATCGTTGGAAACGTATTTTCTCACCCTAATTGTTCCTTTGCAAATAAACTCATTCAAAGTATGAAAGAGAAAGGTATGACGAACGAGCGTCATTCTTAGTTTAATTAAGATGTGTTGTTGTTTGCAAAAAAAAAAAAAATCAAAGGTGAATGAATGTATTTGCAAAGAAATAAAAAGGGTGAGAAAATAACTTTCCAATGGTAGGTCATAGGTCTAAATGGGTAAAGTTTTCGCTAAGTTATTCAAGTTTTCTTATGCTGGATTTCCACTAGGCATTTAATGGCAAAAATGACAAATTACAAAGTTAAGCATTAAAAATAATCGTGTCATTTCAATGCCTAGTGGACATTGGGCATTAAACCATTCTTTGAAAAAAGTTCAAAAACAACATCAAACATCTCATAATTATGATTTTTTTTTTCAAAAAATACTTTTAAAAAACTATTTTTATTCATGAAAAAAAACCCCATTTTTGCAGGTATTTTCAAATCGGTCTCGCTCACGTAAATCTTAATATTTTCCGAAATATTTTGGCGGAAGTATTAAAATACAATAGCTTTTATTATAATTCCAAAGGAAAGACTGTAATGATTTTTGTTTGTATGAGCAGTTATGCAGGCTAATGTACATAAATAGTAGGTATGTGCATAATTACTGAATTATGCTCAGACATAATGGAAAAGCGTTTTCGATTAAAACTAAAACAATAAGGGAAACTATAAGTAAATAAAACAAATATTTAAACAATACAAAATCAAGATAAACTAAACTAAAATCAATAAATTAAATATATATATTTTTTTTTCATATTTTACTCACAATATGTACTTATGTATCTCAGCAGTTCAATGATAGTGTCAACGCTTCGCAACTGTTAATTAATACTTGTGGCGACAAATCGGTTATTTTCAACCAAAATACCGATGGCAACACAAACGCCGGCAACCACTTCTCATTTTCATTCTCATAGTAGGTGCGAGCTTTGGTACAAAATGCAGAGTATGCTCTATTACAATTGCTGCAATGTGCATAGATGGACTGAAACAAACAATAACTACAATAGCAAAACAATCTTTTTTGTTTTTGTGCAAAACAGTCGTTAAATTACCAGATTATTACAAAATATCATTTAAAACATTTGCAGCGGTGGTCTATTGGCTTGTTGGTCAGTAGACCGCGCGCATACATACATACATACACATCTACATAGTACATAAAGGCTACTAGTATTAAAAACAGCACACAATCTATAAAATGCACATTTATTTTTTATGTTGCATTTACTTCTTTAAGTTATTAATATTTTTTTGTAGTTTGTATAAAAATTTTAGAAAATCCCACACAGTATTTTGTGGTGCAGTAGACCATGGTTGTCCAAGGCGATTGCAATGAATTTGATGAGTCAGCACATTTCTATTTGTACATGTATATGTTTGTATGTGCGAGTGTGTTTTGCAGACGTGCTTAGACAACTTTAAGGTCGACCACAGCGCAGAATGACGCAAAGGTGAATGTCCGAATTTGGCATGAATGTTTTCAAAATTTGACCCTTGAATTAAGATTAGGGGAAGTCATCTGAAACAAACATCTAATTCGGGAGTGAATGGACTTAGCTGCAAGCGTCTCAACACTTTTAAAATGAGCGGCACGACGATGCACTTGCAACTAACTTTTTAAGTGGCCTGGTAAAGGTCATAGAATACCTATGAGTCATTCTTGAAACTGTATTGCAAATATTCAAAAGATGGCGCGCGTGCAGTAAATTGGTGCGTGAGAGCCTACTTACTTGGTTTATTGGCTCAGCTACCGGTTTCGATCTGTGTAACTATGACTGGAATCTTCCCGACGACAGCAGATGGGGCACTCAGTTTATTTTCTCTCTATCGTCCATATAACGGATGCGTGATAGTTTTTTTTTTTTTGGGAGAAACTATCGAAGAGCATCAGCGAAAAAAATCTCAAAAATCAACGGTAGTTTATAGCCACTTAAAACTTGCACTTTATTGTACTTGAAATTGAGTGAGCTATAAAACCGCATACTCAAAAAAATTTTTTAAAATTTTGTTTAAAAGTTGAAAATTTTGGTGAAAAATTTGTAGAATTTTCCTAAATTTTGTAAAAAACTTTGAATCATTAATTAATATGAAATTTAATGCAGAATGAACTATATTTCTATTAAAAATTAAGGAAAAAAATGTATTACGAAAAACATTGCAAATATTTTTAAAAACAAAAACACTGTACGCAAACATATATAAAATTGATTTGGGGGTGTGGGAAGTTAATATTATATGATGGTTTAAAATTATTTAGGCAAAAATAGTAGCATTAATAAAAATATAAATTTACCGACCCCTGCGAAAAATGGTTTTATCCACTTTGATATGAAACATCATGTTTACATTTTAATATTCACATGAAATAAATAATAGTAATAGAAAATATTGTAAAGGTTTCGTAGCAAATAAAAAATTTGGAGATTCATCGTTTCGCTTTTGTATTTTTATATTTTCATTTGTCAATCAGCTGTTGCGAATGGATTATTTGGTAGCTGTCAACAAAATACAATTACTCCCAAAAAGGTTCAAAGGGGGTAGTAAATTTTTGTGAGGGCTTGTGATATTTTTATAAAAATAAAATGAGCGTACTCCGGCGTATTTTTTTTATCATCTACGGAATAAATACTTCTACTTTTTTCAATAACCACAATTTTAAAACTGTTACGCGCAAACTAATGGAAAAAAATAAAAACTTACTTGTAAAAAGTCATTCCTAAATATGAAAATAATTTTAAAAAGTTACATCCACACATACTATAATTACACAGCCACACAAAAAAAAATTTGTGTTCTGACCCAAAGGTCTCACTATGTGTACTTTATGTTTTTGGGGTCGCTGAATCCGAATCCGAGGTCCATTTAACCCCATCAGTTCAGGGTTTTGATATAACCCCAGAAAACCAATATGGCGGAGACCTTTTGGAAAAATTCATCGGATTCGCTTGATACTCATTACTCGGGGGTTTTCGGGGTCGCTAATTACGAATATGATAATATTTTTTCAAAATTCAAAATGGCGGATCCAATATGGCGGACACATTTTTGTAAAATTCATCGGATTCGCTTGAAAATCGTTACTCAGGGGTTTTGGAAGTCACCGATTACGATTATGCAAAAGTTGTGACCATGCATATCTACGAGGGCACTTAAAAAATTTGTAAAATTTTTATTCTAATCATTTTATAAAATCATACTATCGTAATAAAAGCAAAGTTAGTTTTTATGACCTTCTGTGTTGAGTGAATGTTGCAAAAAAAAAAAAAAAAAATAAAGTTGTTATAATAACCCCTTTCCCTTTAATTTTTCTTTTTGCAGTACCATCCGAAGTCAACAACGCCAATGCCAACTTCGAGATCGCACCTTGCAACTTGAAAGATGCCAACAAAAATGAATGCATTCGCAATCTCTTCACACAAATTGTACCTCAGCTGAAGGTAAGTATACACACATACATATATACACACATACGTACATACTTCTTTGGAAAGCCGCTGTCACTTTTTTCAACATTATTGCTTACTTTTCATCGACTCTCTTTTTAGGCTGGCCTACCTCAGTATGGCATGCCATCCATCGATCCGTATTTCTATCGGCGCGGCATTTTCCGCTATGACAACGAAGGCGTGCAAGGCGGTCTGCTCATCAAGAATATGTACATTAATGGCATTAGCGAATTCAAGGTCAACACATTCTTGTCGAATTTCACCGAGAAGGCGTTCATTGTTAAGTTGAGCATTGAAATACCGAGAATCAAAGCGAATGGCCAATTCAAGGCGGATGTAAAATTCGGCGGCTTGCGGTTGGTGCCCAAGGGACCCTTCAACATCACCATCGGTTTGTTGCGCATTCAAGTGTTGATTGCGTTAAATGATTAACTATTTACTATCTCTTTCAATAATTATGCAGATAACATACGCGCCACTATTTTAACTGATGGTTCGATAGAGACGACGGATGCGGGGCGCCGTTTGAAGCTACAACGTTTGAATGCTAATGTGGCGGTGGGCGATGCGCGTATCATAGCCAATGGCATATTTAGCGATCGTAATTTGAGTTAGTGAATACCAGAAATCTTTTATTCAGAAGAAGATGTATTTTGTTAACGTTTGCTTTTCTTCTCTTTCAGATGCAATGATTTTGAATTTGGTTAATGAGAATCTGCCCGAAATCACACGCGTCGGCATACCGGCCACACGCGAGCAATGGGCGCCAATTTTTATAACGCATATCAATCAATTCTTTGCGAACATTCCTATTGATAAAGTTTTAATAGAGTAAAACATTTTCAGAATTGAATTTTCACTTCAATTGGAATCTGTGGAAAATTTAGGTTAGCCTAGTTTGAGAGAAAATTTTTAAAGAAATATTGTAGGTTTTTATTTAAGGCGCTCACTCCCAAAATCGACGCATGTATTTATTTAATTAGTATTACAACATGGCATGCACTATCGTACCTTTGTATTTTTAGTATATTTAAGCATTCGATTTAGTTCGACAATTGTAAATTCATTAATATTTAATTTAAATAAAAGTATAAAAACAGAATTTAATCTTTCGAGCCTTGTACTTTTGAACGTGTTGATAGGAAAACAACTCATTATAACGTCTTCTTTATGATGCTTTAACGATTTAACGATTGGCCGATTAGCGCAGTCGCAATCGCCTGGATCACCACTTACGAATGGCTGTAAGATCTGGACACTACCAGGCAGAGCAAACTCCTCCAATGATGTTAATTCCATCGAGCTGCCCCTGATTCGGGATACCAGCGAATATCTAAATTCGTTGGGAAAATAATGACGAATAGTACTCAGATGTTTATATTTGTATGGCCTTATTCATGATACAAAAAGAAGGTAGTGAACCTAGCATTTTCGCAAAAAAAAAAATTAAACTCGTGTTAGGCCAGCAGCAGTATTTTTGCGCAAAACTCCTTTCCGCGTTGGTGGCCTTCGGCCGCGCTAGAAAATATAGCCTCGTCAGTCCAGTGGTTAAGCCATCGACAGTATTTTAGCGAAAAATCCACCTCTAAATTTTAACTTTTTCAAGAAACAAAAATTTTCCTGCTAGTCAATCTGGTAGCATGATTTCAGTTAAATGTCGTAAACTTGTTTAAAGTCAAATAGGCGGCAACAACAACGAATGTCAATAAATGAAACTACCTTCTATTCTATTGTATCATGGGCCTTATTCATAACAAATAAATTTGGTTTAAAAAGCTTTATAAATTGACGTTTTCATAAAATTTTCAATTTATAAATCTTTTGTAGAGCTACCTTATTTTTTATAAATTTTTTAATAAAAAATATAGTTAGCAAGGTGTATTTTTTTGAATTTTTTCAACATTTTCCTATCCATTCAAAACTATGCTTATTTCAAAGAACCATGCTTCTGCTATAATAGCGGTATTTATTTTACATAAGCTACGAATATCTTGATTCTTTTTGAGACATACATATGTATGTATATGTATGCAATTTAGACATATATAGTTATCGTTAAAATTTAGGGGATGTGTAAATTAAAAAAAACCCGCGATCTTCGAAACCGTTTGCCGACCTCTTAAACAAAGTCGATTTTAGATTAAGCGTTCGTTTCTAAAACATATTATTAACCAGGTTTTAAAAGCCACATCGTCCAAGCAAAGGTCACAAACAATCTGGGTAATATGGAGTAACATAAAAATTCTTGTGGTTTTAGGGCACCTTCGGAATACGCTGCCGACCCCCAAAAATGCTGTTATTATACATATTCTTGGTGGCATGAAGTTTCTTCCTGAGAAGACCCCTAGTAAAATATTCCGAACAATAATTTTCTAGAATATATCAATCCTCTAACGAACTTCCAAATTTGCTTTTTGTGGGGTTTCTTGAAGTAAGCGTAAAAACAACCTTCTCAGGCGGGAGCTATTGGGTTAAAATGTTCTACGAAAAAATATCTCCCATGAAATTTTACCATATACATATGTCTTAAACTTTAATTTCGCTCAGACATTTATTTTCAGACTTTTTTGAAAACTACCTAGGCCGTGAAGGCCATAAAATAAAAATACGAGCTAACTTTTGCAAAACCATCGAGTGTTTTATTACTGTTTTATCACCCGCTTCGCTGAGTGTATGAAATTTGAGTAAAATTTATTTCAAGAAAACTAAATTAAAAAACAGGTGGTTTAAGATTTGTTTAACCATCTTAAAAATATTTTCAAACTAAAACTTTCTTTGTCATACTTTTTCAATTAACGTATCCCCTGAACTGAATTTGAGATTTTAAACAGATGGAAACCTCTTACATGTAGTACTGAAATGAAGCCCTTGAAAACCCATTTCGATTGATACCCATATTATAATAAATCATTTAAAATATTGAATAGTTTGAATTTAACCTTTTAAAAAGATGGCAACCTATGTGATACATATTGTAACACATATTCAAAACCATTTAGATTCATACCAATCTTCTATACTAATATATATTTTGAAAGCCGTTTTTTATGTGTTCGCAAAGCTCGAAAACGGCCGAACCGATTTTTTTGAAATTTCAGACACCTGCCCCAGATGTCCCTAGGATGGTTATAGGCTAAACAAAATTTCGATGTATGGCACTCCCATACAAACCGATTTTTTCATATTGCATATCTCTGGAAGTGTTCATGGTAAAATACTGGAACTTGGTCCGGCGATGTATGAAATCAATCTTATACTAATGGAGAAAAATGGGCTATTTGGAAAGAGGGCGTGGCACCGTACGAACACATACATATAATTCTTTTGTATGTGTGTTTGTGAGTGAAATCGCCCTAAATGCCCAGAACGATTTTAACAAAGTTTTTTGTGTGCTTTTGAAGGGCTCTCGGGATAGTGTAGTTTCACAATTTCACTTGCCAGTTGGCGCTGGAGTTAAGTTGTTACTAAAAATCTTATTTATAATCAACTTTGGCTAATATTCAAAATATGTATTGTTAACGGTAAAAGCTTTATTCGGAGGCACCAGGTTTCAGTTGTGCAGGGATAAATCTCAAATCACCACCGATAAATCAACCGCCAGGGCCATTGCGCGTCTTTTACTGTAAAACTTAATTTAAAATAATTGAATTTAATATTTAAAAAAGGTGGCAACCCTTGTGAAAGACTTAAAGATTATTCAAAACTTGCAAACTAAAGGTTTCTTAACAATATTTCGTTAGGCAACCATATTTTAATTCTTCAGATAGCTTGCGTATGATTAATATAAACTGGACTTTTCAAACAGGTGGCAACGCTTTTCAAAATTTATTAGAACTACAGCTTTTTTAAGCCTCTTGACATCCATTTTTATACCCGAGCGCACTTGTACACAAGGGTATTATAACTTTGTTCACATAACGGTTGTTTGTAACAGGCAAAACGAATCGAGATAGATATAGACAAATGTATACATACATAAATTATCAGAATGAAAAGAGAAATCGATTAAGCGGTGACTGTCTGTCCGTCCGTCCGTCTGTGCACACGATAACTCGAGTAAAAATTCAGATATCTTAACGAAACTTGGTACGTGCACTTCTTTCGGGCGTAGGACGGAGGGTATTGAAAATGGGCAAAATCGGACAATAACCACGCCTACCTCCCATGTAACGGTAATTTTCAGAAATACGAAAACTGCGATATTTTAGTAACCACTGAAGATTATTCACTCAAAATTGATATTTACAATAATTTTTGGACGAAAAATAATAATATTATAAATTTTTTGAAAATGGGCGTAGCCACGCCCACTTATGGATACATGTATGTATATCTTGGTAACCGCTACACCAATTTCTTCCAAAGTTATTAGCCTTGCCACAGCATACCAAATGGTCGAAAATTTTTAAAATCGGACGATAACCACGCCTACCTCCCATATAACGGTAATGTGGAGAAATACGATGTCTTCGATAAATAAATAAATATTAAAGCTTATTTACTCAAAATTGATACTTGCAACAATTCATTACCAAGAAATACGTTTATGATAAAATTTTGGAAAATGGGCGTGGCACCGCCCACTTATGATTGCATATATGTATCTCGGTAACCGTTCTTCTAATTTGTACCAAACTCGGTATGATTATTGTGCTTGCCACATAGAAGCAAAACGTTGAAAATTATTGGAATCAGATTAAAATTACGACCACTTTTCATATAACGGCAAATTTCAGAAATGTTTGAAACTTCAATATTTCGCAATTTAAGGACGCTAATTTACTCAAAATTGATACACACCGGCTTACCTTGTAGCGGTAGCTTTCGGAAAGGTGAAAATCATATACTTAGTACCTGCGCCGGGTATTTAATGTTCGGCTCCGCACGAACTTACGACTTTCTTACTTGTTTAATATAATTTTGAAATTAATAACTCCCTGAATTGAAGTTGAATTTGATTTTTTTAAAGGGTGGCAGCCCTCATCCATGAGTAAATAATGATTTTATATATCTCCATACAAAGTTCCAGTAATATATCCCAAATATTTCCTGAGTAATGCATGTATGAAAAATTCCGTTTGTATGGGAGGTGCCACGCCCCCTTGTCTAATCGAGATTAAATCTAACCTATATTTTAAGTTGGGCTAAATGACAGCACTGTACAAAATTTCATGATGATCGGTTGAGTAGTTAAAGAGTGACCGCGTGAAAGCGTAGCAAACAAACAAACTCACTTTCGGATTTATAATATTAGTAAGGAAGTAAGGATGTATCACTAACTAAGATATATTTCAAGTGCTCTTTATTGAAATATACTAAATCTACTGTACAAAGTTTAAATTAAAGCTAACTAAGTTAATACAAATCAATTTATGTGAAACTTCTATGTTGTCGACCGCGCGCCGCTTTATAGCATACTGACTTTCAGTGTTTCTTTGTCTTGACTTCGCCTTCGATGCTGAGGTGAGCGCTGGAGAGCGCGCGCCATGAGCGCCGGAGTATAAATAAATATGTAGCTCCCGCTACATGTCTCCCCTTCTTGGAGAAATTGTGTTCGTCTAAAATGAAAATATTAACAAAACAATATTTAAAAGTAGGCGAAAGATTAATTAGCGAAGCGAATGCGTTTCGTAGTTGTAGGAACTGTGCTCGCCGATGGTTGTGGAATGCTGTGTGTTTGTTGATCTACCATATCTTCGGCGATGAAATACACTGGCTTGAGGCGATCGACGGAGATTGCTGTGTTTCTGTCTCGAACGTTAACAATGAAACATTTTTAATTTTTCTCAATGACCGCGATGAGGGTCATCATATGGTGTAGCAAACGACTGACGAATGTGGTCGTGTTTTACGAAAACATGAGAAGTAGTAGCCAAGTCTTTAAAAGCAAATACGTGCTTTTGCCTATGACTGGATGTTTGCGCTGATGTTAATGCAATGAATTGGAGAGATGCAATTAACTCGTGAGGTGAAGAATCGGCAGCAGAAGGGTGTAGAAATTCTCCTGGCAAGTGGACGGGCTTTTTAAAAACGTAGTTCAGCTGGCGTAGCACTGCTGTCTTCTTTCCAGGTAGCTCTGAGTCCAAGAAGAACTGCAGGTAAAGCGCCATACCAAGAGGATCCGTGGCACAGCAACGCGAATTTAAGCTATCTGTACAAGCGTTCAACCAAACCATTTGTTTGTGGGGGTGGTATGGCGTAGTTTTTAAATGTCTACTGCCCAAAATTTTTGTGAGTTGATAAAACAAATCTGATTCGAATTGTCTGCCAAGATCCGAAGTAATTCTGAGGGGTACGCCAAAAACCGAAACCAAAACGAATTGCTTGAGGAAAACGTGTAAATCTATCGATGATAGTCAGGCACTGTGTAAATCCAGGTGTGACTGCTAAGGTTACTAGGTCGATATAAATATGTTCGAACCTAGCAATAGAAGATGGATGGTGTGACGAGTAATTTTGTTTGTTTGATACTTCAAACAACACTTTGTCCAGTTAGCGGCATCTATATCTATTGATGGCCACACATATATCTTTGAGGGACCAGTTTGCGTGATGCTCGTTGGCCAGGGTGAGGAAGCGAGTCAAGGGCATTAAAAATTCTGAAACGTAGCGATTTACGAACATAAGGCCGAACTGTACCTGACGAAACGTCTACAATTTGACTGTGTTGTTGTTCAAGTGTTCAAGTTGACGCAGGTCGCGCGAAATGGTGGGATTTCGTTAGAGTTCTTGCAATTCGGCGTCTTCCCTCTGTACATTGCATAACTCAGTGAGTTCAACTGCAGTTGAAACTTCATCGACGCGGAATAGTGTGTCAGCAATAACATTTTCAGCATCGCCTACGTAACGCAAGTCAGTAGTGAACTGCCTGATGAAATCTAATTTGCGAAATTGCCACGGCGACGCACGGTCAGGACGATGTTTAAAAGCGTGAATGAGCGGCTTGTGGTTAGTGTAAATGATGATATGTCGTCCTTCGAAAATATACCTGAAGTGTTGAACAGCCTCGTACACTGCGGCCAGCTCGCGATGATAGGTCGACTTCTTCTGCGCTAATAGGGTAAGTTTCTTGCTAAAGAAAGCTAATGGTTGCCATTCGTTATTGCAGCGTTGTTGCAGTACTGCGCCGACTGCATTTTCTGAGGCATCAGTGAAAATAGTCCACTCGGTGTTAGCGTTTGGATGAGCGAGAAGTGCAGAGTTAGCAAGCGCTTGTTTACAGCTGTTGAATGCTTCCTCGAGTTCAGGAGTCCACTTGACTGGATGAGAACTTTTTGCATTCGGCCCATCCAGCGTTTTGTTAAGTGGACCCAAAAGTTTAGCGGCGTTTTTAATAAACTTTCGGTAGAAATTGATAGTACCAAGGAAATCACGCAATTCTTTAATCGTAGATGGTTTCGGAAAGTTAGTAATTGCAGAGACCCTCTCCGGGAGAGGCGTCATTCCACTAGCAGTTATTAAATGGCCCAGAAATGGAACTTCCTGTTTACCGAAAAGTGATTTAGCAGCATTAATAATTAAACCTGCTTTTTGTAGGCGTTGGAATAGGATTTGGAGGTGGTCTAAGTGCTGCTGTTGATTTTCTGATGCCACAAGAATGTCATCAATGTAGATAAATACGAATGGTAAACTTCTTGTTACCTCATCCATGAAACGTTGAAAGGTTTGTGCAGCGTTGCGCAGTTCGAACGTCATAAACGGGAATTCGAAAAGTCCGAATGGTGTGATGATAGCCGTTTTCTCGATATCTTCAGGTGCGACTGGTATTTGGTTAAAAGCGCGAACCAAATCCATAGTGGAAAAGATACATTTGCCATGCAAATTCGATGCAAAATCCTCTAGATAACGGACGGGGTATTTATCCGGGATTGTACGGCCGTTTAAACGTCTATAATCGCCACAGGGGCGCCACTCACTCGATTTTTTGGGACCTAAATGCAAAGGCGAAGACCAAGGGCTATCACTTCTTCGTGCAAGGCCAAGTTGGATTAATTTCTCGAACTCACACCTGGCGATACCTAATTTGTCTGGAGCAAGTCGTCTAGCTTTACTAGAGACTGGTGGTCCACTAGTAGTTTTGATATGATGCTCAGCTTTAAATTCATAGGAACGCTGAGCGCTACCCGGCTGGGTAATAGTATGAAATTTTTGTAGAAGTTTGATATAGATGACATCAGCTTCCGGTTGGAGCGCTTTTATTGAAGCAACATCATTAATATTGATTTTTTCAACAGTTGAAATGCCTGTAAGCTCGTCAGTTATGCGCTTTCTTTTAAGATCAACAAGCAGACCGAAGTGACTGAGGAGGTCAGCACCAATGATGGGACGAGTGACATCAGCTATGACAAAACGCCATGGGAGATCTCTACGGAGTCCGATGTTGAGTATTAGCATTATAGTACCATACGTGGAGATTGGGGTACCATTGGCGGCGAACAACTGATATGAGAGCGGTGCAGTTTGCTTGTTGGTGTGTTTGCCCGGGTATACAGAAATGTCGGAGCCAGTATCAATAAGAAATTTGTCACCTGTTGTCTGGTCTGTGACGAATAAACGGCAGGAGGTTGAAAATTGAGAGCCGTTTCCCGCCTTCGGCGACTCTCTCAGGGGTTTTCCGGGAATTTACCACCAGAGAACTTGCAACCAGGGCGACATTTTCGTGCTTGTGCTTGAAATTTGGTATGATACCAACAAAAACCTGTTTTATTTAAAATTTTCTTAGTCACTGGTCTAGTTCTTGAGCGGCTTACGTTGCGACTAGGAGTTCGTGAACGAGACCTGTCCTGCATGTTTGCCATTGCAGTAGTCAACGCAGCAACTTGTTTAGTGAGATTTGCGAGATTTGGTTGCAAGTTTGGCGGTTGTGATATAGCTTCAATATCTTGAGGATGGTAGACTTCATGAGGCTTATCTGCATACTCGCCGAGGTCGGTTATGCCGGCGTCTTTGTGAATTACATGGCATGCTCGCGTCTGTTGTGGCAGATGAGCAACACACCAGGTTTTTAATACTTCCTCGTCAATATCGGGAACTAGCGCTTTTAAGTGCCGCAAGTGTTGCGTCGGAGTGCAATCGCCTAAACTTTCTTTGTCCAAGTGTTGCAATAGCTTTGCCTCCATGGATTTAGAAAAACGAGCGATTAACGCGATAAGTTTTTGAAAACGTCTCGCCTCCACAAGCGCAGAGCAGTGAGGCTTCGTACTCGTTCTTAGCAGAGCACTTTAAAGTCACTGTATTGCGGTATTTATCACGCACATATGAAAAATTAGGCGCTACTACCGTTTGATTGCGCTCAAAAATGCTTTTACAGAACCAATATTCTGAGCGACCAAAGTTCGAAAAACGGCAAAATCTCGTGAATTGTTTTACGCTGCGGAATTTTCTAGCACTGCGGGATTCTCGAACACGTGTATGTTTATATAAGCGTTGAATCAAATTTATGCACCATGCCCGAGTCTTAGGACATTTAGATTACACTTTCCTTGTTATTTTGACGCGGATTTGCACGCTCCACCAGCAAAATGAATTTCTATCGGAAGTTTGTGTAATTTTCCACCGATACGGTTTTAACACAAAATTGTTTAGTACGTCACGTCGGTATTGCCAATTGTTTAGCAGCACTTATGGGACCGTCTACCGACGGATGTTGGGGTCACCAATGTACTAGTAATTTATAAATCAATGTATCACTAACTAAGATATGTATATTTCAAGTGTTCTTTATTGAAATATACTAAATCTACTGTACAAAGTCTAAATTAAAGGTAACTAAGTAAGTAAAACAAATTAATTTATGTGAAACTTCTATGTTGTCGACCACACGCCGCGTTATAGCATACTGACTTTTTGCGTTCTTTGCCTTGGCTTTGCTTCCGATGTTGAGGTGAGCACTGGAGAGCGCGCCATATACTTAAAGAAAATATTAGCAAAGTTCGGGCCAGTGCACGGACTTTACCACTTTATTGGTAGATCTATCAACTTTTTAGTTGTATTTTATTTTCTACCATTTTTACCAACAAAGGCTAAAAATCTACCAATATTTACTGGAAAGAAAGCAAAACGATTTAAATGAACGCAGTGTATACATATCGGCGTTTAAAGTGCAAAACCGCGTATCAACAAAATGCAAACCGCGTATGCGAGGCCGCAAAAATTATTTTCTAGAGAGTAAAAACACTCATATCTCAAAATGGTTCTCGTTTTTATAAAGCAATCGCATTTCTGGCTAGTATATTTCAGGACGAATGGATAAGGATTGAGCCAAGAGCTTGTGTGAGCCAATCTAATTTTTGGTAGCCAATGTCAGTTACGCGGTTTTGCAGAATGACGATAGGCGGTTTTGTACTTTAAACGACGATATGTATGTATTAGGGCGGGTAAAATTTTTTGCATCAAAAGCACATCGCGATTATGGTTATTTAGGTAATTTCAAGCATATTTGCCCAAGAAACCATAGGTCTAAAATGAATTTCAAGCCAGCGATTTGTTCTGTCTAGTTGTTTTGTTTTTGCAAAAAGTGGCTTACCTGTTGAAACCTGGGCGTTTTTGGGGTGGAGGAATCAATTTTTGGTATTAATTTTTTTTTTTGAGGGCCGCTAGAGGGCGCTTTTAGTACTGTTTTTTGGATTTTAACGCCTTTTTCCGAAAATCGACAACATTGTTGCGAAAATCCACGAAATTTGACTTTCTCATAATGCAGTTTCAATTTTTAGATAGCCTAAAATGTTCAGCGTTGAAAATGTTTATGCTCGAAATTTATTTTAGACCTATGGTTTCTTGGGCAAAAATGCTTGAAATGACCCAAATAATTATAATCGCGATATGCCTGTGTTAATTTTTTTGGGCACCTAAAAATCGATCCGCCCTAGTATGTATGTATCTGTACTGTAATGTTTTCGGACGGTACTAGCTGTTACTGCCAATATAGGAGTATTACATATATAATAAAAAAACACAATTTATCCCAAGGCGAATATTCATAAAAGGTGACAGCAGAAGTTCAAAAACAAATATGTCACTAACAAATTTTACGCATAATGACAATAAGAATTACAACAAATACGTCATTTTGACAATAAGAATCACCGAGGCGAGAATTCAGCTGCTCTGATAACACTACCTTACCTGAATTCGCCTTTCATTTATCTTATACGAGTAAAAACTATCTAATATTGTTTCTTTTAAAAAAAATCGATCAACTTCTACTAATTTTTGAATTTAAAATCTACCACTTTTAATTTTTCCGAAGTCCGTGCACTGGTTAGGGCTGGTCTGAATTGTTATAAAATTATCGCACAGTGTTGTTCCGCATAGTGTGCCTATATCAATATATTTTCTTCGTACATACGAGTATATAATTTCACGATGCCACTGAATAACAGAAGTAAACTACCTTTAACTGATTGTACAAAAGCCACTTAAACTAAATAAAGCAGCACATACAAATGGCAATGTAATTCAACTTTTAATTCGGCTCATTTTAGCCCAATTGTATTATGCCAAATAACATAAGCGGATGTAGAAATTCAGTTGTAAATGATGTTACTCAGTTTTAGGCAGAATCAAATTTGATCAGTGATCTAAATATGATCAACAGTTTTGAGGCTACCGTAGTGGAAAGAATGCGCTGAATAGCATTTAAGCGAAAAATGTTGCATATTCTGAGGCAGCAATCAATTCATGATACATATACATATATGTATGCGCATAAATAAGAGATAAAAATAATGTACAATATAAATACTACTAGGAGCCACAAAATACACTAAGAAAGAGTTACTTCTACTCAAAGTAAACAAAAATCTGTACTAGTTATTGGTATTTATTAAAGTCCTAGCAAATCATCAAATTTTATATTATATTGGGTGTTGTAACCGCCTAAGCGATTTTGGCCGAGTTCAACAAAGTACGCCAGTCGTTTCTCTTCCATGCCAGCTAACGCCAATTGGAAATGCCAAGTGAAGCCAAGTCCTTCCTTCTTCCTCTGCTACCACCAGGGGTAAATGAAAATCAGATTCATAGAAATATTCAGCTGCTTAACTTTTTTCAATTATTTGTATTTGTAATGTATGTCTAGGCTGTCAAATTTGTAGGAAAAGAAAGTAACTCAAAAAGTACCGACTACAATGTAAAATATTTTACTTAAGCGCTATCTACAAAGTGTCAATTCAAAACAGCTAATCCCACTCGACCACTTTGTTTCAATTGAATTTAGTTCGCACAAACAAATCTTTTACTCATTCTACATGGCCGGGAGCTACAAGAATATGCAAAAAACGGTGAATAAGAAGAAATGGGGACAAAGGAGTGGCCACAACCACAACCACAAAAAAAAACAAAAAAAAAAACGAATAGTAGGTTATTGAAATACTTTTTTGTATTGTTTTGTAGGCACTTACAAATGTGTTGACTTAAGCTGTGATTTATTAAAAATTAGCTGAAATTGGGACAAAAAACAGGAAAATTCCAGTGAACCACATAGAAATGAAATTGAAATAAATAAGAAAGTTGCAAAAAAAAAAAATTGTGCACAAAAAGATAGTCCTCCTGAGTCACACTTGAAATTTGATTGATTGCACTTATGGCTCATTTGCGAACGTACAATGATTGGGCATGAATTTGTATTGGACAACGAGAGGTAAGGCAGTTCATTTGCCACGTTCCTTTTGTTATTGCAGAATGAGTCTGCGCAACAAATTCAGAGAGCATAAAATATAAAAATAAAGAAACTTGAAGAATACTTGCTTTCAAGATTCGGCGATTATTCAAGGACTTTGTGTGCTTTGTGCGCACTTTTTGCTAATAATTTCAGAATGACACTTCGCTTAATGAGATGTGCATTTCAAATTGACTGGAATTGAAACTAATGACGAATGATACCTTCAAGCAAAAAAGGGAGGAAAAATGCGAAGAGAAATAAGTCGATATTAAGTTCCGATTTCTTTCTGATCCGACACCAAAAAGGCTTCAACAAAGTGTTGTGGTTTATGAAAGCTGCTGAACTTTGCTGAATACGGCATATTTAGGTGATGGAACATTACGATTTGATTAAAGGCAGTGGAAGTGGTCACAAATTGATACAAAACATTTGCATTTTATTGATTTTGTGAGCAAACAAATAAGTTTTTAAATGCATATGCCTACATATTTTTAGAGACTGTCACAACAAACGGTTCCAATAAATACGTTTTCATCAAATATCACTCTTCACTAATAACTGAGTATATCATCACATTCCGAAGGGGTGCAAGGGTTTGTAAGTCAAGCCTAAAGCTTTCGGACAAATGGCTTTACCACCTTGTTTCTTAAAACTCTAAGAAGACTTTCAGGTGGCCAAGAAAAGGTGGCTCTACAAGAAAAAGTGCGCACACAGTGCTCGATCGCTCCTCGAAATTAAAAAAAAAAAAACATATCCCTACAAATAATTGAAATTACACTTGGTTTTCATCACACCGGAGTGCACTTTCAAGTAGCTCACTTACCTCTTGAGATGGCTTTTGGGCTGCGAAATACGGGCGTCAATCTATCACTTCACCTTCGGTTAAGAACCTCCAAGTCATAGATGTACTCCTAGAGAACGAGGTCCGTCTCGTGATCAGCTGGTTTACGCCGCTTTCTACATATAGCAATAGAGAAGAAGACTCTAGACGACTCAAATGCGAAAGTTAACACGAATGAACCTCTGAAAACTTCACATACGGTCAGGTCGTAAGGATATCAGTTGCCACTGGGCGTAATTTAGGCATACCACAATTTTATGTAAACGTCGAATTGGGTAAACTTTCACTGAACAGACAAATGACAGACGGACAAGGGAGAAGGCATCTGTACGAACTTGCAGACGAAGTCTAGAGGTTTATAAAACAACCTCTGATCCCGACAGCATACCGTCAGGCCATAAACGACATTCACAGGGCGTCGCTCTCAACTTACACCGACTCCTGGCCTGTCAATGCCGTTTTTGGAACACAGCCACCTGACGTAGATGTGACAGAGCTTCGTCTGTCTCGGGAGACTCACACCACCATAGCCCATGTTCGCTACTGTAGCAGGCTAAACTCATATCTGAGCAGGATAAATGCAGATGTTCCCAACCAGTGCCCGGCATGCGGAGAGTCACCTCACGACTCACGCAACTCTTTGAGTGCTCACTTAACTAACGCCTATGGACTATTCCAGTCGGAGTTGCACATTTCCTTGGTCTCCCGTTCGTCTTCTACCCCTGTTCGTTCTAATTACACTTATGTTATTCTGTTTTCCTTTATCTTCATTTTTATCTTCCTTTTATTAGCTCGGGATGTAACTATGTAATATTGATGCGCCTAAAAGATGCAGCGATTTATATTCTCATGTTACATACCTGATGACAGTACGAATGGTAGTTATAATGGGGAGGTTTTAGTTTTTTAAACTATATTATTATCTTTATACTCTATCGATAACAAAATCGATAGTAACATCCGTCAAAATCCGTCCGATAGCAAAACCGATAACAAATTCGATAAAAATGGCAATAGGAACGTCGATAACAAAATCAAGAAAAATATTGATAACAAAATAGATAAAAATTTCGATAACAAAGTTGATAAAAATATCGCTAACAAAATCGATAAATGATCCATTAATAAACCGATAAATAAAAATATCGATAACAAATTCGATAAAATATCAATGACAATATCGATAACAAAATCATTAAAAATAACGATTACAAAATCGATAAAAATATCGATTATTATAACGATAAGTTCCGAAAATATCGTTAGCAAAATCGATAACAATCTATGAAAATTTCGATAACAAAACCGATAAAAATACGATTATTATATCGATAAGTTCCGAAATAGGACCCATTATGCATTCTTGTAACGAACAACTAATTTGTACTGAAGTAAATATTTTTCGTAGATTCAGAAAATCTAAGCAGCTTAAGACAAAGTTTTAGTTCCACCTCATTGTTCTGCAAGCAGTGAGATTCGGGGTGATATTTAGGCCCATCGCGTAGAAACCAATACTTTAGTATCCCCTTAATAAGTTTACTTTACCCGGTGAATACAATTCTAGAGTACTTTTCCTGGGCAACTTCTGCGCAACGTGATTCTCTGCAATATCAATATGGCCTGGTACCCAAATGTGTCAGACCGGGCGAAATTCCCTTGCCGGAAGTCGAGCAGTTTAACAGACATTCGACTACATTCTTAATGCCAGCTCTGCCTGTGATGCAATACAGTGATTTGGAAGCCTAGATTAAAGGTTAATGAATAGAGTCCTGCTTTAAAGAACCATCGACCGTCACTTCCGTCAAGCTCCGACATATCCGTGTAGAAATTCACCGGTGTCGTTTTGCAGCTACTGCTTCCCATTTCTAAAGTGGATAAAATACGAAGCCTTTCTCCGCCGAAGTAAAATATTATGACATTTGTCATTGTTTTGCCATTACATATCTGTCAATAAAAATCGTATTAGACATTTTAACGCTGTTCAAATTTGTAGTTAATATTTTGAGTAAAAGCAAAAAGCTAAAAAAAGCTAAATAATTTTAAGAAAAGGCTAAGAAAAAAGCTAGAAGCTAAAGAAGATTTTTCCGGCTAAACCCAAATAAAGAAAAGCTAAATCTAGCCGGCAAATAGACAACACTGATTGGGACGACAAAATGGCATGCCAGAAGATTCTATTAGATTTTATGAAGTTAGAGCTGCGGCAACGGTGTTTGCTTCCTCCTTAGGATCCTCGAAGGGGCTCTCATTTTCGCTTTAGTTTAATGCTATTTTTAAGAACAGTTTTTACTTCTCACTAAAGAAGTTGAATTTAACTTTAAAAATAAACTAAGTGCCGAATGGTCTGCGAACCTTTCTAGTGTAATTTCTTTTAATTCTAAAAATATAGCGGTTGAAAACTTCAGAGGAGTCTGGTGTATCCCACGTCACTGATTACGGGTTAAGTTATAAATGCTAAACAAATTGGAAAAGAGTAAAGCTGCTGGAAAGCACAATGCTTTAAAAAAATGTTTCTTGATTTATGACGTTGATCAAGTAAACAAGCCTAATAACTATGTAACTATAAAATGTATACGTTCAAGTTCGCTTCTTAAGTCTTTTGTTTTATATGCAGGTAAACTTCTAAAACCCTAAAAAGGCCACATAACTAAACACAGCAAAGGCATTCTTTAGCAATTAAAGTAGTATACAAAAAAAAAAAACAAAAAAAGAATTCAAAAAAAGTTCAACATAAGTGTTTCCCCAAATACGAATCTTAAGTAAAACAAAGCGCCATACTAAGTAAAAGTGAAGTGCGAAGCGCTAATGGAAAAATGTAAACAGAGGCGAAGAATAGAGTCATTAAATGCAAATCGAAGACATAAATTAACATAAAAAATTACGTGAAAAAAGTGATGAAAAAGAAGTGAATGAACGTAGGAAAGCAGCAAAATAAACTTAGTAAAATGCTGCAAAAGAAAAAAATTAAGGAGGACAAAGTAGGGAATCAAAAAGGTGTGTTGTGTGTTAAGCATGCGAAATAGATTGACTAATACGAGCAGGTATTGGCTGACTCTGTCTAGTTGCGCGTAGAACATTGCGCTATGGCTGGACGGGCGCGCTGACTATGCCCACTGAGTGACCATTTGAGTTTGCTGTGCTTCTTTTTTGTTGTTGTTGTTGCCTACTTCGATGGCTATTTGTTTAACGGACAGCCATTTGGCTAGTTGAGTTTAATGCAGTTTCAATGGAGCGACAAATTGAAGAAGTCAGTCAGTCGACTTATTGACGCGAATGCGGATGGACGAGTAATTGGGGACAAATTGAAGGCGAGCTAAGTGAGTCAGTCACAGTTTTAAAAGTGAGAATGTAAATATCGCGGAGTTGCAAAGTGATTGATGTGGAGTTTAATAGTGATATGAGAAAGCTATACAAAAAAAAAAAAAAAAAAAAACAAACAATGAAAAATAAAAATATAATGCGAGTATGTAACAAAGCAAACATTTTTTTCACAACAGCCTGAAAAATTCTGTTGAATTACGCGAGTGAATAGAAGAGTATTCGATCAATATCGCTGGTGAGATAAAATTATTAGTCAAACTTAAAAAAATACCCATAAAAGTTGTATACAAAAAGAAAGCCAACATATAGAAAATCAATGGAATTAATTAAAAAAACCAACTCTCAACTCCCACGCTATTCGCTTTTAGTCACTATGTATGCTTCGTCGTGGCATTGTTGTTGCAGAGCTTAATCCTATTGTTGTCGAACTCATATGTCAATATACTTTTAGCATAGTGTTCCTAGGGCAATTTGTTAAATACATTCTCGGTAACCACAGTAAGCCAATATGTCATGCCTTTACTTATGGTACCGGCATTTTGGAGTGGTTTACGCTTCTAGCTGGCGTTGTTATTGTTGCCAACGATCGTGTCCAAGTTGCGTGCGCCTCACACATAACTGTTGACAAAAGTGCCGCGCAGAATTTTTTGGTTCAGACCAAAAAGTGCGTTCAACGTAAGCGGTTGCTTCAAGCGTCATTAAAAGTTTAATAAATGAAAGGAACGGAAATAATTTGCAAGCGAAAATCGTTAACTAAAGAGTGAAGGACTTCATAGTAGCAAACAAAATTGCAAAGTGGTTTTGAATTTCAAAATTGTTTTCTTGAAAAAATATCGATATCGAAAAATTGTTACGTAAAATAAATGGATTTTAATATTTGTGGAAATATTTACCGGAAAATTCAGTTGAAAACTTTTGAGTTTCTGTTTTTTTTTTTTGAAAATTGTTAGTTTATTGAAGTCGCGTTTTTTTCATTTAGACGTCGGTTTTATTTTAACGTCTATACTTTGGAATTCTGCAATCTATGCAAGTTTTTGTGATTGCCGAAAAATGTGCAGAAATTTAAGAACTTTACTTCTATTCTGCTCGCTTTGGCATGCAATTTTATGTGTTGAATTAAATACAACAGTCGCGCAAGTGAAATTGTTACCTGCCGATATAAAGGATCTGCAAATCAAAGCGAATGCGAGCGCGGCACAGCTGCTTTCAATGGCCGTAGACGATGGGGAGGATACAGACATAATTGAGGGTGAGTTGGTTGGTATGACGTGGTAGGGAATTATGAAAAAAAGATGAAAAAGAAATTATTTGAAAAAGCGAACAACAGTGCACATGAGTAATGAAACATGTGATCTTTAAATTTTTCTTAGTGCAATTACCAAAAAAAGGATCAATAAAATAAAACTTTTTTGTGAATCCGCGGCTAACAGTTCATTGACTTCTCCCTACTACAACGCTGCCGGATTACTCACATAGACGGTCATGAGAGATTTAAAGTAGTCTGGTCACGGCCCTATTGTAATGCTTGATTTTTCGTTATCCACTGGATTCTACATTGAAAAGAAGTATACAAGTTTCAAGTGACCTTCAGTGGTAAAAATTAAAAAAAAAAAAAATCAAATTGATTCGACTTTCTTTATAGAATGAATAATAAAAAGCCTACATGTACAAACATCGAAAGAATTGAAAATCAATTACATTTATGCATGCGCGTGCGCACTCCGACAAGCTATTTGCCAATGTTTACATTTGAATATGGTAACAAATTCAAAAAGAAACAACGACAATACTAAATTTGTAAAGACGTGCCGGCACGACAATGTTTAACAGCTCAATAGACATGTGTGTTGGTTGTTCTAAGAAAGCCTACGATTTTTTTCGCACGAAGAAGAAGAAGAAGGAATTGAGCTTATCGATACATCTTGCTTTTGTAACCAATTCATGTTATAATTAGAGATGGCGTTATTAAATCGATTAAATCGAAGAACGATTCAATTCGATTTTTTGTCGATTTTTTAGTCCGATTCGACCCGTGAATCGATTCAATAAATTCGAGAATCGACATGCAATTTTTCCTCAATAGATGCATATTGATCTACGATCTAGCTCAGAAAATCTATAAAATTTTGAAGAAATTTGTATTGGAGGCTGGTACAAAAAAATAATGGGGCTTGATACCTCCCTCCTATCTAATTTGAGAGAGCAAAGGCCAAAGAATTCAATGACATGCCTCTCTGTCTCCTCCGACTAAAGGGCTCGTCAGGGAAGCCTTTTGGAAATAACTCTGTATAAAATTATGGCTAATACTACAACAAAAACTACACTTGGAATTCCAAAGGTTATAAAAATTTCATTAGAAGTTTCCACTCCTTCATTACTCCTTTAAAAAAAAACATTCAGTACGTATGCAGTGGGTAATAATAGAGTTAGCGAAAATAATATACAAGTATAGTATAAGGTTACCACCTATTCGAAATTAAATACAAATTAATTAAAACATCAAAATATTTTTAATAGGGTTGCCACCTATTTTAAATCGCATAATTATTTAATTTTTGTTTATTAAAAAAAAAAAAATGTGAAAATATTACTATTCATGGGTACCAAGAGGTGCTTAAACAATGCTTTCCCTATATACAAAGTGTTATCCCTTAGGACGTTAGTATAAGGTTGCCACTTAATTTCGATTCTACACAATCTATCTAAAACAAAATGGATATCAAATGAAAGGTACTGTTGAGAACTTCGGGTCGAAATTATTTTCGATCAGGGTTGCCACGCTTCTTTGTAATAAGAATTTTTATTTTCACAGTACATATACGAGCAGAATATGTTCTATTCATTCCAGCGGATTTCAAAATAGGGTTGCCACCTAAATTTTAAAGTAAGATATTTACTTAAAATTTATCGAAACCCAAACTTTTTTTATTTATTTCCAAAACATTTACTAAAACTATCCAAATGACCAGTCTTTGATATCAAAACCATGAAAACATAAAAAAGTATATGCACTTCGAGCAAAGCTCGGTCAACCTGATATTGTACATTTATGGATTGACATAAATATGAATGTACAGATATATGATCCCTATTTATATAATTTGTCTTATAAATAAAATGAGAGACTTAAGTTTTCTTTTTTTCACTGCAATCATCACTGAATGCAGGTCAGTGTGCAATAAACAGTATTGCATTGTATCGAAAGAAGGGGTTTTTTAAACAATAAAAACCCCAATAAAAAATTGTTCTTTATATACAGAAACATCAAATTTCAAATTATAAGTGGTTTAATAAGTAGTTCGCAACTGTCGAGTAAGGGACGGAGAATTCCACTATATAGACTCTTAACTATACTCACTACTTTGGGATTATCATCTGCAAATCGTCTCTTTGCGCTTTCATTCCTTTTCCTATGCAGATCGACCATGTTAAACCATAAATCTTAATGTCTCACAGCCAAATACCGCATTTACATAAACGGCTTATAATTTACAGAATTAAAAGCAATGAATGAATCAATGGAAAAAAACCTGTAAATCGATGATAATCTTGAATTGCATTCAGTTGCAGTGAAGCAGTAGCTGATGCTATATTTTTATTGGCTGTTGATGCTTAATAAAAATTAAAAAAAAAACAAAAAGAAGTAAAGAAGTTCGGCTGGCTTGGAACGTGCCACAACATTTAAACGGAACGACTACAAGTGGGATTGTTGGCATATTTGCAGACATAAACAAAATGTACTTACGTACGAGAGTAAACGGTGTTTAAATAGGAGAGAAATAATATTACAATGATTCAAAGCAATCTACAACTATATGTTAATACGCTAACATACACTTTGTCACCGTCCGTTTGGGCATTCTATAAAACCGATTTGAAAACCAAGAACACTATTGTAAATGTACATATTATTACGTAGTTAGATGAGGAAAAATTTCCAAATTTGTGTATAGTTGTTGTTGCGACCTGTTCAATTTGAGTTGTTTTCGCATTTTGTTTTACTTCGTATTTGAAATTAAACTTTATAATAAAGATAACTGTGATGATGAAGGAATAAATGATTAATTAGTTATCGATAGTTTTAAAAATAAATTTCAAGGTTTTATAAGTTTATTGCGTTATCACTGCTTATCGAATTTTATCATGTTACCAAAGTGTAGTGAGTTATCGAAATTTATCAATAGCTTTTGAAAAATATGGAGCTATCAAAATTAACCGAGTTATAGAAATTTATAGAGGTATCCAAAGTTTATCGAGTTATCGATTTATGTGGAGATATACATTTCTGAGTTGTCGAAATTTATCGAATTATCGGTACGTATCAAATTATCGAAATTTATCGACAAACCGAAATGTATCGGGTCAATTCCAAGTACTGCCAAAGTCCTCCAAAGACCTTCAGAGATTTAAAAAATCATAGTCATGTTTTTAGTTCCAAAGTAGCAGATTTTCCGACTGCTAATATAGAAAACCTCTCCAAGGCTCTTAGAAACTAGAAAAACAGTCGAATTTCGACAGTAATTTGTTTCATTAAAAATACTTATCTGTGCAAGCGCTACCAGAAAAATGAAGATAGAGAGATGCAATTTTGCCACAATTATTTTTTTTTTTTGTGAACGAGAACGAAATTTTAAAATGGGACCAAAGAAAACACTGCTTTCGTTTTTGTTTTTAACACAGTCTAATGTATATATATAAATAGTTCAATGAATAAATAATTGTTTCTTATGTGAATAGAAGGACAATTATTCAATTGCAGCCGTGACACAAAAGAAAAAGTGATAAAAAATTAAAATTTTCTGATCTTAATAAAGCACCCTTTACAAACTCGTACATACCCCATTCATGAGAAATGGGAGTAGCGGCACTTACATTACAGTAGTGAGCCGAAGTAAGCTTTAAATTGAGGTAGATACACAATTTGTCGTCGAAGTGTGATAATCTTAAATCTTTTTAACATTTACATATATGTTGTATCGGTGTGCAAAGCTGTAATAACTGGGTTTCGATTGCGCATCAAAATCCTTGAACCTGAAAATCGAATTACTTGCTAATTGCTACGTTGAGATACAGGGGCGTAGTGCTTACTTCAGTGAATGGGGTGGGGTAATAAAAAAAGGTGCTGCAAAACAGAAAAACAACGCCACTTAGATTTCGGAAACAAAATTTAAATATGCTCGAAAGTTGTTTCAAGTAACTACAGGAAAATAAAAAGAAAAATTAGCGGAAAGTAAAAAATTGGTTACATTGAGAAAATGAAAAATTTCTATAAACTTAATTACTAAGTTGCAACAGAAAAACTTACAAACCGTTAAGTGGCGCAGTAGCGTATGTATAGCCGAAATTTATTAGTCATTAACTGTCAGTAAATTATTTTTTAACCTCAACTTTTTCGTATGCTTTTGTCAACGCGAATTATAAACACATAAAAATGCAACCAAATTTTGCCATAAAATTGAACGTGTATTGTAATAGTACCGTATTGAATCACAAGAAATCGCAAATCGATCAAGTAGAAATTCATCAAGTATTCCACGAAAAATAAGAGTACGACAAATTTGCATGTAAACAAAAAAATATTCGATTTTCTGGGTCACCAAGAGACTTATTACAAAAGACAGTACAGGAGTTGTGCTGCTTTAGAGTGCACAAATACGCGGCTTTGTATTTACTTTGCATTCCGACATGTTCACCGCCAAGGGCGCTCTCTAGTGTGCTCATGAAAATCAACTTAAGGAAAACAGAACCTTACCCGCTATACATTTGTCAATGCGCAGCAGAATGTACAAACATAAGTACATACAAATTCGATTAGAATCTACATAGAAATACAACTCACGAGAGCGTGGCAACACTTTAATTGCCAACATTTACGAGTTTTGTCTAAATTGGTTTTGATTTATTGTGGGCATACGAGAGTTTAAAAATGTGGATAACAAACTGATAATCAAATTTCTTGTCTTGTCGCTAGCCATAAAACGCAAGAATCTCATTTATTTCACACCTAAATACGTTTGCAAATTCAAAGAACACTGTTTAAAAGAACAGAAGCTAAGCCTGAGGCGCTATTATTTGAACATTAGGCGTGCTCTTAATTCAAAAGAACTTTTATTGATTTCGCAATAATTACAAGTATGTACATATGTACATAAGTAAACAGTTAAAAATAACTAAAACTGAGTGCAAAGTTAATGGACCCCATGCATAAGAAGTGAGCTTAAGCTCAGACTCAGTTTTAGTACTGATGCAGTTAGCTGAAGCTCAAGCATTTGCACTGAAAATCGAGTCGTAGCTTAAGCTCACTTTTTATGCATGAGGCCCAATGCCACACTCACAGGACACAGGACGAGCAAGTGATATAGATGATGTGGGTGTATGAGGAACTGGACAAAACCAATCAACAACAAACCATGGATCGCAGGTGCCTTGGGACATAGCAATAAAAGACGATTGCAATTAAGCAGACAACTCTACGTACACAAGTATATGATTATCGTTAACAGATCATGAACGGAGAAATTAGCCATACTAATCATGGCATATGAATCAAACGGGGTAAGGTCCCTTAGTCTATGGTCAAAGGTAAAAAGAAAAAAGACTTGAATTCTTCAGCGCCGGTAATAGTCCACTGACACTATCTTGGTTTAGGTATGAGACCAAATTATGCTGAGCATACTTTGTATGGAAGAAAATGCGAAACCCTTTCAAGTTGAAAGTTTCATCCAAAAAAGCGACTATCAAACTAAATTTTTAATGAAAATCTTTGGAAATTTGTGGTTGTTTGCACAAAGTGTGAAGCTTTGATTTAAATGGTTTATTTTATTGAATTAACTATACTTATATAAAAAAATATTAAAATTCAAAAAATCGGATTAACTTAAAAATACAGACATCTGAGTATAGTTCTTAATTAATTGACCACATATTGTACATGCCAATGGCAGAGGTCGAAAGCGTTTTCAATAGCTTCGCAAGCAATAAAATAATATCTATATACTATATAATGCCAGCAAAAAAAAAGACAAATTATGCTGAGTATAAAGATTTTGTTAGAATATAAGTACTTTGAACGCGGGCAGAGTATGAGACTCAGCGTGCCTTCTTCAAGCAATTAGTTTAATACTCATCTAGCAATGGAGTGTCTTCTCTACAGTAGACAGCCAATCACTTGATGAAACTCAAATTTTTGAGTACGTGATCCCTCTAAACGTGATTGCAATTATCATTATGCAGCAGACAGACGAGGAGTTGAATAAAGGCTTTGCATGCTAATGGGACTTTTTGTAATACATAATTACATAGGACTGACATTTTTTGGTTGACATTTCAAAAAAATTTGTACTGCCTTAACACAAAATAAATAAAGTTTTTTTTTTTTTTTTTAGAGAGAGTACAGTCAAAGCTACGTGCGAACATATTCATATATTTATTAAGGCATCGCACGTGCGACTTAAGTAAATATTTATGATAAATGAGCTTAGCGCTCTTGACTCGTAGTATATATAGAAAGAGAATTAAGGACAATGAACTAATTAAGTAACACATTTATGCCTAATAGAATGGACAGAAACGCTACAGCTCGGAAAGTAAGAGGAAGAGGAAGGCGGCTTCAGATTGAACATTTAGAATATTATTGAGGTGTTTAAAAATTAAATACAATTAATTCAAATAAACTACTACAATATTGGTATAAATCGAAATGTTTTCAGAAAAAGGGCTTCAGTTCTAAACAAGTAGGAGGGTTGCCACCTGTTTCTAAAAATCAATGCTACTTGAATTAAGGGAATGAGGTAAATGGAATATGTATCACAATATGGATGTCAGACGAAATGGCTTTAATAATGTTTTAGTTGGAAAATATTTTGAAGAGGATTGCCACCTCTGTTAAAAGTTGAATTTAAATTTACAATACTCAAGTTAAAGTGTCAAACGTAAGACTGTTTAGAAATGTTCAGCATAAAAATGTAGAAATTTCTGAGGTATCTAGTTGCCAGCTGTTTTTAAATTAAACTCAAAAACAATTATATTATAAGTAAAACGAGTTATTGCAATATAGGTATTAATCGAAGGAGTCTTGCAAAGGCTTTATTTCTAAGCTACATACATATGTATAGCAGGGTTTCCACATGTTTGAAAATTCAAATTCAACTTTAATTATAGTAATTAGTTAATTTGAATACATACATATGTATGTATCAGACGAAAGAGGTTTAAAAAGGTTGCCAACACTTTAAAAAGTTAAATTCAAACTTCATTCATTTCAATGAATTACGTACGTAGTGTTTGTATGCAAATCTAACCACCCAGCCACAGCGACCGTCAATATATGATGTAAATGTGTACGTACGTACATAACTGTAAACGAGTGAAAAGTATTAAAAAAAAAAATGCCAAGGCAAGAAGGTATAAAAAAGCCACAATTCGTCAATGAATCGAAGCTTGGGAAGCACCTTTTCAAAGCACTTTTTATGTGCACTATGTGTGCATACATTTTGTCAATTAAATTGCAACCCTTAATCAACTTATTGTTGGCGGCAGCTCATAAAAACTTAAGTAATAGTAAAAGCAAAATACGACAATAAAATCTAATCTAAATGGCGAATTTTGTTCATAAATTAAATATGTATGTAGCTGTCAAATAATTTGAGAAATAAGCTACACGTGCCTTCGACTCGTGGTAAGCCAGAGATGCAGGCTGAATATAATGGCTACTTTAATTGAAAGTTTGATCTGTTTGGCAATAAAGTAAGAGAAAAAGTAGAATTGCTAGCAGAATAGAAAATCTCAAAAAATAAAAAATAAAATAAAAATAAACTAAAAGAAAGATAATAGCAAATCTAATACAACACATGAAATATCGGTGACGCGTGCGCATATTTGTACTGTACAATTCGAACGAATTGCCGGAAAAAAATAAGAGTGAGGTGAAGAAACTTGACAGTGAGATACTCGTACGAATTCTGCTGACAGCACAAGTGGCAATTGGCATTCAGCATAGCACGCATGTGGACGGACCATTTAATAAGTAGGTATACTACGTAAATTGTCAATACTGTGTAATCTATACAAACAAAAGTGGTAATAGCTGTAGACAATTTTTGGAAGGAATATACATATTTCATTTTCGTTTGATCTCCTCAACCTGAGCACTTCTTGAAATTTTGCTGTTTAAATTTGAAAACAATAAAAAGTTGTGTATACTGCAATTGTTGAATTTTGTTAAATGAGTACATTTGAGTTCATTCAACTTGGCTAATGAATCAGCTGATTGTTATACTTAAGCGTTAAAAGAAGATGCGAACTTTCTAAATAAACTTATAAACTATTTCAGAAAAAAAGTTCATAAAAATGAGAGGTTAAATATTAAAGATTAACTTTTTCGAAAAGAGTTGCCATCCTTTTAAAAATTAAATTCCAAATTATTTAAAAAGTTAACTCAGTTAGTACAATAAGGGTATCAATTGAAATAGTTTTGAAAATGATTTATTTATTAGCTACATGTAAGAGGGTTTAAAAATCAAATTTTCAATTTCAACTGAGGAAACTAAATAAATGAAATATTGATTAAAGTATGGCTGTCGGGCGAGAGAAGTTTAAGGAGTTTTTAGCTTGGAAATATTTTAAAGGTGGTTGCCACCTGATTGGAATATCGAACGGAATTAAATAATGCAGAAGTTAGGTATGTGAAATATTAAAATATGGGAGTCAAGCAAAACTGAGTTGGTTTTAACATCCACACTATTTTTGTGGTTTTAAGAAGGGATGCCACCTATTTTAAAAGTTAAATTTGTTTGTCTAATCGGCCTGTTACAAGTTTGTTACATGTATAAGCAATAACTCCTTACAGACTATTGCCCTTATTCATAAAAAATAAAGTAGGTTTAAAGAGCTTTATAATATGACGTTTTCATATATTTTCGAGTTTATAAACCTTTTTTAAAGCTACTTTATTTTTTCTGAATAAGGCCATATGAAGCAATAACGCTTGAGACTAATTCCTTTTATGGGGCATACAAGTAAAAAGTTTGCAAACCTTGAAAATTCTATTCCATGAAAGGCGAATGCAATTTACGTTTCTAAATAATTGGTACCTTTCGTTAGTCCAGCTCACGGAAGACTCATTAAATGCGCGGCTAGAAACTTCTGAAGTATGTAGCTGCTTGAAATCAGAGATTGGATCTCTTACTTTCAAGTATGTATGTGCATCCTTTATGGTCATATCACTGCCATAAATAGTGGTTCACCTAATTAATTTGGAAGCAAGCTATTGCAATTGACTTTTAAGAGCCAATCTTCTTTTATGAGCGTGCGACAGAGAGAAAATTGGGTCACTAAATGCCACCAGCTTTGAGTGATGATAAGCACTATTATGACATCAGCTTTTAATAAACTTGTTATTTTTCTATGAAAAAATATTAGCTATTTATATTTAAATTTTTCTTTCCAGCTCCCGAGGAAACCGCCGTTTTAGAAACCCACTCGCCACCGGATCAATCACGTCCTCGCCGGCAACTGTTCTACGACCCCTCCCTTTTAATGCTCACCAATTTCGGCGCAGAAGGCAGTAAATGCATATCTTCCCGCGGTTACTCCGGCATCTGTGTGCGCTTCACAGCCTGTCAGCCACTTTTTCGCTACAATAGGCAAATCAATTTTTTCGCACTGCGTCAGTGGCCACAAGTGCCGAGCGTAGGACAGGAAATATGCAGCTTCTACGATCAATTTGGGCATCCAAACACTGGTATTTGCTGTACAAACACATTTATGGGCAATGGCATGGGAGGCGCTGGAATGCTTCCACCTTTCATCTATCCCGGTGGCGTAAATCCTTTACTTACACCACCGACTGTACCAACAGCGCCAACGCAAGAAATCCCACAAGTAGGAGAGGAGGAGGAGTTGGAAGAGGAAAAAGATGAAGAAGATATTATAGAGCTAGATCACCCAACGGAAATCGATCCGCTAGTTGATCCACTACACGTGCCCTCAACTGGTGGTGGTAAGCCAGAGTTTCAGGCTGAAAATAATGTTGTTTACGATCCCATCAAGGAAGATGGGGAGGAGAAACCTGAAAGCGCTACGCGGGCGCCAGCGACAACCTACAATGAATTTGCTTATCAATGGCCAGGCCAGTTTGGTAACCAATTCTCAGGTGTACACCAATGGCCACCACCATTACCGACACATCCGCCCACAACAGGTGTGTGGCCGCCACCATTACCAACACATCCACCCAATCACCATTACCCCACGCATTCTTCGGTAACTACACGCCCGACGACGCAAGCAACCACACGTCGCACCACTACGAGGCTAACTACTACGACGCCACGACCGACCACCACTACATCACGTCGTCCAAGTTATCCCAGTTACCCCTCGTATCCTGCATACCCTGGATATCCCAGCTATCCGACATACCGGCCAACCGCAGCGCCAACAACAACACGTCGTCCAACTTCGCCCACAACGCCTATTTCAAGTGGTGCCTCTAACAATGGTTTACCCACGCAATGTGGCATTAAAAACCCTGCTGCGCCGGATCAGGAGCGCATTGTGGGCGGCACAAACGCGAGCCCAAATGAGTTCCCTTGGATTGCGGTGCTCTTCAAGTCGGGCAAACAATTCTGCGGTGGAAGCGTGATCACGAAAAATCACATCTTGACAGCGGCGCATTGTGTGGCCAGGTGAATAAGTTGAAAGAAATATTATTTGAGTGCAATAAGTGATATTAATTTTTGGACTGTTTTACAGAATGACTTCGTGGGATGTGGCAGCGCTCACCGCGCATCTTGGTGATTACGATATACGCACCAACTACGAGGTGCAACATGTCGTGCGACGTATTAAACGTTTGGTGCGACACAAAGGCTTTGACTTTAGCACGCTGGTGAGTAAAGAAATGGGCAAAGGTGGCGAATATTATTTCACTTCAACCATTTATTTCAAACTTCTTTTCAGCACAACGATATAGCCATATTGACTGTAAACGAACCTATGAAATTCACTTACGAAGTACAACCGATTTGCTTGCCCAGTACGAGCAGTCAGCTTGGCCGCAGCTACAGCGGTAAGGTGGGGACTGTAGCGGGCTGGGGTAGTTTGCGCGAGAATGGTCCTCAGCCGTCAATTTTGCAGAAGGTACAGATACCGATTTGGGCAAATCACGATTGTGCGCGTAAATACGGACGTGCGGCGCCGGGTGGAATTATCGAATCGATGGTGTGCGCCGGGCAGGCGTCTAAGGATTCGTGCAGTGTAAGAGCAATGGCAAACATTTGTGATGAGTTACTGTACTTTTTCCTACTACTACGCCTATTTTTTTTATAAAAACCTTATGTATATGTATCATTTAAAAAAAATGTATTTATAAAATATGTAATACATTGATAAACTTTCACACTTACCTTTTTACAGGGCGACTCCGGCGGTCCATTGATCGTTAATGATGGCGGACGATATACGCAGGTGGGCATTGTGTCCTGGGGTATTGGCTGCGGCAAAGGCGAATATCCGGGCGTTTATACGAGAATAACTTCTTTGCTGCCATGGATTTACAAAAATATCAAATAGTTTCAAAATTTATGCTGAAAATAAAACAAAAAAACGTGATAACAGTCGATGACTTTAGTATTTTTTGTATTTGTAGAACTTGTATAAAAGGCGAATGAATAAATTTATTTGTGAGAAGCGAAGTGTTTGTTAATACATATTCGTCAACTAAAATGCAAAAGGCCGTAACACCATCGTAAATGAAATGGAAAAGTCGTAACTAATATTTTTTTTTTTTTTCATAAACTGATGATGAAATTCATCATATAAATCAAAAAGTGAATTTTTAATTTTTTATTAGTTACGACTTTTTGAATTTCAGGTGACGATATGTATGTAACTACCCTGCAGGGAAAGCTACTAGTTGTGAACTAGAATTCTACCAGTTTGCGTTTCAGCCCAACTAGTTCACGTTCTATCCTTTTCAATGTTAGCGACTGGTATTTTTAACATTGCGATGTCCTACGAGATGTCAATTGTCAGGCTATGCATCAGCCTCTACTAGTAGAAATACTAGTAGCATCATATCGGGCGCAGGGAAAATTTTTGTATTTTTATTTTTTTTTTTATAATATTTCTTTTATTTATTTATTTAATTAAAATAAAAATATTTTTTTAATCTCTTTTTTTATGACACAAGTATTTCTTCCCATATATTTGCTTCGTTTTTTTTTGTAATGCAACTAGATTTTTAAGTTTTTTATTTATATTTAAATTGAAATAATTATACCTACTTACATTGATCCAACTTTAAAAATCTTACCCACCTCGAAGCGGCCTCGAACCTGCGATCCCAGAACCAGAACCTGGAGTCTTCACGTGACGCCACAGCCGACATTTGTAAGATAAGCAATTAATTGGGTTTTATTTTAGGCTTTGGCAATTCAAAGGCAGATGTCGCTGAACTCTTAAGTTCTTCGAAAATTTCGAACTGGTAGGCACATACTAGTTTATGAACTAGTATTTTTTCTAACTGGTTTGGGTTTTCACTGCAGGTTATGTATGTATAAGTGAACAGTGTCGATATGGCAGCGCCGCAAGTAAACGCGCCATTTAGTTTTATTCAAATATGTAGTATACTTTTAGGCACGTGCTATGCAGTCAATGGCACAGAAGGCTGCTGGAGATACGTTAACAAAATTTATTTTGCCAAGTGGGAAAAGTGCGTGAATGTGCGTTGTAAGATCACATAAAAAGCTGCATTTAAGAAGCTCTCTGTCTGTACACAACAGTTAAGAACAATTCAAACATGCTGCACACATACATACAACACTCGCCAAAAAATATTATTTTAAATATATGAACATGCAATACAATAAATATACTTATGCACATTTAATACATCAAAGGCTAGACACTTCAGCATGTTAGCAAAATTGAACATTGCATTTTAAAAAAAAAAATCTATTTCGAATTTAAATTAATTTAATTTGCGAAATCCATTTCTTAATATTTTCAGTGGGTCCATTTGTATTTTAAAACAAAAATTAATTTAAATGTTTTGGTTGCGGAAAATGCACCGGCAGTGTTTTCAAATTTGAAGGTCAGCGAATTCCCCAGCGTACGCTTTCAAATTTGCAAAAAACTAAAAAAAAACACAAGTGTTGAGTTAGACATATAAATATTATGTCAACAGCTTAACTTTACCTAAAATAAAATACAAGTTGGTATTATTTAATTTATTTAAAATAATAAAAACTGTATAGCTAAGAAGCTGCTGCACAGTGTGAGATTTGGTCAATCTAGAAGGTCAAAATGAAAAAAATTGCTTGAAAATCAATTATATTTCGTAATTTGTTAGAAAATACGGCAATTGTTACGAAAATAAGCATAAAAGAAATGTCATTGGCTTGATAACGGCTATCAAACACGCGCTATTGAACAGCATGCAAAAACAAATTTGCAAGCGTGCATCGATAACAGAACTTTGAGTTATCAAATTGAAGTTGTGCGGTTTTTTTTTGCCAAACAGTTTTTTCATATTAAAAGTCAACACTTTCACTAAAAATTTTAGCTGCACACGACCCTTATATTTGCACTTAAGTATCTTAAAATCAAATTATTTTATAATCAGCTAAAAGGTAAGACAAATTTTAAAAATCTTGAATCTTTCATAGACTATGACAAGTTCGGCGTAGTTCGACTATGACAAAGCATACAGGATGAGCGTACATAAATACATACTCATAGAACCGACTTAGAAAATAAAATCTGGCCCATTTTTTGCCCAAAGTCAAGTTAAGTGATACATATATTGCAGGAGGAGCTCTATGAAATTTGCTTGAGTGAGGTAAAAGTGAAAAATCATAATTAAAGATACATCAACATGGCGTGCATGCTAAGAAAAACATAGGCTTCAACATGGCTATGGAAAGGGGACTAGTTTCGAACTCACTCAATCTATACAGGGTGTCCCAAGTGATAAGTGCCTTTCTTTTGGGAAGTGATAGGGGAGGTCTAGACGAACAAAAAATTGTATGGGAGGTGGGATCTAAAATGCAACCCTGGGGAGTTATGGGGTTAAGAAAGTGATTGACAGTATTTCTAGAAAAAAAATTCTCACGCCTAAACGAAAAACCCTAATGCAAAACTACCTATGGAGTTTTTTTAGTTAATTGCATAAGCTTTTTATAAAAAAAATATTTTGGGGTGGTTTTTTAGTTATTAGGGATATCTGGGCATTATGAAGTCAAAATTTTTAGAGATTTTGACCCTTTTTTACTTTGGCGGCTATTTTTGTAAAAAAGGGTTTATATTAAAATTTTTTTTTTTTCAAAATCGTCATGAAATTTCCTTCAAATTTGCTTAATATATGTCGCAAAAATTGTTTGGTTTTACTCCGGAAAAAACTGTCTCCAACTGGTCTTTAGGTTAGGTTAGGTTTAGGTTTCAGGTTCGGAACTAGTCCCCTTTGACACTAGTTGGAACTAGTTATTCATAATCATATTGAAGTTTATTTTCTTCTTAAAAATCACGCCAAATTTTCGGCTGATATCTTTAAAGCTTTGGTTAAAATTGAATTTTGACGTACTAGATAGGCAAAATCTCACACTTTGCGCTGCAGCAATTTCGTTAGACATTTTTAATTTTTCAAATATATTTTAGTGATAAATTGCAAGTATAAATAAAATATTTTTATCAAAATGCTGCCGCACCTTTTAGCTGTTCCCGATGTGATGTTGGAGATGATACAATAGCCCACGCTATGATGATGTGATATGTGAGGGAAATTGCGGTTGTCAAAAGTAATTTTTTCATTTTAGATATTTATTGGCAAAAAGCTGTACCAGCTGATTTATATGATGATGAAAGCAATTGGAACGAAGTGTATTCAAAATACAAGAAAATAACGATTTTCGCCAAATGCTGTATTGGGCCAGAAAGAAATTTTTTAAAGTATAAGACCTTTGAAATAAATAAAAAAAAAAAACATAAACCTCTACTCATGGCGCATTATTAATTACTTTCAGAGTACTAGATGAATTTAAACAAGAACACATTTTATTAACAGAAATCTAACAAGTGTTTACATTTATTACAAATAATTTGCTCACTAGTGTTTTTTATAAAAAAAAAAAAAATACTTTTTCCTAAATTTCTAAAACTTGGATTTTTATGCTGTATTCAGTATTTTTTTTTTTGTTGGAAATTATCACTTTTTTTTTAACTTGTTTTAGCAACCTGTTTTATGCCCCATAACCCTTTTTAACAGAGCCCATTCAATGGGCCTGAGCTCTGGGAGGTTCGATATATTCGCATGTCTGAGTACAAATGCTATGCGATTTTTTGCATTCTATCCATTTTTTGCATGAAGCCAAATCGGGCAAAAAATTTTTGGAAATTTCATGCTGCCTTTTAAATGGTAAAAGGCGTTTTCGTAAGCACTCCTGGATATATAATTCCGTGTTAATCGTCCCAGTTGTAACAAACGAACTGCTACGCTTACCACAGCTACATACATATTGCCTGTCATACCAAAAATTTCGTAAGAAACTTTGTCTTTTGTACTCCTCTTGGACATATTCTCTACGGGTTGCGAGATAAAAATCGGCACCCGGAAGCTGCGAAACGTCGCCAAGTATGTACATACATATGTATGTTTCATCATCCTTAATGCAGCAATCAAAATTTTATATGAAATCACGGTGAAGTCGTTTGGCTCGCTCCTTTGCTTCAATGTTCTTTTTTTGAATTTTTATCTCGAACTTTCTGGAACTTGTATGACTCTAAGATTATACTAAAGTCCTTTTTAACTTTTCAATCGAAAGCCTGAGAGAATTGTACTTTTTCCGCTAATTTTCTTACCGATATATTTGGATTTTTCTTAAAATGTACTACAATCTTCTTGGCTACATTAGGGTTTTTGAAACCTTTTGCTAGGGATAAATCGATACAATTAAATCCAAGTACATACTCGATACTTTTCACAATTTACCAAGTATTTTTGTACTCAATACTTTTTACTGCGATCCAAGTAGGTATCGAAAAAAAAGTACTGGTATCGGAAGCGCAAAACTTATTATGCTTCAGCATCTTGTTTGAAAAACAACCCATTAGATGAATGGGAAGATATGCACACTACATATCCGCAGCTATATAAGCCAGCCCGTCTATACATAACGGTTGTTAGGTCATCTGTCCAGGGACCGTAGCTTAAATTAAAGAAACTCATACTACGTTTATACGCATGCATAAGTCGCTTTAATTCATTTCGCCGCGATTCAAAACATATGTATAAACTGAATTTCAATTCGCTTTGAAAGATCGAAGTGTTTTGGCTCACACTCCATTTCAAATCGGTAGTTTATTTCTCCAGATAGTTGGAAAGAGTGTATAAACACCGCTCTCACTCAAAGCGAATTGGAGATCAGCTGTTCCGCTCAAATTCCAAATAATCGCATCAGTATTTAAAAGCTGATTAATAATAATCGTTCTTTTTCTTTGCCACGATTTTATAATGCCGAATAAAACTAGATTTTTAACACTTTCCATTATGTTAACTTATAAAATGTCAAATGAAAACAGCTTATTTTGTTTGCTTTTGAAGACGGTTACTTTGATGCCGATATAAAGCCGTAAGTATAAACACTAGAGCGAAATGTGTACGGTGTCAATGCGCTTTCAATTAAGTCGATTATTCCGTGCGTATAAACGTAGTATCAATATATTTACAGAAGTGAAGTAGAAAACTGCAATTGAAAGGATGTGCATTTTTAGTAAAACATATTAGTGGTATTCACCAAAGTGAGCAAGTGGCCTGGTAGTCTGGCAAAAGAGCAGATTAGCTCAAGCAATGCCAGTTGTTAACAGTCGTTGACCGAAAAAAAAGCCAAATTTTACCTTTTATAAATAAATAAAAGTCAAGTTTTAACTTTTAGTTTTAACTGAAAAACTATCAGTAAAAAAATAACGGTAATTGCTGACTTTTTTGAAAAAAGTAAAAAAAAAAAACATCTAGGATTAACATTTCTTGGCTAACAAGCATCACATTGCTCTATACAAATGTTTGTCTATTAATCTTGTAAAAATGTATTCTATTGTTTTTGAAATCAAATACTATACATAAATAATTGAGGTCTTAAATTTATTTATGAAAAAATATTAAAAGATAAATAATCTTGAAAAATGCTTATTTTTTGTGAAAAAAATTAATGTAATAACTTTGACAAATATGCAAAATCGTAGTTCTATCTACAATAGGGTGGTCCAAAAACAGTTAAGTCGGAACTGTAATGCTCTCACCCCCTACGATTGTTCTATATCGAAAAACAGTATACCCATATTTTTTTATATTGAAATCAAAAAATATTTAGAGGTCGCTCAAAGCGCTCAAAGTTTTCCATGTATTTTTATATGGGGAAAAAATAACTTTTCGTAGAAATGGTATAGAATTCTAGAAAATCTATATTTTTCGATCGGAAAACTCTGGTTCTCTTCAGAAGACTTTCAATAATAATACCCAATTGTTTATTTAACCACTTTTTAATACTAACGATATTTTATTGGCCCCCCATTGAATTTTTCGGGATTTTTGTGAGTTTTTGGCGGACCTATAAATTATAGTTGCGATGAAAAACTGGTTAAATAAACAATTGTGTATTGATACTGGGAATCTCCTGCAGATAAATAGAGTTTTCCGATAGAAAAATATTGATTTTTAAGAACTCTATACAATTTCTACGAAAAGTGGTTTTTCCCCATATAAAATACATGGACAACTTTGGGCGCTTTCAGCTACCTCTAAATATTTTTTGATTTGAAAATAAAAAAAATTGGGATCTATTTTTTCCGGTATAGAACAATACTAGGGGGTGAGAGCATACAAATTCCGACTTTACTTTTTCACATACATTATTGGACTACGATGGCGATTTTATTTATTTGTACGTATACTTCGTAGCATTGTATACAATTTTTACTTGGAGATCATTAGCGTCATATTTATCTTTCGACAGGTACTATAAAGCGAATTAGTATACACACCCATATTCATGTATGTAGATGGCTATTTAAGTATTTCCTTATGAATGAGAATGGAACTTAGCACAGCGAAATGCTTATAACATTAACCTAATTTTTCTGCTTTTCTGAATATATTATTTTCTAATGACTGTCTTTATTTTTATTTTTTAATGTACATGAACACATCGGTCCTTTACTCGTTGATGTAGTGTACGCTGCACATGAGTCACCATGCACCTTAACCCTAATACATAGCATACATGATTGATGTCAAGCGCAGATAGGAAGATGTCAAAAAATTACCTAAAAGCTGTGCTGAGAATTTTCCAAATTCTCAGTGATTATCTAGATATATAGGGTGATCCATTTGGAGCTTGGTTCTTTAATTTTAAATAAAACACTTAAAACAAACTGGATGTGCGGATCTTTATTACCACCGGAAAGAAGAATATTTGACATTTATTTAAGAAAAAATAATAGCTCCGATCCAATACTTTTCGTGTAAAATCCTGTAAAAATGTCAAACAGCAATGATTCAAAACTTAGAAGCCAACATTACTCGCGTAATTAGCGCAATACTGGAAAGAGTAATTTAAAATCGGACCTCCGAATGGACCACCTACAGCGTAGTCGCGGCCAACATTTGAATGAAATTATTTTTAAAAAGTAAATGTTAGAGATTCTTCTTTCGGGTGATAATAAAGATTCAGACATCCAGTTCCTTTTCAAGTATTTTATTTAAAATTAAAAAACCAAGATCTAGATGGATCACCCTAAGAATATTTATCGCTTTCAGATCACTTGGATTAACACATAGCCGTTGAGTTCCAGCGTACAGTGTTGTCAATGACACACAAATTTTAATTATTCTTCCTGCAGAGTTCTTTTCTTTCAAGCGAACTCATTTTTTTGGATATACATATTTAATTTTGAACAAAAAATCATTGCGCACACACACAGTGTGTGTGTGTTTACAAAACTTTTTCCTTTTGTTTGTCTTTGGCAAAACTTTATGATTCTCTTTCCAAACACAAAGTAATTATTTTCTTTTCAGTTCATTAACCTCACAGCTTCACTCACGCCGAGCAAGAAAAAAAAAAAAACTGCTCCATGGAGTGACGCCAACTGGACATTTCAAATTCACAAAGAATAATTAACATTAAGCTAATAACAAAAATATAAATATTTCAACAAGCATAAAAATCTCGCAAAAGCTAATTGAAACAATTATTTTTTTTTGTTAAAATTTTTTTTTTTAACTTGTTCATTTTAAAAAGAATTTTCAAGAAGCTAGATGCATTTAGTGCTCAAATAGTATACTGTGTACCCACACGTTTATTCCCGTATTCCAACTTAAAAGTAGGACAAGCATCTGTTACTAAATTCTAAGTCAAGTCAAAAAGAGATTTGTTGATATAGTGAGTACGAAAAAGAATTTTTGAAAACTTAGAAATGACTTGGTTACCTATACCTAGTCTAGGTATATTTCAATTTAATAAATAAAAATCATTTTCCTATATTTGTGATATCATCACCAGAGAACGATTCCACCGATACAGCAAATTATTTTTGTAGTGATACATATGAAAATATTTTCCCCTCAGCTGCCGCTGTAATTGAGTTGGTACCAAAAATTTTATTTAAGAAAGTAAGTATGTACATATCGCTGTATATCTGTAATTCGAAAATATATACATATATATGTACATACTTCTGCAAAAAGTTCAGCCGCTACGTGACACTGGAATCGATTTGGTTGACATTTCGAGAGGCTACTATCTACATTATTGTCAGAAACTATGCGAAAACTTAATTTTTCTGAAGGATACAAATTTACTCCACTTTTCGAGTTCAAATCTGCTATGCAATTTCCTGTCCTCGTCCAATGCTTGTGAGAGGGAAGGAAGATTAATTTTTTTTTGTTTAATTTAGGATGCCATTTATCAAATAGGCTGACTTCCAAAACGTATCAATACAATGTTTGGAAACTGTTATACTGCGGTATTCACACTGTTTGTAAATGCAGAGTGGCGAAACTTTGCAACATTATCGATTGCATATTTTAAATATTCAATTTAGCAATGAACAATTTTTCTGAATTTTCCATTTTTAAAACACCAATGGTAAACAAAAACAAACGAAGCAACAACTTTGTTTCTGATGCGCTGATTGCTCTAGCGATGCGTTTCGATAACTTTACGAATGCGTTTTGGAAAAGTATACATTGTCAACATTTTGTAGTTCGGCGTTATGGGACATTATACCTTTGTACGTATGCAAAGCAATTGATGTTTTTGGAAGTCAGCCATATTGTCATAAGTTTCTTCGCATTCTCTAAGCCAGTGCGAAGCGAGTACAATATGTTAAGTATACGCCGTGTAAGCAGCAATGGTTGAAGCTTACAAATTTCTACCTATTTTCGCAGTTTGGCAAAATCCAAATTAATTTTAGACCTATAGTTTCTTCGACAAATTTGCTTAGAATTACACTCAGGATTCTCCAATGTGTTGGATTTGTTTAAAATTTTTAGGGTTGATGAACAAACATAAATAATAAATAAGTGTGAAATCTGAGTTTGACTAATACATTTTTAAAAACTTTACAGCACAAAAACAAAAACAAATCGATTTAATAGTTTTCCAAATATCGCGAGAACGGGGCGAGGAAAAAATGTGAAAAAAATCACACATACACACATCGAAATTCTCTATGAAAATAGATATCTTTTAAATTTTTTCTTGAAAAATTTTTCACATAAATTTTTTTGACAAAAAAAGTAGTTTCTGAAAATATTCCATCTCAGATAAGATTTGAAAAAACTCACAATGGTAGCTCTGAGTATTGCACAATATTTAAGTATGATATTACGGGGTGCACTCTACAATAATTTGAGTTATGATTTTTTTTTTTACACCGAAGTTGAGTAAAATGAGCACATTACAAATTCACAAATTTTTTAGAATCTTTTGAGTATGCAGTTTTGTAGCCCATTACATTTTAGTATAATAAAGTGCAAGTTTTAAGCGATTGCAACTTTTTTTTAATTTTCTTTGAAAACGGTTTTGCTCATTTTCTTCAATAAGAAAAAAGTGCAAAAAGCCGTGAGCATAAAAAATATTAAAAATTAACGCAATTTCACAGTAGCTCAAAACTTGCACTTTATTATTCTAGAATTTAATGGGCATACTCAAAAAAAAATTAAAAAAATTTGTGAATTGTAATTTTCACATTTTACTCAACTGCGGTGTAAAAAAAAAAATTCATAACTCAAATTATTGTAGAGTGCACCCCGTAATACTATAATTAAATATTTTGCAATACTCAGAGCTACCATTGTGATTTTTTTCAATGGCATATTTTTTTTTGAGATGGCATATGGCAAAAATTTTAAAATTAAATTCGATTTGTCGGGGGCTATTGGATTTATTTTTTAAACAAGTTATTAATCTTTCTCCAAAACTGAAACCTACTTGGATTTCAAATGTTCTCACTACTAGTTATACCAATAACGGACGCGACAATCCTATACGTATAATGAAATATAAACAAGTAATCTTTAAGAAAAAAACAAAACCGACTTCAATTTTCATATACAAATTTAGGAGTACCGTTAATTTTTTCATGATCCAATGATCAGATCTAAACCAGATTAGTATGGGACATTACCTTTCCGATGCAAAAAGAATTATCGAAATCAGTTGACGCGGTCCAAAGTTATGCGGTAACATACATAAACAAAAACAAAAATATTCCGACGAATTGATCCTTTTTTGGAAGTCGGTTAAAAAAACAACAAAATTCGAGGTTGCTTCGCTCTTTTTACTTCCCGAGGTTAAAAATGTTGTCCTTTTTTGGAAGTCGGTTAAAAAAACAACAAAATTCGAGGTCGCTTCGCTCTTTTTACTTCCCGAGTGTAAAAATTGTTGTTAGTAGAAAAATTCGAAATTACAACAACTACACGGTATAACTTTTAGTGCGCCAAATGCACAAAGGAAAATGTGAATATTACTAGCCAAAGGGCTTGGAAAACAAAATTTTTGTAAGGTATGATATTTTAGCCTAAAATTTGGCAAAATAGAAATGGCTTTTATATTTATAACATATGTATAAACATTTACGCTTTATTGTTAAGTTTGAAAAAATAAATTGCACCAGTTTCGATTTTGCGCTCTTGGTTTACCTTTTTTGGGATATGCCCACAATTCTATACATATACATATTTTTGCTAGTTTTTGTGCTACCCCATCCTATTATGCAAATACATAAATCTTTGTACAGGCATAAATTGTTTAAAACAAGTGCCCGAAATACATCTATGTATATGTATATCAACGCATGTTTGAGCAAAAAGAATAAAATTTATTAAAAAAAAAAAATATCAAAAAGCAGCTGGACAACGCGCAATTCGCGTGTATGTACTTCAATTTTCGTTTGCGTCAACGGAAATTTGAATTTTCTCGCACGCTTTTATATATCTATAACCAGAAAAAAAACACATGCGAAAGATTTTATGTTGCGAATTCAATTTTTTTATTTCATTTTATGTGTTTTTTTTTTTTTCTTTCGTAAATACAAAAATAGCAAACTGGTCGCTTGGTTTTTTAAATCATTTTTAAGTATTTTTAGTTGTACTGTCTTATTTCTGCGTGTTGGTAATCTATCTAAATTTGTGTGCAGAAATGCGAGCATTGACATTTTCTTCATTCGAAAATTGATAAGAAAAAAAAATATTTAGCAGACAAAAATTAATAAGCGAACTATCTGTGTTGGAAGCTTGTTAATTAATAGTTTTGTTTAGGATAGGCGGCCACTGTAGCTGTGTGGTTAGAGGTGCGTACTAATACTTCGTAAGACCTGGGTTCGATCCTTGGTGCGAGCAGCATTCAAATTAGAAAAAGTTTTATCTCACTGCGGCCGCCCCTCGGCAATGAAAAAGCTTCTCATCAAAACTGTAGGTCCCACCATTTTTCAAACCCATATTTTGGTTGCATTACAGTTTTGATGGGAATTTGACTTGAGGACTTTCTAGCCACTTTAAACGAGCTCGCCTTAAGCGTGTTCACTTTATTGTCTTGTAATTAATATTGTTTTTGTAAGCAATTTTTAATGCAAGCATTTTTGATTTACGACTTTGAATTCTAAGATAAAGGCAAAGCTCTAATTTTCTGTTAGCTGAAATTAATTTTCAAGACAACCATCACAAATTGGAGGAGAAGCTCGGCCAAACACTTAGTCTAAAGCGCTAAAATATTATTATAATAATTTATTGTTATTATTATTATTATTATTATTATGTTTATGAGCTTAGCAAATGATGTAGCTATAAGACTACGCAACTCGTTTCATTGAGTCATTCACTACAGCTCGCCATTGCTGTCCATGTTTTTTTGCAATTCACTCTGCACTGCTGATTTGTAAATTGCATTCGATTCTATAAATAAAAGCTATTTTGGCTAATTTTAGTACTTTTGGTTCAATTTTGCTTTATTTTTGTTGTTGTTTGTTGCCGGTGATCTAACATTCGGTCATTATTCTGTGTCAATGTATTTTCACGTTGAAGAGATGGCAATAAAAATTTTGTAATTGAAAAAAGAATTGTGTGCACAAAAGCAATGACTATGAAATTTGTAATCATATAAAACCAAAGTGGTTTCATCGACTATCCATAGAATGAATTATAAAGCATCATAAGAATAAATGTGTGAATTTTATGTAGTTATTTTGGGTTCCTATTTACATACATACGTTGATTAGGGAAGTAAACACCGCCTCTGATACACAAACGCCAATCAGGACGTTGGGTTCGTATACAGTGCCCTGGGAGAGAGTGCTTTACTTTCTTTTCGGTTGCGTTATTAGATAGTGAATCCGTTAACGCAAAAGATAAAGTCAAATGTCATTTCTCGCAGCCCTTTAGTTTATCGTTAATATCAAAGTTATCTGTTTTCAATAAAATTTTAATTGTTCTCTTGATAGTTGCACTGGCCTATAGTTAAAAGATGTAAATAACAGCATTAATATTACTGGCGTGCATATATGCCGCTGTTTCCAAATATTCTTATCTTTTTTTAATGTTAGCTATGGTTTGCGAATTTTTGCAATTTTTGGAACAATTTCGGTGGCTCTAATATCAAATCCATTATTTTCCATCATCGTGGAAAAATTTTATTTATGCAAATGAGTATGAAATAACTAAACGGGCACAACTTCTACAAACACTAATTAGTTTACTAATGTTCATGCATACAATATAAAAATTGCAAATATAGAAAAATTACAAAAAATTTGGTTCAACATTTTTTTTTATTTTACAATAATTTGTTTATAATCTGAACGATTTTCATCGTATTATTATCATAAATCCGTAACAGCAAGTCTCGCCTTCATTTGGTAATTATTACGTACCGATCGAGTAACATTTACCAAAGTTATATTGAAAAACTTAAATGGAACTCCAATTTTTTTCTAAAAAAAAAAAATTCTCTTCAATTTTATAAATAACCTTTAAATGAAAGAACCGGATTACAGAATAGTATGCCAGGGAGTGGCTTTTTTCGTTCAAGCTGAATGCAAAGCAATATCGTCCTATTGGAGGGTCCTCAAAAGGATTTCCCAGGATATGTTAAAGACTATTACATTTATTTTTTAACTAAAATATTTATGTTTATCTAAACACTTAATGCGCGTCCCCTAGTTTCATATAACGGCAAATTTAGAAACCGCGAAAAATGTGCTTCTTCGGTGACTAATGAAACCATTTCGCACCAATTTTCAAGACTGCATAAATGGACTCACCCTAATTGTATTATGTTGATGTGTGTAAATACTTATATGCTTGAAACTACTATTAACTTAAATATCAAACGATTCATAATCTTTGACCATACATTTTTAACTTCATCCACCACGATCTTGAAAACTGACCAAATCGACGTGACCAAGTCCATGGTCCTTTTAATATTATATAAATATACGAAAGCATTAAAACGTTTGAAATAAATCTCGTCTCACTTTTTTGTATTTTTCACTTGGTTGCTGAAGTAAAGAAGAATTGAAAATTCATAAAGGATAATTATAGTTTTTGTAAGTTTTATCTTAATATCTTAATAACTAGTAGACTTATTGGAAAATGGTAAATGAACGTGAGTACTAAATTTAATAACCCTTAATTTGATATATTGTCCTACTTATAATAATTAACGCATTCCATAGATATTACAAGCCAAAGTCATATTTTCAAAATTCATACACTTTGATTCAATTGCGCGGGCTAAAGATAAGTTTTAAATAAATCTTTCGTGGCCAATAAGAATTGGCTTAGACCTAAGACATCATAATATTACTATTACAATACGGTCAAATCACTTTTATTTTCCCCCATACAAAATCGACCCAGCCTAATATATATATATTTTTTTTATATGGGAGTTGAAGTCGGTTTTTTTGCTAAAAATGACTTGTTTTTTTTTTTTTTTTTTAAAAAAACTGTATCTTTTTATTGATCAAACATTCATTAAATTAGCTCTAACGGGCACTTAACTAATGATCGTTAAATCTGTTAATTAACGCTTCCTCTTAGAGTTAAAAGATAAGGGCTCATCAGTTAATGAAAAATTTAATTATGGCCCCAGTTGCAGTTCTTTTTTTGTGGCATCACTCACTTTTTTCTTTCAGTTTGAAATCAAATATAAAAATAAGTATTTATATCATTTTGCGCGTGCTGACTCAGCAGTCGCAATGACTGAGTGACCGAAAAATAATACCGCAAATGGGTCAACTCGGACAACTGTCTTTCAACTCAACACAGTCTTTCGAAAGACAAAAGTCTTTCGTATGATAATTGTCCATTCTGGCAACTATCATGAAAGCTCTTTTCTGTCTTTTGAAAGACTAACTGAAAGTTCTGCTAACGAATAGATCTTAGAGTTTTTCTGTTTGCCATTTAGCATTAAGCTATTTAAAAATTAAATGAGATAAAAAAATCTTTTTTAAACACTCAAGAGAAAATTAAATAAAAAACGATAAATAAAATAAAATTCTAAGAATTTTAAAACAATAAAATCTAAAAAAAAAGAAAACTCAATAAAAAAATTAAATTTACAAAAGAATAAAATAAGTAAGTTAAAAATTAAATGAACATGAAATCTTAAAATTAAAGGAAAAAAATTTAATTAAAAAGAGATAAAATAAGTTTCTAAAAATTATATTTTTCTTTTCAAGACAATGAAATATAAAAATTAAAGAGAATTGAGATAAAATAAGTTTTTAAAAATTAACCTAAACAAAAATAATTAATTAGCTTTTTGAAAAATTTAATAAAATACAAAAAAATTAAGAGAAAAAAATTTTATTAAGAAAAGGGAAAAAAAAACGCTACCCGAGGATGTGGTTCTCTGATCTCTCGAATCACACGCTAGTTTTCTGCTCGCTCGACCATTGCGGCTCTCGGAGCAGCCTGAGCGAAATTGAAATTTATTAAAAAACAAATACAACAAAATTAAAATGCCTTTGTGTACAAGTGCGTTCGGGTATAAAAAATGTCGTAATCGTTCGATAAAAAGTTAAGCAAAGGTTTTTCATAAATTAACTTTAATATTCATTAAATGTGGCTAATGAATCATTAACTGACTCTGAGAGAAAGTTTTTTCAAATCATTAGTGAGCAGCACCTTAAGCAATCATTAAACGACTCTGAGTGCGGCTGTTCAACAATGAGAGAATGAGAGAAACAATGAGAGAGTTGGCATCCCTCATATGTACAACAGTCGTAATGACCTATGGACCAAATGGCATGACTGCTAAGTTTTAAGATCTTTATAGCCGAAACTGAAAAAGAAATGGACTGACGAACTTTTGAAGTTACCACCACAGGATACTGTGCTATTGTGCCGATACACCAACGATGCCTCATACCACTCTGTACTTATGGTTTCACTTTTTCAATAGCGATGACCCATCAATTTCATCTAAGCCAGTAGGTAAAATTCTATTTGATTTGGATACATTTTAATAAATGCCATCCGTGACCGCCCCAAGTACAAAAGTCAGGGGAACAGTTCTTCGGTTGTCATATTTGAAGGCCAAGGTTTCATTGACATGTACATACATAAGTAAAAAAAAAAAAAAATCCAAACAAAAGCTATTAAATATATTTTGAGTATTTTTTACAAAAGAAATATCGCCACAGCACAAAAATACCAAAAGGCAGAATTTTGGAAACTTTGAAAAGTAAAGTAAAAGCATTCGAATGTAATATGTATGTATGTATGCATGTAGAGCAGATTAGTCACAAGTTCAATGAGCATCACATATTGTTTTTAAAGTTGGCACGTGTTTATATTTTAGTTTTGTGTTTTTCATTTAGATGTATGTAGCTATTATATACAGTGACTCAAACAAATGACCACGTGATGATTTTTTAAATATTCGTACGGTTTTTCGAGCCGAACTCTTTTTGTTATTTTTGTATCAAAATACCGTCCAAGCTTTAAACAAAACCATATACGAAATTTAAGAAAATTCGACAAATTTTCAGAAAAAAATTCAACTTTTTAATCTGAATCTTTAGAACATTTCTGGGTATGCAGTTTTATAGCCCATACAATTTTAGTATAATGAAGTGCAAGTTTAATTTCGGCTAAGAGATCCCGTTGATTTTTGAGAATTTTTTTTTTTTGGTGACGGATTTTTGAACTTTTTCTCCATATAAGCACGAATTTCTTATTATATTAAACCGTCAGCAACAATATTTCAAAACAGCAACGTCAGTTTTTGTAAATTGCACTTGTTATATTAAAACAAAAAAAACCGAAAAGGCAGTCTCCTCCAAAAAAATATTCTCAAAAATCAACGCGATTTTTTAGCTTGTAGAAACTTGTACTTCATTAGACTAAAATTGTACGGGCTATAAAACTGCATACCCAAAAATGTTCTATATATTCAGATTAAAAAGTTGAAATCTTGATGAAAATTTTTTGAATTTTCCTAAACTTTGTATAAAGTTTGAAACTTTGATTTATATGTTTTGGTTAAAGCCTGTACGGTATTTTTTATAGAAAAATAACCAAAAAAAAGCTCAAAAAACATTACGAATATTAAAAAAAAAAAACACGTGGTCATAGGTTTGAGGCATTGTATGTAAATACCATGCAGAAAAAAATTATCAATTGATAACAAATAATTTACTTGTATTTAGTTTTTTCTTCGTAAAGAATGTAAAAAAAAAATATTTCAGGCCAAATAAAATTTTGAGGTGTAAATTTTTGCATGAAATTGCTCATATAATGTTAAATAAAGAAGTAAAAAAAAATATAATAGAATAGAAGTGAAACAAATATTTTGCTTTTGTTATTGATATTTTATGTTCAAAAATAATTCGTTACAAGTTAGTTAAAACCTAATGCAGAGGTAATCGCCCTTAACTATTTCGCGGCCATCGCCATACAAATATAGTTATAAACTTGAAGTCAACTTACAGTTAGATAAATTTCCTGTGGGGTATATACAGAACATAGGCTTATAAAACTAAAATATTTAAGCGAGTGAGAGTTTTTCTTCTAATTGCGCCACACAACAAATCTTTTAGACAGATCAAAGTGATTTTGAGACCAAGAAAAGATGCGACAAAACGGCGAAGCGTTCTTTGTACACAAATCATAACATTTTAATATTTGACTTTGATATATTTTGGGAAATAGGACGCAATAGGAAGACTGGTGTAATTTTAACAGGAAAATTCTATAAAAATTTAACTAGACAATTACGTTTGACAAATATGAAATACAATAATAAATATAAAAGCTGTTATAAGCAGTACATTTAAGTGCTTTGCTCACTTAACGTCGCACAGTGTTCTATTTTGGGGGAAAAGGCGCAAAATCAAATATCTCGATAACGACAAAAAGTGTTAAACACATATTTTTCTGCTCTTTCACCGAAAAAAGCATTTAAATTTTTTAATTCATTACAAGCTGCTTTTAGGTTTTTAGGTTTTAATTTTGAAGGTCATTTTCAATGAAAAATTACCTTCACTTCAAACCCGACCTTCAAAAGTAAAGCTTTTAATTTTTTTAGTCTTTTTTTTTACCTAAAAGAGCATGCATGCATGCGTTGAACTCTGAAAAAAAAAGTTTAGTGTTTTTTTTGGTTTTTGTGACCAATAAAATGGATTCATTGACACAAGCACAGCAAAATTATGTGCTTAAAATTAAAAAAAGTAATTTAAAAACAATTCTTTTAAAGATAAGCTTTTATTAGCTGTTAGTAAAAAAAATCGACCCCGCACCACCTAACGCTTAAATTTTTTGTGGACTTATTTCTTTCCATTTAAGTGATATACGTTCTAAATATCAAACAAATCAGACCATAAATACGGGTTTTCCAAATATATCGACTCCTGCGCCACCTATTGGATAAATTTTGTGTAGTTATTCCTTTTCATGTAGGTAACATACATTCCAAATATGAACCATATTGGTCCATAAATACGGGGTTTTCAAATATCTCAACACCCGCGCCATCTAGCGGATTAGTTCATATTTAACATTGCACTGTCATAGGGACCTGAACTATGTTTAAAGTTTCAAGTCTCGAGAAGTTGGCTAAAAATATTTATTTCGCCATTTCGTCTCGTTCTAGACATATTTGACTTAGTCTCTTTTTTTCAAAATAGAACACTGTGCGCAGTAGACTAAAAAATAATTCAAACGGGTCTAGCATTGAGGTTTATGTCATTCGACTGAAAACTGCATAGTGAATCTGGAACAAGCTTTAGTTCTGTAAAAAAAATTTATATTATGGACGCTTTTTAAACAAAATTCGTTGTAATTAAAACAACAAATTGAAAGTTTTCACATACATATTTATTTATTATTTTCACTTAGCTACATATATATTTGTCATCAATTCAAAATGCGCTCTCGTCCCCATCCACTTATACACGCACACTTGATTCACATGCGAATTCGACAAATTGGTCGCAGGCCAAAATTAAAATGGCACTCAACGCCGAACACAAACTGAAACGAAGCAAAACGGGTGAAAAATGCACGCCGATCCGCGTAACGTCGTTTTTGTTGACGGGTTCGTGTACGCGTGAAAGCATATAGGAAAACTATAGAAAAAAAAAATAATTAAAAATCTATTGTTTGTGTACGCTGCTAGCATTAGATTTGCCATTAGTCGTGTTGGTCAATGGTCAGTCGTTAGGGGAAACTGGGGGCGCTAGGGCGCCGGTCATTCGACGAACAGCTGTGAATGCGGGGACTACAAAAAAATGTTAGACAAGACAATGGATGTAGAGTTGATGTATGTATTATTTGTTGCGTTTGCCAAGTTCTACAAACTCCCGGATAGAGGAGACTGTTCTTGTCTACAAAAGTACAAGAAGAGGGGAGGCATACAAGCAGAGAAGGCGGAAGACGATAATCACTAGTCACCGCTGGTATTCTGCTTTAGCGTTATGACGACAGCGACGATTATGATTGAGTACCAGGAATGCTTTTTGGAGGTTATGCAACATTTTTCAACTTTTGTCACAATGTGTGAAGTGACATTTCCCTAACTGTGTTGTGCATTTTAATATCGGTTTTAGCGAAAAAAAAAATTGGTAAATGTGTTGTATTTTCGCAATATACCTTGAAGTGACAGTGCTGTTGAAGAGAAATTGCAACAGGAGAAACACAAGAGCTTTTTATGAAAGTTCTCTCTGGTTTATATGAGCCAATCTCCTATTTAAATGCGTATCTAGAAACTTATTAATCAAAGGATACAAGGAATATGCACCTGTTATGCTTTGATATCACACGGGCCTGCAGCGCAGGACACATTTGTTCAGCGTTGGCAATCCGTTTAAGGCCAGACGTAAATAGAACCATCCCTTCAAGGAGAAAACATCCACTTTTCTAAAGAGGTGAAATGCTAGAAGTTTGATGACAAGCTCTCATAGAATCCACACCTAAATAAAGATATTCAGGGGGCTAGGACTTGCCGGAAACTAAAGGGCGAAAGTGGGGCATCCGACCTAAACTGGCAATGTGGATGTATAATGTCATATCTGAACCTATTCTATCTTATGCTGCACTAGGCTGGTCGAAGAAGGCAGAAGTGGAGTCCACGCAGGCCACGTATCACTGGTGCCACACACCGGGTCATAAATAGAACAAGAGGATGGGCTGTGTATTAGCATCCGACATTTATATTTAGACAAAATTTCAAGGTCTTTTTCTCCGACAGGAAAAACTGGGACAAAGAACGACCTAAATCTTGGAAGGACAGCCACATCTGATATAGTGACAGCTCCTCGCTCTTAAAGTGCACGTCGTACGTGATTGCCTTCAGCTTTTAATGCTTATCGCCTCCAGATACCGGGTATACCTCACAAGTGTACGGGACACAGTGGAGTCAAGGCACTGAAATGGCATATATTGGTCCGCCATGGAGCTCCGTTAGGCGAAACTACAATATCTATATGTAGAATGAAACGCAACATTACTGGACAAATACGGAAGGTAACACAGACAGTCCCGAAACATTCCTTCACCTCATTAGACAAGAAGTAAGAACTGTTCCATGTTTACTTACTGGTCATTGCATGGTATTGAAAAACTCGTCAAGCATAGGAGTTGTTAACTTTGATCAGTGTAGTTTGTGCAACGAAGAACAGGAAACAGTAGATCACATCACCACTTAACTACGCAAGCAATCAGACAACTTGCGGGTTTAGCCGCGAACGCCCCTGTGGGTAGCATCAAAGTAGCGCTGGCTCTGTCGAAAGCTTTTGAGTTATCCTCTCCTCCACAGGAACTCAAATGACGAACGTCCAAATATCTCAGTGGTCGGCAATCGTCAGTAGCTCTTCGCGATCAAAAATTCAAACATATAAAAATTAAACACGGAGCCCAAAAGAGTCTTCTTTTCGCTTCAGCAAATTTTTATATATCGATGCTTTCACTGTAAAAAAACAGTTCCTCTTTCCCCCGATATTTTCGGCGCACCAATTCCGACTTTGAATAACCCGGAAATTTTAAAGTTTACTATTGACCGTCTGCGACGTCAACATATAAGGGATGTTTTCTGTTGTCGCCATTTGCATATCGAGGCGCAGATGCTCCCAGTAATAGTGTGAAGCAGTTCCTGATCGACTCGAGTGGATGGGAGCATACGAACAGGCACTTACTGGAAGATAACCTCCTGCTAGCCATATCAGAAGCCATTTCCATGAACTCAAAAACGAGATCCAGGACGTACATCAACCACTGAACCCGACAGACAGGGAATCAACGAGATTCACCAACATCCACCCTGTGAATACCGTCATCGAACTTGAACAGCCACCCATAATAGAGGAAGAGATTCAACTGCCTCGAGAGGTCCACGATACTGTAGCAGGTTAAGCTCCCGTTTATTTAGACTCGATTCTAATGTATCCAACGTATGGCCTGTATGTAAATGTTCCCGCAATGATACTAATCACCTCTTCAAATGTCTCCTTAAACCCACTCAACTAACACCAATCACCTTTACCGGACTACCGTTAATTGAGCTGGGCGAAAACGATTGAACAATCAGATGATATAAGCCGGAATGTGCAGCCGCTTCTACAACAACCTATCCTTTTGAATGTAGAATTTCCGTAATCAAAATTTCAACAATTTGCTTATGCTTTAGAACGCAGGGAGTAAGAAAAACATGTTATTTTGTATCCCCATTTTTTAGCGAAAAATTTTAAATTAATTTATGGGATGAGGTGCCTTGTTGTGTTGTCAACCGAAGAAGACGAATATCGTTGAAAGAATTCTTATCTGAGCATTCTAGTAAACGTTTCAGCCCTCAAACTGCCATTATTTATGAATCTGTAGCAAAAAACAAAAAAAAAAAAAAACAATTCTGAGAGTAGTGAGGGGTTAAAATATCGATTTATACATTAAAGATAGTTGAGTTGTGGTGCATCAAGAGGAAATTTTAACCCATTAAAAAAATATACGATGAGGCTGAACAAAATCCACTTTAGATTTGGCTCCCACACAAATATACTAACTTTTAAAGTTGATTCGGTAGAAGTCATAAAAAACCACGAAAAATATTCCACAGTTATTTTATCAAAAAGTTTCGCACAAAAAATTACACTGACCATTTTGCTTGCTGAATTTCTTGAACTTGGCAAGCACCGTACATACATACATGTATTGCTCATGCTTTTATTTTAGCATGAAAAAGCTTTTGAAAATCCCAAGAAAATTTAAGAAAACTCTAAAAAATTAATTTACGTATGTACTAAAAACAAAACATATCTACTAGTTCCTTACACGCAATTACTTTTACATTTTTATTCTTCACTTTTACTCACATATCTACAATTGTCCACAAAATAATAGGAGTGCGATATCTTAACCAGTTTTCGCTATTTGTCTTTTGTTTATTTAATGTTCATTATTATTATTTTTTTTTTAATTTTAGCTGGCTATACAACGAACACCACATAAATTCAGATCTTAGACTTTGTACAAAAATTAAAAAAAAATTCACCGAAATTTCAAACTCTTTAATCAGAATCTTTAGAAAAAATTGCGGTATGCAGTTTCGTAGTCCATTTAATTCTAGTATAATAAAGTGCCAATTTCAAGTTGCTAAGCAATCCTGTTGATTTTTGAGAAAATTTTTTAGTTGAAGGTGTTTTACGTTTTTTCCTTACAAGTATGTTCGGCAATTTTCTTTTATATGGAGGACACTGCTAAAAAAAAAAAAAATGCCAAAAATCAACGGGATTTCCGATTAAAAAGTTTGAAATTTGGGTGAAAATTATTGAAATTTTTATAATTCTTATATACAAAGTTTGAAATCTGAATTTATATGGTGTTTGTTATATAACCAGCTAGACTTTTATAAAAAAAAAAATAATAAACAATAAATAAAAATAAGACAAATAGCCAAAACTGGTCCAAATATCGCACTCCTATTATTTTGTGGCCAACTGTATGTACTAACATATGCATGCATGCATGTGTATGTATGTATGTGTGTGCCCATGCACTTGCTTTTCTGTGTTTTATTTCTTTTTTCTAGCACTAAATTTTCCGAAATCTTTCATTTATTTATACTATGTTTGTTACGGCCGAAAATCTCGCGAGCGCGCACATTTATCGTGAGTTTTCCAACATGGCCAAAATACACAAATACCTGCATATAATTAAGTATATTTTTTAAATATATCTACTATAATACTAACTCACACACACACACACGCGCACGCTAACTTTTGCCGCTTGACCGAAGCGCACCGAATTTTTCACAAAGTTGAAAATTTTTTCGGCTAAAATACTGAGGAAAATTTCCTGCGAATTCAGTGCGAGTTGGGCTACTTGAAGAAACGCGTTGTTTTCTGAGTGAGAACCATCACCATAGAACGACCGAGCAGCCACAAGAAGAAGAATAAGATTTATATTTTCTCTAAGAAATTTAGAAAGCTAAATAAACACCTTGGCGTTTAGTGTAAAAAGTAATTAAAAAATAAAATAAAAAATAAAAGCTTGTAAAAAGAAAATTAATGCAACAACTGAAATTTTTATCTAGAAATACAAATTCGAAAAGGCATGCATAAAATTGCTTGCAACTTGTGTTTGAAAAATATGTAAAACACCATCGAGTATAAAGTTAAAAATAGCCGCAAGAAAATTACAAGAAAGCACATTTTTGTGTTTTGCGAAAATATATTTTTCGTGTGTAAAGTGCAAAAATATTATCGCTGGCGATTTTGAACCTTTTGGTGAATTAAAATTTTTTCGTGACAAGAAATAGGCGTGAAAATAATAATGTACTGACGGAAGTGTGTGAAAGAAGACCTAAGAAGAAGTGAAGTTTTGCAGCATAAAATATCGGAAAGAACGAAAACTAAAAAAAAAAAAAACCAATTATAAAAAGTCAATTTCGAATATAGACAAACAGTAAAATTTAGTTAAGAAGCTAACTATAAGTGCAAAGCATAACTTTATTGGCACAAATATAGAGGAACTAAAATTCGTGGACAACTATAAATCTTGTTGTGCTATTTGTGTAAAATCGAATTTAAAACTTTTGGACATTTTATATATCATATTCTATTATGCCAAACTTGCTGAAAAAATTGTGTGACACCAAAAACAGCTATTTAGCATTAGAATTAGAACACATACAATAATTAAAAATATGGACCACCCAACATTATATAATTTTAGGGATTTTCCGAAAGAACGGAAACAGGAAAAAAATCCAATTTAATCTTTGATATTTAGTTCGACTAGCGGTGAACCATTTTTAAAAAAATTTGAAATATATTTTACTCCTATAAACGTTTATTAGGAAATCTTTTGATGCTTCAAATTATAGTACAATAGAAGGAACTATTTAGAAATACTTGATCTTGTAAACCAATTCCTATATACTACTACTCTAAAGTGTAGCTCACATTTTCGAGTTAAACCAAAAATTTTTATCTCTTTTGAATTTGAAATTTAATTTTCTCCGGTCAAAATCTCAAATAAACAAAATGAAAAACCATGTGAAAAAACTTCACTGAGCTTGGCTTTTGGCTTCGGGAACCTGATTCAAATTTTTGGACTAATATTTTCGTGAAGAGTTTTAACTCTTCACCGCACTCGAAGCGCCCACAATGGCCCTTATAGGTGACAGCTTTAAGGTTAAAAAGATTGAAAAGGTTTCCGAAAACAAGAAAACCCAGAACTAAGTTTGAGACATATTTTTCATTTTACAGTCAAGACTCGATAGTCCGAACTCACGACTGCAAAGCCGTTCCGAAATATCGAAATATAGGGATTATCGGCTAGCTTGAAAATATGAAAGTTCAACTATATATGTACATTAGGGCAGGCCAATTTTTTTTACTGTGCGCGTATAGCATAGGAGGATTTTGCGTGTAATTCTAAGCAAATTTGCCGTACAAACCATTGGTCTAAAATAATTTTGGAGTTTCCCAAATTGCGAAAAAAGGTTTTGAAAAAAATTTTAAAATTTTCATTACTGCGCCCTGTGGTGGCAGTTTTAAGGAAACGATAAATGCAGAAATGGATTCCTCACACAAAAAAAACCCCTTGAAGCATATTTTTATACAAAATTAAATTACTACTTTACGACACTGCAACCAAACGCTAAGAAATCTATTTTCGCAATTTGCCAAACTATAAAATGATTTAACGCCCATTGTTTCTTCGGCAAATTTGGTTAGGATTACACGTACAATCCTTCTGTGATATATATAGTCGAAAAAATCTGCCATACAAATTGACCCGCCCTAATATACATGCTAAACCTCATGAACATGCTGATAATTGCAAAAAAACGATTTGTCTTGACTAAATTACATCTGAAGTAAGAGTTAAGAGAAAAGAACAATAAACTTTCGCTCATCGCAGTGACATTTAAATAACAGTTGACAATATTCTTTCTCAATCTCAGTGATTTGGTGATGCGTTTTTTAATCAAAAATAAAATAAAGTAAATAATCAAAAAATAAAAGTAACATAAAATAACAACGCATCGGTACAGGGAAAGAGATAATCTAATAAATAAATTGCGATAAAATCAACGAGCAAGAAGAAATAAGAATCTAATCGCCTAAAAATATCTGCTGCAACCTAAGTTGATAGAAAGAAAAAGTGCTTACGCCTGTTGCCTGTTGTCAACCAAATCAACGCAAAGATTGACGAACGACCAACGCAGCGAAAAGAAAAAAACGATTTTTGGCAACACTTTTGCTTTAAATAAATAATAAATAAACACTTACAGTTGAAATTAGCAACAAAGCAACAATGAATTCAGCGGGGTAAGTCATTATTTATATACTGCATTTAATACTCTAAGTTTAAGAGGACTATTGTTTTTTTTTTTAACAAACAAAAACAATAACAAAAATCAGGAAACACAAGTGAAAAGAAATTGCTAAGCATTGCACAATAATTTAATAAAAATTGCATGTTTTTGAGAAAATGTTAGACTATTTCGGGTACTTCGATTTATTCTTGAAATAAGTTCCCCCATACGAGATTGTTTTAAAAACAGAAAAGAATCCGAAAGTTTTGACAAATTTTCAATTTGATGCAGCACCATTAGCCTGCTATCTCTGCTTTCTCGAAAATCCCAAAATAGTTCAGTTCTGAGTTACTTGGTTTTACTTATCACCGAATAGTATACAAGGGTAGCGACAGCAAATTTTTTGCACGCAAGTGTACAAAGCAAAACTTATGGCGGCAATAAATGAGTGTGCGAGTAGCTTGTATTTTTATATAATAAATAATTGTTTTTTTTTGTTTTTATTGAGTTCTTAGCTTTGAAGGCCAACAACGCCCACCACAACAGGGTCGTCTTAACCGAAATGCCACCACAGCGACGACGCTTAATGCGTTGTGTCTGTTGCGCCCGCCGCATAGTGAGGAAAATTTTTAAATAATGTTTCAAAATTTTTTGCAGGTCGTAATTTTCATTCGATTTGATACTTTTTTTTTAATGAAAGTTGACGTCGACCGCGATTTTTTACCGCGACCGCGATTTTTTAATTTTTATTTGTATATTATAATTTTTTAGTGCAAAGTGCAGAGCAACTGGAAATTTTGAAAAAAATCGATTCTTCTGTTCCCATAAATCTTAAACAGTTGTAGAGTTCTTAAAAAAACGACAAAAATGACAAAAAAAATTTTAATGTAAAAAAAAAAATCAAAAAAATTTAATTTCTTAGGAGTTAAAATTAATCAAATCGGATGAAAAATACGACCTGCAAAGAATTTTGCAACATTATTTTCAAGTGGTCCTCACTGTGCGCCGTCAGATGGAACTATTGTGGGTTTATGGGTGGCGTGTGTGCGTGCCTGATGTTTAAGGAAAAAGATAAAAAAAAATAAATAAAATAAAAAAACACAAAAATACAAATACTTATATACATAAATTAAAAAATAAGACAAACATAAGACAAAAAACCAAACACAAATTAAATTAAAAATAAACAGGAAGACGTAGATCAGGGAAAACAGTGAATTTCTGTGAAATAAGTTGCATGGGTTGAAAAATCAGCGAAGCTGCTTCTCTACAAAAATTTTAATCTAATTAAAATTTAAATATATAAAATTCATGCATTCAATTATAATTTAGTTGTACACCGGAAATACCACCACCATTCGGTTCGCTTATTGACGACTACACAGGACGGTGTGCTGTGCGCCGTTTGACACTTCGCTGTCCTCACTCAAAAAATCACTCAAAATTTTGCCTTGCTCATTGCACATTCGCTCTCACCTTGGTTTGACTACTAATTGTGTGTAAGTGGGTGGTTTTCTTTAGTTTTTCATAGGCAAGCGAGCAAGCAGACAAGCGGAATAGCAATAAAATATGAAAATTTTATGCGCGCCAACTGTCACATAAACAATTAATTAATTGAAATATGTATTATGCACGAGCGGGCGCGGCGCGACTGGCTAGGGGCGAAATTTTAAGCACAGGTGGAATAGTATTTTTTACACGTGAGCATTGCATGGATCAGAGATTTTAACAGCTTTGAGAGTTAATTAAAGAAAGAAGTCGTTGAAAGTTTATGCAAAATACCCATTTTCTCAATCGTAAAAATTTGATATTGTTATATGGAAGAAAATGTGCGACATCCTTGATAAAAAAAAAAAAAATCTCAATAATCAAATTGAAATAGCTATAAAACTGGCTCCTCGAAAATTTTCTAAAATCTCTGAAGAAAAAGTTTGAAATTTTGATGATTTTTTTTTTAAGTTCGATTAAATTTTGTGAACTTTATGCAACTTTTGAAACTTTAATTGATACCCCATCCATTTTTGTATATATCCAACTATATTTTAAATGAAAAACATTAAAGATGAATTAATAAACATAAGTTGCAAACAATATCATTTTGAATTTTTCTTTGATCTTATTGACCGCAAGTGTATGTATGTATTTGCAGCCTTTGTGCAAAAATTTTGAAAAAGCTGTAAAGTTTCACCAAAATTTTTAATTTTTTTATTAAAATTGCGGAAAAAAAATTGTGGTATGCAGTTTTGTACACAATAATTGCTAATTTACTCAAAATGGCACTTTATTATACTAAAATTTAATGGGTTTAAAAAAAAATGTTTCTAAAGATTCTAATTAAAAATAAAAAAGTTGGAAATTTTGTTGAAACTTTGCATAATTTTCATAATTCTTTTTGATTGATCTCTAATCAAATTTTTTAGTAGTAAAAGTTAGTTCTTAAGAAAAAAGTTTTAAAAACAATAAATAAAAAGTAAAAAAGTAAGTAAAATAAATAAAGTTTTTAAGAACAATACAATTTTTAAATAGATATCAAAAAAATTGGCTACATGTAAATATACTAAAAAATTAATGGAATTCCTTAGAAATAAAATAATAAATTTCTGAAAAAATAATAAATTAAAAAAAAATAATAATTTTTAACAAAAATAAATAAAAAAAAACTATTAGATATACAGTTTTCATGAATTAAACAACTTTTGTAGAAAAAGTAGTTGCTCAAGAAGAAATTCATTTTTGAGAAAAAATTTAATTTTAGAAAAAATGTATGTACGTGAACTGAATGCGTATTACGATTCATAGGTATTTTAAATTTTCAATTATGTATGTCAATAATATTTTTTCGAAATTTATAGTTAAATAAATTGTCAGCATTTAAAGAAATCTAATTTTAAAATCTTGCCATTTTTATTTTTTCTAAATTTATAGTTGAATAAATTTTCAACATTTAAAGAAATCTAATTTTAAAATCATTCAAGTCATTTTTATTTCCGTCAAAAGCTTATGTATTTTGAAATTTTTGAGGTCTAAAGCACTAACTGGCACAATATCTTTTAGCTTAAATTAGGTCAGTTCATAAACTATATGTACATATGTGTGTATGTATGTACATACGTATTTTCGCAAATAATTAGTCAATGTGTCCACTTTTCACTAGTGCTCGCAAAACGTCTATAATTCTGACAGTTCATTAATTTGCTATTGACAATATTTAATTTTTTTATGCCGAAAAGGAGGTCAATAAATATGTGTATAAACGTATTTTATATATTTTTTGTGCGTACATACATACAAATATTTTCTCATCCACAAACGGGTTTTAACTAAAATTTGCTATACTGATTTTTAAAATTCAAAACAAGAAAACCCACTTTCCTTAGGAAAAAAAGAGATGATTTTAGTCGCAATTTAGTGTATTAAATAATATTACATATTTTTGTTTTAAAACATCGATTTTGTCAAAATGTAAGAGAAAAAATTTTAATGCCTTTACGTATTTAATGTTCAAATTCAAGGCCACATGCATAAATTAATAAAATTTTATTACACACGAGTTCAAAACATTCAGACAGCTTGGGCGTGTGTGGAGGGTACACAAAATATATGTACGTATATTTATGTAAAAAAAAACTTTTACACGTTTCAAAAATAGTTTTGCAAAGCGATTATGGCGAGATAGAAATTATAAACTTTTCAAAGCACTAAGCAATATTTTTTATTTTGCAAAAAAAGTTTAAAACTGAAAAATGTTTTTTGTAAATGTAACTCTATTGCACTATCTTCCAATAAATTTAAATTTTAAGCTTCGGCCGAAAATAGCGCATACTACTACTTTCCTCTAAAAAGGACATCACAAAAAAAAAAAACCACACAAAAAAATTCATAAATAAAATAAAAAATTTAGAACAAAAGCAACAGTTGTCACTTTTCAAGTGAGCCAATATCAGTTGACAACCGACACTTGTCAATAAACAACTAGCAACAACAGCGTTTTTCTTCGTAGCCGAAGTACTACATACATACATACATAACTGCATACCACATACATATTCAAGAAAGGTTTATGTTTGCTAATTGTTATTTTTGAATATGCGCACCTGCCTACATACGTAATTACGTACACAAACAAATGCGAGTATTAGTCACTCTTCACTCGTATTTAATTTTTTTGTATATTTATACATACATAAGTTATTTACTAAATTTTCGATTTTTAAGAAAAAAAATAGGTCATAAAGCTGTCTAAGTAAATTAAACGCAGGCAAACACACTTGACAATGAAATATGGTATACAGTTGCAATGGGACTTGATTGAAATTTTGCATATTGACAATTGACAACTGTGCTCCGAAAATGTCAGAGCGTCTGCACGTGGAAGGAAGGAGAAAAAGAGGTCACTAGAACACTTATACTGAAGCGAATATGCCCAAAGAGTATAGAAATTGGGGCTTGCTTTCATGCGCGTTTTTTATTAGTCATTTAGGTTAACAAAATAAACAATAAAATAAAATAATATTTAAAAAAAATACATATATAGGCGAAAATTATTGGAGAATTAAAAAATGTATCGAAAAAAAATTAATTTGTTTTCCAGGCTAAACACCTTCTCGTGAATGAGTTGGATGTTTACCTAGTTAAGCTGTGGGGCTCTCTTGTACATATTCGATTTTACTATGTTATTTGCTACTTCCTCCATTTTGGTTTGGCTTAACTAAATTTAAACATGCCTACGAATTTCCTCAACTGTTTTGATTAGTACATTTCGTAGGAACTTTCAAATTTTGTAAACAAAATTCATTTTCACATTTTGTAAACAAATGTAGCTTATAAAAAGTTAGTAAGATTGTTGCTGGAAGCAGCGGATGCCTAAAGCCAATTTCATTTTTATGATTTTGGCTAAATTTAGACTATATGTATATCGTAGCCCGTATGCCAGAAACATGAATGTGTAAAAATTAAAATTTTGAGAAATCAATTTTTAAAGTTTTTTACGAGACTTGACTCTACATTTATGCAATTGAAATTGTAAAATATGTGCCTTCCTTGTACGCATGGTATTCTGGTTTTTTGGTATAACATAGAACATCCAAAGGTTAATCAAGTCAACCTAATAGCTCAAAACTGATAAATTTGCACATTCATGCATCTGGCATGAGGGTGACGATATGTACATATATTTATTAGAGAAGAAATTGAAAATTTGTGAAAGCCTCCATCGACTAGTAAGAAAAATTAAAGTCTTAAATAAATTGACAAAATACGTTTTAACATTTATGCAGATTCTTAATTATCATACACAAATATATCTTGTACGCGTTTCTTAAGTATTTTTTTGTAATATTTTTGTATATTTTTCCAACGCATATTTTGTTTAATATTCTTGCATGTCATTTTTAAAACTATTCAATACTTAAATTTTTTAAAAAATTTCAATTTTGGTTTTTTTTTTTTAATTTAATATTATTTCTTTTTCCTTGATTATTTCTGAATAATTTTTTCGAAATCTCATCTATTTTTAAAATAAGTTTTATTAATTCTATTTATTTCAAAAATGTTAATTTGTTCAAAATTTCAACTTTTTTAAAAATTAAGTTTTAACTTTTTTTCTGTATCTAAGTTTTTTCAAAAACTTGTTTCAAAACTTAAAAAATTTCAATTTTCTTATTTACGTAAATACAGTGAGCGTGAAAAATAAGTGTACCCTAACGCTTTGATGATTTAATTTATTTATATTTTCCATAACAAATTTTTCTTATTTTTTATAAACATATCATCACTAACGAGATACGAATAAAGATGTGCGAGCGTTTTGACTGCGGAAAAGAATGCGTAAAAAAATTACGAAAAAAGACGCGTGAAAAACTGACGGCGAACGAAGACCTAGTAAACCTAGTTGACGGCGAAAAAACACGCGAAAACCAACATACATACCTGGCCAAGGACTGTCACTTAAGCATCATTCCCCAAAAACTCTTACAACCAAAGCCATAGTTGAACACGAAAATAAGTTTGAGCTCGCATTTTTATTCGCGTCTATACGACGATATATTTTCAATTTGATTTCTTTGAAAAATTTTGAGTAGCCCATTTTCTTCCTTATAACGCGTGAACACAAGCTTTTTTTTTATATGAAAGCTGGTACGCAACACGTAACAAATTCTCAAACATCAAAGGTAATTTTTAGAGACATGAAACTTTCTCTTTATTATTTATATATTATGTGTGAAAATAAAAACATGTATTATTGTGGTTTTTGCTGTTGAATAAACTATATTTTTATAAAAAAAATCAAAAAAAATTTGGTATGGAAAATATAAATAAATAAAATCGCCAAAACCTCTTTTTGAGGCTCACTGCATTTACGTAAATAAAAAAACTTTAATTTTTAAAAAAATTTCAAAAAATTTAGATACAGGAAAAATGAAAAACCTTAATTTTGAAGAAGTTTAAATTTTTCTAAAGTTGAGATTTTGAAAAAAATTAAAATTTTTGCAATAAAATAGAATTGAGATTTTGAAAAAAAAAATATTTTTGACTCTCACTTTTTTCATTCCACTGTCTCAGAACATCTTCAATTTTCAGTTTCTTGTAAACTATTCCTACTTGATGTGGTTAGTAGAAAACTTGCTTAACACCTTTATTTCATTTACATGAAATATGTAGATGGATATGTGAAACAGATGTTAAGTACATAATTAATTTTAGAAATACTTAAATGGCAAACCGATTTTTTGATTAACTCACATGTGTATCATTTCATAAAAATTTGTGGAGTAATTAACAATTGAAATAATTCTGTGCAGCAAATTTACTCGGATCGATTAATCACTTCATAGTTTTTCATTATCCTAAAAAGTGCATTAATACACGGCAAATATGTCTGTACATTAGGGTGGTCCAAAAAAAAAAAAAAATAAATAAATAAATGTTAAGCTCTCACCCAATAAGATGGTTCCAAATGGATTTTTTCGTTAAAAAAAAAGAGATTTTTAGAACTGCCTTAAAGCCCATGAATTTGTCCCTGTATTTTATATAGAGAAAAAACAATTTTTCGTATTTTTCTTGAAAATCAATATTTTTCAATCGGAAAACTCTGATTCTCCTCAGCAGACTTCCAATAATGATAGCCAATTGTTTATTTTAGCATTTTTTAATACTAACGATTATTTATGGGTCCCCCATTGCATTTTTTTGGTGTTTTGGTGGAACTACAACAAATAGTAAAAATATAAAATGCATGGAAAATTTCATGGAATGTCAGGCAGTTCTTAATATAATATTTTTTAAAAAGAAAAATTTACGGGTATTCTTTTTTTCAATTTAGAAAAATTCTAGGGGTGAGAGCTTAATATTTTAAACTTTTTTTCACCGCATGTATTTTTGGACCACTCTATGCACATGCATATGTATGTATATATGTATAAATTTTTACATCTAACTATTAGTATGCTTAAATTGATTTGTATAGTACATATAAATAATTGTAATAGACTCAAAGCATTAGTACCCTATTTACATATGTACATAAGTATATACTACATTTGTAATATATGTGCTTATATGTGGGTGTGTCTGCTTTGCTACTGCAGGGACAGGCAAATGAACATGCATACATAGTATTTACATGTGCCTACAAACGAATGCATACAAATATTGTATGCACATGAAAGTATGTACATAGATTACACGCCCCAGATCTCGAATCTCTAAGCTTGCTATCTAAGCATTTCCACGTTCCAATTGCTTTGTGTAATGCATTAAAATTAAGTGAACATAAGACATATACATATGTATGTACATATGTCCATTATATGTGGATACATTTGTAAATATTTACATGTATTCACCCGTTTAGAACCGCATAAAAAGTGAATGTGCAAAGAAAGTGAAGGTGGAATTAATGAAGTGGAATAAAAAGTGTCTGCCGCGTGTGAAGGGGTGCTCTAAGCATGCAAGAAAATGTTAAAAAAAATGCAAGAAATGTTAAAATGATAAATTAATGATAAATTAGAGTGTGATTTGAGATTATCCCGCAATTCTTCAATTATACTCCAAAACTTCATTAGAGTTTTTATTTAGAATCTATATATTTTATGTAGAACTCGCTGCGTGCTCACAATAAAGTTCTGCAAGCGGCTAATACATACATAGATATCTATTCCCCCAAACCCACTAAAAGTGAAAAAGAAGTGAGACCCAACTACAACTACAATTTAACGCCGACTACGAACGGCGATTGTATTTTTATGAGAAAATTCTTCTTTGCCATTGCCTGCGAGCAGCGAGCACTATTAGAAAAAAAAAGTTTTCATTTCTCCTAAGGAAATAAATACAATTTCACAAGGATTTATGTTAGGCATACCGATTTTGAGACTTCCAGAATTGCGAACTTCTTGAGGCTCCGAAGTCTTGCCATGTGGCTGAGCTAATAGAGCTTTTAATGAAGATTTAAATGAAAAATATATATAAATTTTCCGTCACCACGGTGCACAGTGGTTCGGATCGCAAATCTAGATGGACGAAACTATTTAAACAAATACTCGTTGATGGATCTTTACACCACTTCTTACCTAGGGGATTTTTGGGTCGCTGATTATGAATCTGAAGTCACTTATTAAAAATTCAAAATGGCGGATCCAATATGGCGGACGAAAATAAAAAAAAAATCGGTAGATTTCTATGAGACTGGGTATCTGGGGGTTTTCTGGGTCGCTGATTACGAATCTAAAGTCATTTACTTTATTTACTTCGGAACGAGCATTTTCATCAGATATTTCTTTCAATTTACTAATCGCATAATCACGGACACCTTTCTTTTAGAAGTTTCAGCAACACTTCTCCAAATGTCAAAGAACTCACTTCTTAAGATTTTATTTACCATGACTAAAATTTAAGATCACAACAAGAAACACAAATAAATTTCAGAAAAAATTGTATAACAGCGCTTAAAGATTTGCATGCCTGTTGTATAATTTTTTAATTTCAGAAAGCAAAAAATTCGCAAGTTACTGTTTTTTTTTTAACTCTTACATAACCAAAGTTTTTATAACTCCAAGTATTTTTCTGTTTTAACACACAACCCCTACCCCCCTCTCCCCCGTGGATCCGCCACTGATCTTATATTTATATTCAGATACATTCCTGTTAATAATTAGAATTTTGAGATTTGACGTCACTAAAATGTAAATATCTAAGCCAATTGGTTAGACTTGGTTATCGAACTTACCGTCTGCATTTGCGAAGGTGTAAAGAATAATATGCAAGTGGTTTTATAACGGCCTTCGGCGGCATTTACTTTTCCTACTCTTTAATTTATTTTTTTAATTAATCAAAACGACGATTGTTCGGAATAAATTTGCTTATACCAATGTGGACATAAATTGCGTTATGACCTCTGAATCTATAGCGCAATAAGTGTAATTTTTTGTTTATAAAGTCAATTTGCAATTATGAAAATATCTGTGAGTGCAATTAGCAATCTTTTAAGTTAAATTTCAACTTTTAAAATAGAGTTCTCAAATAGGCGGCGTTGACTTACCTTTTTTTGTTTGTTTTCATATGTTAATGCTTTAATAAAAGCAATTTCTATTTGAATGTATTGTCAGGAATGTATTCCAAGTACCATTAAGTATTTTAAAAACAAAAAAATTTTGACTTTCGTCCAGCTAGATCTGCTATCCGAACCACTGTGCGGTGCAGAGAATCGCTTCCTTGTTTGAAACATTTTTGTTCTAGCAATAATTGTTTTTTCCAAGGAATGAAACCGATTCAAAATAACGTTCCGGTTTGGGTTTCGGTTTTGCCAAGTGTTTCGGTTTCGGTTTTGGTTTCGTTCTTCAAAATTTATTCCGGTTTTGGTTTCGGTTTCGGTTTTTCACAAATTTTGTTGATATTATTTAAATCACAATGTCTTAAACGTTGAGGAAAGAAAATCGAAAATTACAGTTCACTGATAATATCAACACTAGGTTCTTTCCCTAACAATCCGGACCGGATTTGGTAATTGGAGAATAAGAGAAACATTTTCTTTCAAAAATGGAACAAAGTTCAGAAGTACGGAAACGCAAAAACCCACATTTCGTGCCCACAAGTCGAGAAGCAGCTGATTCACGTTGTTCTTGTTTTTGTCACTTATACCATGTTCTGACCGACATCGGAAACATGTTTTCGTTGGTAAAACTTTTTTTTCGATTATTTATCGAAGTGGAAGTCATATTTTATCATCTTTAATACGCCATTTCGGATTTATTGTTAATTGCCTGGCCAAAGCAAAATAAGAATGAAAGTTAAAGGTTGTAAATGAAAAGAAAATGAAGGAAAAATGTTTTGGTTGTCGGTCAGAACATGGTATTAAATGCAAACACTTGGAAATTGAATTTTGGTTTCACAAATTTGATTTTAAGTACATAGATTGAAAATACATCAACAGGCCATTCACTTTTCCTTAAAATCACCAAGTAAATGCAGGCAACATGTAAACACAATACAGCTGATATGCACTTTGACACTTTATCCATTTTTACTCGGAGAAAATTTCGGGCTATTTCGGGCAGGAAGAAGAATACACTTACGATCGAATACGCTCGAATTTTCGCTCTCTATTACCCATTTTGTTGAGTACAGGCATGATTTCTGGGCTATTTTGGGCACACGCGGGATCTCGCATTGCGTACGGGAAAGAAACTACTTAAATATAATTAATCGATTATCGATTCACAACAACAAAGTCATCAGCAGATTTTTACGAAAAGTTACCTTGCCATACTTATTTACTACTTAACAAGAATTTTAGCAAAATGTTGCTGATTTTGGTTAAATAAATCATTTATTTCAAAGAAATTTTTATTTATTATTTTTGTAAATTTCTGGAAACCGATTGAAACCTGTGATTGAAATGGTTTCGGTATCGTTCCTTTTCAGGTCAAGATAACGGTTACGGTTTCGGTTTCGGTTTTGAAAAACGAAACGGTTTTAAACGGTTACGGTTTCGGTTTGGGTTTCGGTTTCATTCCTTGGTTTTTTCTTAACTTGAAATTTTTATTATGGCGTAGGATTAATACATGTCCATCACTACTGATAACCATCATTCATAACTTGCGAAAACTGGGTAGAATTGGCATCCTCTTCAAAGATTAGAAGCGAAAGAAAACGGCTTTCTAAAGCCGAAATGCGCATTTTTAAACTGAAAAACTGATGGCAGTATATAATTTCTCGACATAACTTCCATTTATGTCCGTGGAAATTATGTCGAAAACTCTGGAGAACCAGGAATGATTCCACCTCAAAGTATCCACATATTTTATGCAGCTGTTAATGTAAAGGCACGAGTTAATGTTGAGCCTCCCGCATGGACTCCAATCGACCAATGGCCATTTACGAACGATGCTCTTAGTTTCGCCTTTAAATCTTTTTGGATCGCTCCGAAATACCCGGGGCCGGAAGGATGCTCATCTTTGCAGAAGCAGACCAAATATATCAAATAGAGTCACACACTTTCCATAACCAACGGCGTCGTCTTTAACCTTTCCTCAATGTTTCGACTTCCAGAATGGCATATTTAACAGTATCAGGCTCAAATACTTTATTCTGTCACTGATATTTGGGATTTTATACATAACATGTGATAGAATAAAAATATATCTAGGAAGTTTACGATTGCCGAAGGAAAGACATTATTAAAAGTCCCCTCTACTTATTCGTGGTAATCGTACAACCTCGGCGGTAAAAAGTATAGACCAATTAAAAGATAAAATAAATAATATAAAAAAGACTTTTTAATATACAACGCTTTTATAAATGGACTAAAAAGTAGAAAATAATACTTCTCATTCCCATAGAATTTGTTTTGATAACTTTTGATTTTGAAATTTTAGCAAAAGTCATTATACACAATCTATGAAATTGAAAATGAAAAACGTGGAGCGCATGCAATACAAAGCATTCGATTTAATTGACAATAGTCAAACTACATAACGTAGACCTAAAATTTCTACAGCGAAAGTAGTGGTTCCCGGACTGGTCCCCGACTGGTTACCAACTGGTTCCACGAACTAGTTACCAACAGGTCCCAAAGTGGTTACCAACTGGTCCACCTATACCTCAAGTGGTCCACAAGTCACTTCACTTACACAGCATTCGATTTAGTTGACAATAGTCAAACTAATTTTATTTAAAGAAATGGCGCGTCGTCTATTTCCGGTGTAGCAAACGTAGTACATAGGGCGACATCTAGATGTCATCTACCTCGCCCTATTCACTATGCTTTTTTATAGGAGCTTTTCAAAGCTTTGCTTTGGTGTCGGAACACAACATTGAAAGTTTCTGGATCCACAACATTGAAAGTTTCTGGAACACAACATTGCAAGTTGATAAAAGCGTTGTAAAAATCAAACAAAAACCAAACAAAATCTCAGCCGTCATGGTTCCTGGTTTCATGGAATCAATTGGTCGTCAGTAAAGTCGTCATCGTTTTTCCAAAATCAATTAATGATTTTTCATTTCACTCATAATCGATTTCACTTTCAATACAAACTAACGTTTTCTTTATTTATTATCTGATTTTATGCAAAGCAAGAAGCAACTAATCACCCACGAATTTCTCCTCGAAAAAGCCAAATGATTACCAACAATCGCTCATGTAATTATGCATAATTTACAAAACTTTCAAATTACCGAAATTTTCGCCGTTACAGCCGCTCCTCCTCTACTTGCCAAGTACCATGGAGGTGAAATTATTCAGGATGCAACAACAAGTTGCAACAAATTGAGTAATGAGCAATGACACGCCTAATCAGCCACGACAATTTCTTATGCGCTGCCATGGCAATAAACGTACAAAATGTAACCGATACTTGTTGGCCACCATAAATAACAAGCAACGGTGGCTAAAAGCGAGTGCAGTTAATAAAAAATAAACCGGCAACAAAAGGAGCAAATTGACGCAGCGCAGCGGTGCTTTGGCTGCTGGGACAGCTACAAATACTCGTTCATAGTGGTTATGGCGCCACTAAAAAGCTACAAATATTGCAACGACATCCATGCAAGCGATATTGTTGCTTAACAACAATACAAAAAAAAAAAAAAAACAACAACAACAACAACTTAGAGGCTGTGATGTCAGTACATACATGTATTGCAGCTTGCAGCTGTAAGCGCGCTGGGGGACCGCGCATGCTGCCAAAAATTTATAATACCAAGCGCAAAAAAAAAACGCAGCGATTTTCTTTTGGTTAATTTATAAGCGCTACTACATGACTTCTATCTTCCACCATAGTTATGTGTGTTATGTGTATGTGTGTATGTATGCAGATATATATTTACATGTTCGCTCCTGGCTAAGCGCTTTTTGGCGCATGCCAATTCCGTGGGGCTTTCACTCTTTACTTGACTTTCGCAAGCGCCGAGCTGGAGGCTGAAGCTGATGCTGAGCGCTTGAGGCTATTTTTTGCTGCCGGCTGCTGTCGTTTTTGCGGGATGCTGGTTGAAAGGTTGGCTAGTCGTACAGCTGTTGACTTGATTGCCTGATTGGTTTTTAAGTCGACGGTTGTTGTTGTATGTATGTCAGAGTTTGCTAAACGAACACAAAAAAGCACGCATTTCAATCGCGTTGCTTTAAAACGCATTTTTTTCTGTTGTAGCTTAGTATTCACAAAGTTACATTAATAATAATAAATATGCGCAGCCAGCATTGGTCCGAAGGTGATTGCTGAAAAATATGCCTGTAGCGTGGTTCATTGATCAGCCGCTCTTGTCGGACAGCCATCCAGCCATCCAGCATTTCAAACACACCCCACCATATTTTATGCGTAAGTTAACTGCTGCGCATTGGTTTTCCTTTGTTTGTGCAACATCTTTTGTTTGTTTTTTTTCAACGGCCACTGCTGTTATGGGCTCACAATATGTACGCATGCGCGCCATCATTACGCATTGCCCATTACTAAACCATCACGAGCTATTGTGGCCGTCAGCCAAAAAAAAAAAAAAAAAAAACACAAAAAAAAAGCTGACAAATGCCATATTGTCTCGCAAACAAACAACAAGAAATGCTTAAATACTGCATCCTCATTTGCGCTGAATTGACGCTTAATTTGCTTTTGTTAAGCCAGAGTCAATCAGCCAGCTACACACTCCAAAAACGTTGCGAGTTACATAAGCGAAAGATCTGCTGCCGCGCTCTGTTGTCGAGCAAAATTTGTGTGCAACTTTTTTAAAACGGCGATTTAAAGTTGCGAAAAATACATTTTTGGCATGCAATTGTTCACAAAATTCAAACCGGAGCATGAATAAGCACACAATTTTACAAATTTATTGTATGGTTTAATGATTTTCCAAAAACTACTTTTAAGGTATTTTAAAAAATATTGTATCTACATACTTGAAAGTGATATGGCAATTGCAAATAGCGACATTTAAAATTGTGTGACTAAGCACGATTTACCCAATGCAATGGTCAACTGAAAGCAAAAAAAAAAAAACAGCGTAAATTGGTAAAACACTAAAAACATTATTGCTCAGAGAGTAGCAGAGGCCACGTGACTAAGCAGGAGAGTTTTCCCACGATGACATTTACTGCAAATGTAGATTATGTATGAATGCAAGAAATGCCGACTTAGGCTTATGCACTTGGGCTTACTCATGGAAAACACCAAAAATATCGCATACTCCGAAAATACATCTTTAGAATAACGCGATGGAGATAAGTACCTACAACCAACTCTACTGCGGTCGCCGGCGAACCTCACACCACAAGACATCATAAGAACCCTAACCCTAGCCTTTTTAAGACCTGAACATGAACCATTTAAAATATAATGAGGCGTATTCTGGTTATCGAACGAATCGAAAATTTGAATTTTTTGTATAGACAAGTAATTTTTAGCAAAAAAAAAAAACGACTGAAATTCTCATATAAAAAAAAAAATATATATATATATATTACATGATCCACTGATCGGATCTTAACCAGATTAGTATGGTACCACCTCTGAGACACTACCTCTCCGATGCAAGAAGAATTATCGGAAGAATCGGCTGACGTGGTCCAAAGTTATGCGGTAACATACATAAAAAAAAAAAAAAAATATTCCGACGAACTGATAACCTCCTCCTTTTTTGGAAGTCGGTTAAAAATAATAGGAAAATTTCATTCATTTCATTTAGATTCGTATGAAAACAAGAATAGGGCCCAATATGTTTTGTGATTTTTTTTTTATCTATTGGAGCATAAACAAAACATTTTATTTTTATTTTTATTTTTTTCATGTTTTTGTAAGCTTAATAAGCCAAATTTAAGTAATTCCTGGTGTACATACAGGTGCGGTCAAAATAATAGCACCACAATTGAAAATGATACTGTTTGCAAAATTTTTGTATTTTTTTATTTTTGATAATTTTCGTTTAAAATATAGATCGACCTATAACAACACCTATATAACTACTTACATAAGTAAAAGTTTCAAAGCTTACACGAAGTTCACAAAAATTAATCAAATTTCAAAAAATTTCTTTTAAATTTCAAACTTTTTATATAGAATTTTTGAAAAGTTTTGTGTATGCAGTTTTACAGCACATTAATTTTAGCATTATAATGTATGAACAAAATTTACTTTTAAAAGGAAGAAAACTCTCAATACCGAAAAAAAATTAAGAAATTCGAAAAAAATCAACGGTAATCTTCAGCGACTTGAAACTTAGGCCGAGGCCACGCACTATTGAATACATATCGCGTGGCCTCGGCTTTACATTTTATTATACATAATTAAATTGAATGGGCTACAAAACTACATACTGGAAAATTTTCCAAAAAGTCTAGATAAAAACTTTGAAATTTCGATAAAAATTTTTGTAATTTGATTAAGTTTTGTGAGCTTCGTGTAGGCTTTGAAACATTTTCTTATGTGGTTTCTGTTTCCAAAAATTCTAGATAAAAATCTTCAAATTTTGACCAAATTTATTGAAGTTTGACTAATTTTTGTAAATTTTGTGCAAGTTTTTAAACTTTTATTTAATTGGGTTCTGTTAGAGATCGAACTATAATTTAAATGAATTAAATTTGGTGTTATTATTTTGGCCGTAATTGTATGTGTACACACAGTCTGAAGAGCCAAGATATTTAGCTAAAACCCAGGCTACAAGTTGTGAAAGGGTTGATTTTGTCAAAAGACGATTCCTGTCTGTAGCGGCACCTTATCCAAACCTCTCCTCTAAGTCAAGGAGTCTAGAAATCCCACCAACTTTTAGTGAGGGCATTAAAGGTCATCCGCTAATGTTCGAATTAGTACGGGCGGGTGTGGTCCCTCAACTGACAACTGCAGTTGGTATGAGGACGGGATGATACAATTATGTTGAAATGCCATTCTCGAGCCTATTGGGATTGACTAAATTTGTGGTGCACTTCTGCTGAATTCCAGAACAGAAGATGTGCCTTCCTGCATCCGCAATCAAACCCAAGCGATCAGAGTTACGCACTGGCTGGCAATCGTTCACAAAAGGAGTAGTAACCCGGAGTGTAGGGAAGGCACTATTCTGGTTGCGAAGCTACTCCAAAGCTGCGTCCACCAGAGCCTTGGTTAAGGATATGATAATCGACTGTACATCTTTTGCAGGATCATCTTTTCCATAGTTTTATTTGAGCGAACTATACCAAAAATAATGAATTTTCCGTCGGCTAAATAAGTCACAGATAAGGTGAGGTGTTAAAGGAAGACTTTGTAAAGTTAGAGAAAGATATTGAGTGAATTATGTAAGCCGATTATACCAGATGCCATATGATAGACGTAGGTGGGCGAAACTATAGAAATGGTAGGTAGGTTCGGGAAACTATAGTAAACCCTACAAACGTATAAAATTCAATTAGCCTGGACTCTTATACTGACTATAGTGTTGTGGGTAAACCCAGGTGCGGCTCGGTCGTGCAAAAATTCTGCTTGATTCGAGGAGTATTGCAAAGCGCCAATTAGGCGAGATTGAGATAGTACATGTATAGTCCCGAGGTGTTGGGCGTCATGCATAAAAAGTGAGCTAACAGCTCAGACTAAATTTTTGCACTGATGGAGTGAGCTCAAGATCAATAATTTGTACTGAAAATCGGAGCGTAAGATCACTTTCTATGCATGTAGCCCATTTCGTTTGACTGGCCTCAAGGCGACAGCCATAGCCACAGCTATAGAGCAGTTAAAATGTGAGCATTAATTGAGGTAGACCCCAAAAGTTCGTCATGTTTATTTTATTTCTAGTCTCGAAAATTCTCTTTTGATGAATTTATAGAAGGAGTTTTAATGTTGGAAAGAAAAAATAAGCTAATTCTGACCAAAAAATATATTTTTTGAAAAACCATCACCGCTCTCTTAAATCCTGAATTCTTGCCATAATTTAAATAGGTAATATAACACTAATAATCGCCTTCACAGATCATTTTCAAAAATGTGTCTTTCTCAGATTGTCATCAATGCAAGCGTCATAAATCTCTGCGTAATGTTGCCGTCGAACATTATACAAGCTCGTTAAAGCGATTATCAAAACATAAGCGAACTGCATATATGTCGTAAATTTTCGCACAATTTTCGCGACGATTTGCGTGGTGTTTGTTGTCCGGACGAGTCTTATTGGCAGCCTGCATATTTGCTTAATTTGTTATGAATATTATTTTTTTTGCGCATACCGGTGGCGGTGAATGTCCATAAAAGTGATGTAAATGTAGTGTAAATTTTTGATGGATTTCCGCGGCGATGCTAAACGTTGCGTTACAAGCACAGCGGTTAGCGCCAACAGCAATGCTGGCGCGTTGGTCAACAACAGCGGCGACAGTCAGACACAAAATGAAGCGAATCATCAAAAGTAAATAAAAGCTGAGGTGAAACGAAATTTTACACCGCAAAATCGCCGATGGTAATAACCGCAACACGTTGCATGGTCATGGCTATAAAGCTATGTAGTACATATTATGTATGTATGTGCTATGCCCGTCAACATGGTGGGTCGTTCGGCAGGCCGGCCGGCTTATTACTCGCTGCTGAAAGGATTGTTCGACATCATCGACTCTTTTATGAGTGACAGAGTCAGCTGTGTAAGCGATCCAGGTTTTCGGCGATCCATGATATGGCCTGTCGTTGGCCCTAGCTATGCGTTTGCGACACGTGATCGCTTACAAGTGTAGATATGTGCATTAGGGTGGTCCAAAACTGCTGGTAAAAAGTAAAGTCTGAATTTTAATGCTCTCACACTCTAGGATTGTTCTATACCGAAAACAATTTAGCGCTGTTTTTTTTTTTTTTTTGAATTTAAAAAATTCTTGGGAGGCCGTTAAGCGCGCAAAGTTTACCATGTATGTTAATATGGCGAAGAAACCTCCTCTGGAAAAGGTATAGAATTCTTGAAAATCAAAATTTTTCGATGGGAAAACTCTGTTTCGCCTCACGTGGCTTCAAATAATTATATCCAATGGTTGCCCCATTGCATTTTCTGGGAGTTTTGTCTGACCTATATAATATAGTTACCATGAAAAAATGATTAAATAAACAATCGGGTATTATTATTGGAAGTCTCTTGAAGAAAACCAGCGTTTTCCAATCGAAAAATATTTATTTGCAAGAATTCCATACCATTTCTACGAAAAGTTGTTTTCCATTCCAAATATTTTTTGATTTCAAAATATAAAACAGGCGTATATTTTTTCGGTATAGAACAATCTTAGGTGATGAAACATTAAAATTCCGATTTTACTATTTTTCGACCACCCTAATACATATGTACAAGTTAAAAAATTTACGACGCCGCCTTTGTAGGCGCATTTGCCTCATTGTTTGTTTGATTTTTAATATTTTTACATAATTTCACGCCATGAACTTTTGTGGTATCGAATTCGTTTCGCTCTTGATGACCAGCGAGCGTTGTAGATATTTATTTGCTTTAATTTTTTATATACATATATGTAAATATTTTTTCTCAAAATTTGGTTTATGTTTACGCCGATTCTTTTTTAATCTTTTCGTTGTTGTCATTTCATCTTGTAAAGTTTTGCAAATATTTACGCTTTACGACATTTTGATGTATTGTATTACCTTAACACTGGCCATAAAATGTGAACTCGTATAAAGGTAAACAAAAGTACAGCTGCCGCTACATTCATATGCATGTACATACATACGTTTATGTAGAAAAGTGCTAAGAGTACCCAGGAAAAAAAACTAAACTTAAATAAAAACATATTTAAACGTTCGCCGCAGTCAATGCAGTACGAGTATGTAACAGATATTTTTATGCGTGAAAATCTTCCAAATGGACGGCAAGTACCGTGAATGCTAAGGCGCTGTTTTTTTTTTTAGTTTAGACTTTTGCCGGTTGCAGCAATGGAATTTTTCAAGGCGGTGAAGTCGTGTAGTTTTCGTTCATTTTTTCTTTTTTAATTTTTGCGCGATTTGTTTACTTAAAAATTAACATTTTACTTGTCATCAAAAATAATATTAGCTCTATACTATATTTAATCCGCTTTTTGATATATGCAGCGAAGTTCAAGCGCCATTATCATGGCTATACGTGCGACCATGAATTATAGTAAAAATAATAAATCAATCAGAAGAAGCACTAAAATTTAGTGACTATGAAATTGTAAACATTTTTTTTTGGACTTTTTAGAGTCTTTTTAGCTTGTACTTTTGAAAATATAGTAATATGTACTTGTTATATTTTTTATTTTTATAATCCTTACAAGAAGGTTTTATTTTTGTCATATTCATTCTCTCTATCTTTTAAGATTATTCTAGATCTTGTTTCCCGCTAATTTTAATTGCATTGTAACTTTAAAGCAACATTTTTATACCCGAGCGCACTTGTGCACAAGGGTATTATAACTTTGTTCACATAACGGTTGTTTGTAACAGGCAAAACGAATCGAGATAGATATAGACAAATGTATACATAAATGATCAGAATGAACAGAGAAATCGATTAAGCGGTGACTGTCTGTCCGTCCGTCCGTCCGTCCGTCCGTCCGTCCGTCCGTCTGTGCACACGATAACTCGAGTAAAAATTGAGATATCTTAACGAAACTTGGTACGTGAACTTCTTTTGGGCGTGGGACGGATGGTATTGAAAATGGGCGAAATCGGATAATAACCACGCCTACCTCCCATATAACGGTAATTTTAAGAAATACGAAAACTGCGATATTTTAGTAACTACTGAAGATAATCCACTCAAAATTGATACTTACAATGAGTTTCAGACGGAAAACATGAATATTAAAAATTTTTGGAAAATGGGCGTAGCCACGCCCACTTATTGTTACATGTGTATGTCTTGGTAACCGCTGCACCAATTTCTTCCAAACTTGGCACAGTTGTTGGCCTTAGTGCAGCATACTAAATGGCTGAAAATTTTAAAAATCGGACAATAACCACGCCTACCTCCCATATAACGGTAATTTTCAGAAAAACGAAAACTGCGATATTTTAGTAACTACTGAAGATAATTCACTAAAAATTGATATTTGCAATGAGTTTTAGACGAAAAAATAAGAATATTACAAAATTTTGGCAAATGGGCGTAGCCACGCCCACTTATGGTTACATGTGTATATCTTGGTAACCGCTACACCAATTTCTTCCAAACTTGGCACAGTTGTTGGTCCTGGTACAGCATACCAACTTGCCGAAAATTTCTAAAATCGGACAATAACCACGCCCACATCCCATATAACGGTAATTTCGAGAAATACAAAATCTTCGATAAATCAGTAAATATTGAAGCAAATTTATCCAAAATTGATGATTGCAACAATTCTTTACCAAGAAATACGTTTATGACAAAATTTTGGAAAATGGGCGTAGCACCGCCCACTTGTGATCACATATATGTATATCGGTAACCGTTCTACCAATTTGTACCAAACTCGGTGTGGTTATTGTGCTTGCCACTTAAAAGCAAAACGTTGAAAATTATTGAAATCGGACTAAAATTACGGCCGCTTTTTATATAACGGTAAATTTCAGAAATGCTTGAAACTGCAATATTTCGCACCCCGGCTTATCATGTAGCGGTAGCTTTCGGAAAGGTGGAAAACCTATATTTAATACTTGCGCCGGGTATTTAATGTTCGGCTCCGCCCGAACTTAGACTTTCTTACTTGTTATTATTAAATTAATTTATAAGCATTTGAACGCCCACATTGTGTAGGAAGACAAAATGCTGAGAACTGAAATTAACACCAAAATACAAAAGAATAAAAAAGCTAAAGCAGCGCTCCATCATTAACAAGTGATGTAGGTAGTGTGAGGCTAGCACTATTTTTACGATCATCAAAAAAATATTTATGAAAATGAAAAAAAAAAACTGTTGACAGTAAGCTTTGATACAAATGTATTTACATACTAGTATGAATATGTATGCATGTATATGGATTTATGTCATTTATGCGATCACCCTAGTTGAGTTGCTTTGTACGTGGCGTATACACTGTTATACGATGTTTCCACGATCCGGAATTCGCTCTCTAAGTAATTCATGAATTACGCTGTTTCCACGACACACATTCGTGACTCGTTTGGCTGCTCTACTTCTTGTTCTTGTTCTTCGCTATTTACATATTATTATTTTTGTGCTCTGTAAATATCGAAGATGGAGCATAAATTTAAGTTATCATCAAAGTTTTTTTATTTATATAGATAATATTTTATTAATTAATTTTCCAGCAATTAGAAAAAGTGCCAGCAAATGGGATTAGCCATGGTACCTACAAATAAGGTAATTCGCTCTCAAAATTTTGTGTGGCGAATTACGTAATTCGAAGTGTAAGTGGATGGCGAATGACGAATGGGAAAGCGAACTACGAATCGTGGAAATGTCGTATTAGTTTAAAGAACGTGTGTTCGATGCGAACACCGCTGAAAATTGTTTTTATAAGAGCGGTCAACTGTCGGCACTAATATATAAAAATGCTGGGCCTCAAACTGTCATGACCGTTTATGTGGTTTTGCTAGATAATAATATTATTATTACTGTTATGCTTATTTGTTCACTGGCTCTTGCCATAATCGTATAAAAACAACTAACATGAATTGTGATGCTTCAGAGTGCTCCGCTTGAGAAAAAAATACAAAATGTCAACAAAATTTAATTTTAAATTTATCAATGACTCCAAGCAACAGCTGCTGTCTGTCGTCGCATTATGTGTAAATATTTAACGGGTTTGAATTTATTTTATTTTTTTTTTTCTAATCAAGTTTCCTAAATAGCCAATTGAGCTTGCAGATGATTGAGTTGTTTCATGGTCAACAATTGTAGGCGCCAACATATTATGTAAATGTTTCGCTGCAGTGCAAATGTGGCGCTTTTTGACGCCCACCCACAATGCCGATAGACTGCATTCAATTAAATTCTACTAGCGTGACGAGTTAGCTGCGAGGAGGTAGACGTATTAAAATTAATTTAGGATTGAGAGTAGGAAAAAATTCCGAGTGAAAATAAGATCAAATATATATAGGGCATTATATAGATGAATAAAAAATATGTGAGGGCAGTAATAGATAGGGTTGTAGTATGTAGTAGTAACATATAGGAGTAGAAGTAGTAGAAAGCAAACAAATAGGTAGGAACAGGACCAACGAGTGCTGGCTATAGATAGAGGTAAAGGTCAAGATAAAGGTAAAAATAAAAATATATATACAGATTAATATAGATATGGAGAAAAAAATCAAGGTAGAGATCAAGTTAAATATAAACATAAAAATAGATAAGGAATCAGGTCAAAATAAAGGTAAAGATAAAGATAGGCATAACAATAAAAATAAAAACATAGGAAAAGATAGAGAAACAGATAAAGATAAAAAAGCAATAGACAATCACGGATAATAAGAGACAGATATGGAGAAAGGAATCGCATGATATAGATGGAGAAAGAGAAAGGGATAGAGATAGAGATAGGGATAGGGATAGGGATAGGGATAGAGATAGAGATAGAGATAGAGATAGAGATAGAGATAG
>NW_023458557.1:96601783-96605414 GCF_013731165.1 Rhagoletis pomonella | reverse complement strand
AAAATAATAAACATTAAATAAACAAAAGACAAATAGCCAAAACTGGTAAAAATATCGCACTCCTATTATTTTGTGGACAACTGTATGTATGTATACATATAAACATACAGAAAAAGCAAGTGCGATCATTTCATAACACTTGAAAGTATGGAATTGACATTCCGATTCAAGGTAAGTAAGCGTAATTATGAGCGAAAATTACAAAAATTATGAAATTGTGAACATATGTTTTTTTTTACGTCGTATTTATTATTGCAAAAGCACAGTGATGCACACTTAAATGGGCAACTAATTATGGACACCTTGTCGTTTTTTATCATTAATCATGCTTAGGCTGCTTTTAAGCAACAACTGCTTTTTTTTTTCTTAATTGAAATTCGAAGCTAAATCTAGCGTAAAAATCGAAAAAAAAATACATTTTTCGAAAAATGATTGCAGCGTACAGGGAAAGCTAGCTTAATTAATTTTTCCACTTTTGCCACTTGCAGACGTCTTTGCTGGCGAAACACTTAGTAAACGGTTAGCCAAAACCCGTGTAAATATTTGGAAAACATTAAAGATTAATTGCTTCAATCAGTTTGGAGTAGGAGCTCGCTGACTGAAAAGGTTTTGTTTATTTTTTAATTTTTATTTTTTTTTTTTTAATTTTGAGATGTTTTGACATTTGCAAAACAATTGAAAGCAGCGAATAAAACTTGTTTCGCAATGAGCAACAACAACGGCATACGACATAATGCATGTATTAGAGCATGAGATGAATAAAAAGTTATCAAAAACGACAAAAAATCTCAGCAGAAAATAAAATCACAATAAGAAACAAAATAACAAACAATTAAAGTGATAGCGAAATTAGGAGGCGAACAAAAGAAAAGCTTTTCAACAAAAGCTACAAAAGATTGACAGCTATTATGTGAACTGAGAGCAAATATAAAGAAAAGAATAAAATCAAACAAAGCTACAAAAACTATTTATCGAAGCATTTTTGTGGAGTTAGGAGATTAGAAAAAAATGCATAAAGCATAATACGGAATTGGTTGTAAATACGTATCAGGAAATTTGTTATCCCAAAAAGAAATTTAGCAGATCAATAAGGTAGACTCGGAGTCAGCGATAAATAGCGACAGCAATTGAGAAACTTACGTATTACTAGAAGACCCGGCGAACTTCGTCCCGCCCTAAATTTGAATTTTAATTTAAACATTTTAGTCCAACAATCCACATTTACGATTTGTACTGGCACATTCATCGACTAAGACTATGGTTTGGTGTTCATTTGTTGTTTATAGTTGGTGGCAAATGAATGCGTATCCTTGTTAAACAGAAATACAAAATATACATATATAGACTGAGATGAAATACCTTAAAAGCCAGTTTCGCGAAAGTAATTTAAACGAAAAATTATTTTTTTCATGAAACTGGCTTTTAAGGTATTTCGACCGGTGGTGATTTGAGATTTACAACTGCACAACTCAACCCTGGTATCTTCGAATGAATGAATATTGGCAAATCACATCCATTGAGCCAATCGTGAAACACGAGAGTTCGGTATATGTACTCAATGGTGCAACAGGTCGATTTAGTCTCGACATTTACGGCATCTTTTCTCACTTGTCGATTTTTAATAATAACTTGACCTCAGCAACGCCTGGCAATTGGACTGCCTTTACCGTTTCCAATACATGTTTTGAATATTCGCCAAATCGGATCATGAAAAAGATGTTCAGTAATAACTCAACTCCAGCGCCAACTGGCGAATTAAATTGTGAAACTAAACTATCCAGACACCCACTCAAACAAACACAGAAAACTTTGTTAAAATCCCTCCAGCCATTTAGGATTTCACTCACAAATATACCTACAGAAGAATTATATACACACATTTAAAGATAAGTAAAAGTGAGTATGTTTGTACTTTTCTACGCCCTCTTTTCAAAGGGCCCATGCGTATGGGATTAATTTCATATATCTCCATACGAAGTGTTCCAGTACTGTACCATGAACACTTTTAGAGATATGTAGTATGAAATTCGGTTTGTATGGTAGGTGCCACGTCCCTTTGTCCAATAGCTCCATATTTGCTCCATGACTATGCGATTAATTAAACACCAAGTTCCAGTACTCTACCACGAACAATTCTAGAGGTATGCAATAAGAAAAATTCGACTTGTATGGTAGGTGCGACGACCGTATAAAATTCCAGTACTCTACCATGAACACTTCCAGAGATATGCAGTATGAAAAATTCGATTTGTATGGGAGGTGTCACGTCCCCCTTTTCCAATAGCTCATATTTTACTCCAAGAGTATGCGATGGATTTCATATATCTCCATACCAAGTTCCAGAACTCTACCATGAACACTTCCAGAGATATGGAGTATGAAAAATTCGGTTTCAGCAAAGAGCGCTGAGCACCGCTGTTATGTTGGCATGTATGTTAGATTCTATAGGATTTTTGAAGTCCTGCAGTTCCATTTTTAGGAAGTATTTGAACTTTTTTGTTTTGCCTAAGACAATGAGAAGCGCATCCAGAACCTATAACCGAAATTGCACAAAAATCGGTGCAGCCGATCTCGAGCTTTGCGAACAGAAAAAAAACGCCTTTCAAAATATATATTAGTATAGATTATCCTGTAACTTTATTCCAGTACGAATGTAGTTATTTAATTAAATGTACATAGTTCATAAAGTCCCGCGGGTTATGTTAAGACAAAGCACATACATTTCAAAACAAAAAAAAAAAGCAAATCGCAGTTATACATATTTTAATGGTAAAAATAAGAAATCCGAAGTGTATGAAAAATATTATGTTGAGCTCTACCATTGCGACTCCTGCGACATACTACTAATATTTGCAATTACAACAAATGTTCATACTTTTTAATCCAACCTAAGCCTTCTAGTGTTGTAGTTTTCGGTTTATATTCGCATCCAATCCAGTCTTCATATTCACTTGATTTTATTAACCCAAAAATGTATGAAAAATCTAGTTCGCCAGCAACATCTGGTTCATGTCGATGTGGAACTTGTGCAATTTGAATATGTCCAATAATATCCCTGAATGTGGAGAAGGCGTCGGTTATATTTCCCCGAATATGTTGCAAATGATATATATCGACCATCAATCTAATATGCTTGCTGTTTATTTCCCTTATTATGTCACAAGCTGTTTCATACGAGTTCATGAAGTATGTTGGCAAAGCTATTCTATTTATTGGCTCAATCAGACCTACTATTCCCTCCTTCTCCAGTACTTCAGAAGCATATTTCAAATTATTTTTGTAGACATTCAAGTGATCAGTTGCGCTTCCTAATCTAAGACCAGCCATTATATGAATCTTTTTGCACTCCACTGCCTTTGCAAATTGAATTGTTTCATTGAGTTGCAGCTTAAATTTTTCCTCACATTGTGGTAGACTCGCAGTCCCGAACTTTGAGTCGCCGAGATCAATATTGATAAGAACTATTTGTATTCCAGTTTCCTCCTTAGCTTGTATAACATTACGAAGTTCTGAATGAGGAAAAGGTATTTCTACTGCTCTAAAACCAGCGGCGTGGGCGCGTCTTATTCGTTCAGAAATGTCCGGTTCGTCTTCCTTGAATAAGAAATTTAAATTAGCCGCTAGCCTCGGT
>NW_023458557.1:96534551-96601773 GCF_013731165.1 Rhagoletis pomonella | reverse complement strand
GTAGAAGCAAATTTCTCGGGAACTTCGTACTGATTAAGAAAATTTGGCTCAATAAATTTGCATGAATTAATCAAATTAAAGATTCAATAAATGCACCAATATCATCTGTGCGACGAGCTAATTTCCTAGGAGACAAAGGAATATTTTCAATAATAACATCATGCATGCAATTGAGTTCCTGCAAAACTGGTTTCAAAATTTCTCTGATATAGATGCTATCTGAAAAAGGTACTCCTTTTTTAACAATTTTTAAAGAAATTAAGTTTTCCAACGTCCTTTTTAATGAAGTTTGTGCCTTACTAATGCTTACCTATTTTCTTCTTATAGTTGGGAAATCTATTCCTTAAACTATAGAAGAAAAATTTTTTTATTTTCAGTAAACAAATTATCATTCTGTACACCTCGAATATTTGCAAAATCTCTATGAAAAATATTATAATGTCTACTGAAATTATATTCATCGTGTTCCTTTAATAGATATGTGGCACAAAAGGCACTGCATATCACCAAACGCATTTGGAATCATAAAATATTTTTTTCAATCATTTTATTCAAATGTATATCCAAGTATGTCTACTGTATCATAAGCAAATTACCAGCATAGCCACTGCCTATGTTGCTTGTCTCAGAACAACGACTGATTTAAAGAGCGTAAGAATACGTATGTTGAGCGTACTGCTCGCACGAGTACGCTTTGTCGACCTCTGCTTTATATTCACGTTACTAAGGTGACCATAATTTTTTAACATTCCAGGAGGACAAATTCTCCACATTGTAAACACAAAAAATTTTTGTTTTTATTTTAACACCTAAATAACGAATAAATTAACAATTCAAAGTTTCTCTAAACACAAGTCAAGCAAGTTAATAGTACACTGCGTTGGATAATTATAAAACCGCCGCAAATCAAATAGTTGTTACTGTTTATTTTTAAATTATTTAATAGAAATTGTATTACTTGCAAAATAAAGTGGTTTCGTTCTTCGACTTTCGTCAAAGTTCGATTATAATTTTGCATCAACGCTATACCTCGTTCAGCAATATCATTAACATATTTGATACTCTTAATCATCTACAAGACAACCAACTTCAGGGTAATTTTTTTAGAGAATTGAATGCCCTACAAGAATATGCCTAGAAAAAACGTGTGTCCCTTTTTTATAACTTCTTTTAACGGTTCAAAAGTTATAACATTTTTATTGCAAACAAATTTTTCTTAAATGTTATTTACATAGAAAATTTAAAAATTGAAATACAAATTTACCCAAATGGGAGAATTTCTTTCTCTTAGTTATTTTGGATCACCCTAATATATATATATATACAAGAAATACCAGTTTACAGTAATAAGAATAAGTGGAAAATTTCGCGGAAAACACCCCAAAAAAAGTCTGCATCCGCCGCTGAGCCTGTGTTATTTTTGATTATGTACTTGGATGTGAAATAACACATTTTCTAAAAAAATTTAAGCATATTTCCGCTCCAATGCAACGAACATACTTGTGTTAAGCCATCTTGCAAAAGCTTTCATCCCCACACACATATAATGCCACTGATAAAACTTGTAAATATCTGGCAAACAAAATGACATATGGTAGGCAATAATTTTCGCATGTGAAGACTCGTCGTTAGCTGGTCTTGCAGTGTTGTAATGGGTATTTCCTACGTTACCGTGAATTACTTTGTTCGATCCTCCAATTACGAACGCGAATTACCCCTTTCCCAAGAGCAGATTCTTAGTTCGATTTCAAACTTCTCTATCTCTGTGTTTTTTTTTTCTCTACGCTACAAAATTTATGCAAAATGTAAGTAATTGCTAAAAATTTATAAGGTTCCGTATTAAAATGGTGATGTACACACGTATAAACTTTACTTTTCGTACACAGAAAAACTTTCGATTTGTGTACTGGTTTTGATAAATTTCGGATAAAAATTAGAGACGACAGCGATTCGTTCGTAATTCGCATGGTAATTGGATCTGAATTACCAACAAATGAGGTAATTCGCTCTCAAAATTTAGTATGGCGAATTACGTAATTCTAAGGGTAATTGGAGTGCGAATTACGAATGAGAGAGCGAACTACGTAATTGGGGTGCCGTGGGAAAGCCGTATTAAATATTATTGATTAAGGCTAAAATGCGTTTACACTGTTCAACTTTCTCAGGCGGTTAGTTGAGTCAAAAGTTTACATCATTTAACTGAAAGTTGAACAATGTAAACTCCTTTTAAATGCAATGATTACGTACGATTAGGAAATAATAGACCCTATTATGGTTGCCGACGTCGATGCCGTTTTGTCATCCCAAAATAGCCCTCGTATGTCCAAGTACAGCTACGCTGACCACAGTATTTTTGCGGAAAGGTGTTCTTCGCAAAAAAACTGAGGTCAGAGTAGCTGGGGTTGGACTCACGTGGGCTATTTTTGGATGAAAAAATTACATCGACGTCGTTGTCGACAACCATACTAGGACCGAAAAATGTTCTGAACGAAATTTTTTGAAAATTGCTCAAAAGGAGGACAGAGAAGGACAATATTTTTGAGGAAGACAAATCAGGTTTGAGGACAATCCTCAATTTTATAAAACTAAATGCCATTTATAATTCAGAAACTCGAACCCGAAGAGGATATAGCGACGCAGTAACCACTATGCCTGAAAAGCCCTATGGGTCATGGCTACTTTTTATCTAAACTCCTCACCTAATTTGCATTCGGATCTTCCGGACAGAGCACCTTAGATTGGAATTGCGGCCGTTGCTTCTCTGCCTAAGCGTATGATCTCTCATTACCTACTACCGCTTTTTGGCCTTGAATCCTCAGCAGATGTACATATATGTATATCGTCGTTTAAAGTACAAAACCGCGTATCGTCATTCTGCAAAACCGCGTCACTGATATTGGCTGCCAAAAATTGGATTTGCTCACACAAGCTTTTGGCTAAATCGTTATCCATTCGTCCTGAAATATACTAGCCAGAAATGCGAATGGCTCTGTGATTTTGAACTGACCGGTGGGTTCAAAGTATGTAGAGATAGATAGATAGATAATTTATGAGGTATGCACTGCGACCTAATGATCTATTGTGCCCTTAACTCTTCACAATACTTCCTCCAAGCCAAGATCCTCCAGGAAGTCCCAAAGCTTCTTTTGCGGATAAGGAGTGAATGTGCTCTAACTGTGGCCACATGGAACTTAACCTCCTCTCACGTCTTCTGCTGACTGCATCACACTCAATGAGGATGTGGAGTGGCGTTTCACTGGAGACGTCGCAGAACCGGCAAAGGTCATTCGATCGTAACCCCAGTTTATACATAAGCCCTCCCAATCTGAAGTATCTACCATTCAAGTATTACATATTTGGCTCGATTCCATAATAATCTCAACTCTTCAATTCCCAGTGCACTTTTTTGGTGTATCCTACGTAATTGTACTTAGGTATACCATCTAGTGAGAGATAAGGTATCTTTTTACTTTGACACAGCCATTAGAATTGGAGGGTTAAAGTATGGGTGTTGCCTTAATATTTTAGGCAACAAATTTAGGAACTTATAACAGAAGTGAAATCTAGCCTTAAAATTTAGAATTTTTAGCCTGTTTCTCACTACATTAGGTTTCTGTCTTGGTAAGAAAAGTAGAAGGAAAAAAATTAAATAAAACCCAATACCTTTTCTATCAACAAGTTACAATTGCCCACGCTGTCTAAGTGCCCACTAGCCGCAACGGTGCGACGCATGTGGTACTTTGCTGCCTGCCCTGCAGAACTGTTACGCCAATCACTGCAAGCAGCCAACGCAAACCATCGCCAACACAAAGTTGGCGTTGGCAACAGCAATTTGCCTGCATTGTTGCAACTTCTGACTGGGCTGCGGCTGACCAACAGACTTCCATCCGTCCGCCTTACAAACAGGCATTTTTTTTATTTAGCTACATGGCTTGTCTCATTGCATGCGACGTCAGCCAACCACATTATACATACATACATACTATTTAACTTGTGCGCCTGCGTACTTATGTGCACGCCAACTATTGAACGTCATGGTCTCTTTTGCTAGCGTGACGTTGGCGTACACATGCAGCGCTTGCATGCCGTTTGCACATTTTTACTTGCCCCAACTTGCAGCCAGCAATTCTTGCGCCTCATTTCCACAAAAGAGGAGCACACCACTCAACCTTGTGGCGAGTTGTGACGAAGGAAATCGCTAAAAAAATATAAAAATTTAAGCGAAACTAAAAGTTGCAGCTAGTACAAAGAAAAAAAGCATCAGCAGCAGCAACACCAACAACGCAACATGATCAATATCGAAAACAATGTATTTACAACAACAATACAAGCCCGTTTTATATCCAACACACAATGTGGTATAGTGTATAAGACGACAACAACAACAATAATAATAAAAAGTCAACCCAGCTTGAGTCAGTGGTTTTATTCCACACAGCAACGGTTGGCTTGCCAGGGCTTCAGGTTGTTGTGGCTCACATTTACAGTCTTTGTTTGTTGTCGTTACCCAATAAACATTTTTTGTTGATTGTTTTATTGAGATGCATTTGAGCATCAGTTCTTGTCTCAAATCCCAAGCGCTACTTCTCAAATGCATCTCAAATAACCGTTGATAGCGTTCTCAAACTAAAAGGCACATTTTTAATATGGAATTTTTCTTTATTTTCAAATGGCGAAATATTGAGTTCTCAACTTTTTCTTAAACGTGAGAGGAGCGGAACGGAATCAAATCAATGTAATGAATGCATGTAAAACAAACACTCAGTTTTTATAGAAAAATATTTTTTTTTTAATAGATTTGTTGCATTTTCCAAAGAGCATAAGCCCTTTTATCATACATTCACATAAACAAGTTTTTTTTTTACATAAAAATATTATGTCATTTTAAGCAGGAAAATTATTGTTCACTATCGATGCAGCAAACTATTTATTTCTTTCGGTTTTAAGTTTTAATGACTAATGGCAGATCAGTCATAAAACGATCAATAACAAAATAATATTATTAAAAAATTTTCACTCATATCAATAAATTAAAAGCATTCCAATTCACTCGAAGAAGGAGCGATTTTCCGGCAGGCAAATTGCGAATAAAAGCGCCCGCGTGGTCGAGGAGATTTCGACATCTTTGCATTGTCGACACAGATGAAACTCAACGAAGTACTAAAAAAAATTCCCAAATGTTGCTCAAACCATTCTTAAGTCGATAAATAATATTTGAGAAAAATTTGAGAAAATGTTTTGCAATGCCAAAATATCAAATTGAGAAATCAGATTTTCTCAAGCGTTGAAAGTTTTTTGTTCCAGTGTTTGTTGGGTATTATTGCTGAAACGTCACAACGACATTTCCCTCCAGTTGAGGTGGTGGTGGTGCTGCTGCTGGTGTAGACCAGTGACGCCGCTTGGACGTTGTGCTTAACGGCCGACTCGGCTCATTGCGCGTCCAAACATCGCGGCGTGCAGTTCGCCTCTTGGATTCAACCGCAACTGTTTTTTCATACTCGTATTTCTTTATTTCACGCTGCGTTGTATCGCTTAGTTCAGTTCATTTCAACTCGCTTATTTGACAGCTGAGAATGTTTGTCGGTTGTGCGCGCAAGACCGCGTAATTCAAGTGTCAACGTCATTTAAAAAATTTGGTGCTATTTTTTTTCTTGCTGTTTCAAGACACATTAATGTGCAAAATTGTTTAATTGTGGATTACTTAGCGGTGTGTTTTGTTTATTTCTTGTTGTAAAAAAATCTGCTAACATTGCGCAAGATGAATTGCTTTTCTGGAGACTGATAAAAATTTTGTGTATGGGTGCTGCTAGGTGATAAAATTTATGAGAAATAAACTCTTGCGTATTTAACGGAAAAAATCGTTTAATTCAATTTCGCCTAAAAATTATACTGTGAATTCTTATCATAATACATATGAGGCCATGAAAACCAGAGGGGCTTATCTACAAAAAAAAAAATTGTTTAGTAATATGGGAAAGAAGGATCTAAAAATAATAAATACGGTGTATTTTATTGAAAAGTTCATTGCACCAATGTGATGCGACTTGTTACACTAAAAGAACATTAAAAGGGCGTGCCTCTGGCCTATTATTACCGTTTCGATTCTAGCAATGCATTTTAAGCCAATTTTTTATATTATATTAAGTATCGGCAAAATAATGAAAATAGCATATACAGTCTGCATAAAAAATATGAATACCCTGACGTTTTGACGATTTTATTCATTTATATTTTCCATACCAAATTTTTTTTATTTTTAATAAAAATATACTTAATTCAACAGCAGAAAACAGCGGAATACAATTTTTATTAATTTCATATAGAACTCGGGAAAAATCAAGAATTACAAAAAAAAAAAAATCACCTAAATTTTCAACTATTCAATTTGATTTCACAGAAAATTTTTGCGTATGCAGTTTTGTAGCGCATTAAATTTTAATAAAAATAAATTTTATTTATGTGATATGTGGAAGTAAATGCGCAACATGCTTGACAAAAAAAAAAAAATCACAAATCAATGGTATTTTTCAGAGACTTTAAACCTTCACCTCATCATACTAAAATTGAATGGCCTACAAAACTGCATACTCAAAATTTTTCTAAGAAATTTAATTCAAATGTTGAACATTTTGATTAAATTTTTTTGGGTATTTCTTGAATTTTCCCGAGTTCTATATGAAATTAATAAAATTTTCGCTGTTGCACGAATTATATTTTTACTAAGAAATAAGAAAAATTTGGTATTGAGAATGTAAATAACTGTACGTGCATCTTTCATTGTTCCGCTGGTATTTCAAATTTCTGCGACTTTTCTGTGAATGAAATGAGCTACAGTTTATTCGTAAGCTAACTTTTTATTGGCTGTGTATTTTGAAATTTTTAAGAACCAAATGTGACCATTTTTCTTTTTGGAAACGTTTTTTACTATTTTATTTTAAAATTCGTAATAATAGGTACATTAAATTATTAATAGTAATAGTATTTCGGTGCTTACCCTTTTACTAAGTGTTAGGCCGAATTTTTCCTCCGATTTGGGGTGTGCATCCTGATGTTGTAAAACAAATGGAGCGAACTATAATTTAACGACGCTTCCGAACGGCAAATGGTTTTATAAGAAGGTTTCTTGAAGGCAGTAAATTATTACTAATTGAAATTAAATTAATTTTTTTATAAAAAAAGAGAAAAAATTGCAATGTTTTTGATAAAAAATTTTTCTGTGAAAAACCAAAACACCCGGTGGCGATATGAAAAAGGAATTGCAAAATTTACAAACTGCATTTTAAATAAATTGATTTAAAAAATATATGCTTTTTCTCAGCCATTTTCTACTTCTTTAAAATTATATCTAAAAGAAAAAAACAGAAGAAATTTGTTTTATAAATTGAGAAATGCTCGTCACGAGGTCACTTTAGCCTATGGAATCCTTGTATGGTGAATCTCCCTAGAGAATACTACATTATTTGGGCAGTGGGTGACTTTGAACCAATTCCACTATACCTTTTAAAACCTGTTGATATTGCAGGCAAATTGGCTGGAACGCAAGTTGCGGTCTAACTAAGGTGCATTGGGTCTCAAATTAGATCAGTACCTCTTGAAATCTACTCTCTTCTGGAACGTCGATTGTTACCTCAATTCTGTGATCTTGATAAGGGAGATAAACTCCGCTAGTCAAGAAGTAATCGGAGCAATAGGCACATTTAACTTGTGTACAAAATTAGTATGCTGCTAATAGCTGATCTCTTTTTGGTAATGTTAGAATATTTTCTAGCTAGACTCATGTGGGTAAACAAGGCCACAGTGATATTGCCGGAAACTGTGTGGCTGACCAGCACTCAAGAAATGGCGTTCTTAAACGCTCATCTTAGCGAGCACGCAACGGATGGAACAACTATATTGCACTTCTCTTGAACAGATGGGCCTTAGGTCAGCTCACGAGTGCTAGGCGTATGCTAGGGCATGGGTAACTGAGAGCGGGATGCTCTCCTAGAGGATGAGAGAGAGCGCAGATTGCAGACCGCAGTGGTTGTGAGCAGGAAAGATCTCGTACTACACACTGAGCAGGTTTGAAACCTCTTACGAATAATGGAATTTGGATAAACGTTGGCAAGTCGGCTTATAGATTTTTTATTTTTTTTTTTTGTTGAACTTTATGCCTTTGACGTTTCGCATAAATTTAATATATACTGAGCCTTGATGGAATGGGGAAGCTTATACAGCGGAAAGTTGTGGGTACCAATTATTGAGCCTATTTTCGGATTGGCACTAGCGGGACCTAAATATTAGATCAGCCTAGTTTGTCCACAATCGATTTTCACACAAAAAAAAAAAAATAGCATGAAGAAATTACAACGAAAATTAAAAATCAATGCAGATCCATGATTGCTTCCCACAGCTACAAAGCCACTTAGGAATTTTATGAAATTTTATAATTTTTATATGCGTCTAAAAAACACTTGCTTGCTTATCTTTCAGCACTTACTCATTCAGCGAAAAATATTCAAAGAACTAACTGCCAGCGCACGCACAATAGTTTTTTGTTTATTTTTTTAGCGAGAAAAATTCTTTTTGATTTTTCTTTACTCGCTTAAACTCATGACTATAAATCAAGAAATGCGGTTAGCTGCGTGAGAACGCAAATGTTCCACATAAAATATTTAAATAAATGCATGCATAAAATTTAATAAAGGTGTGTGTAAATATGTATGTATGCATAAATATTTAGATATGCGAGTAGATGTGGCAAATAACAATTTTTCATCTCTTACAACAACAACTTTCTGCAGTTTCCCGCGTACTAAAATCCTATTAATCGTTTAGGCTTTTTATTTTTTATATTTTTTTTTTTTTGTTTCGTTAGCTCTGAGCGCTACGCTGCAGTTTTTCATACAAATTAATTTTATTTATTAACATTACTCGAATAACTTGTAGCAGGCCATTCTGAACGTGGACTGGGGGCTCCACAAGTGCTCGTATGCACCTACACACATACATATGTACATATTTATACGTGTACATGAATGGGTATTTATGCTTGAACTGCGCCACCACCAACGCCGTGACTGAACAAAAGGCGATAATACGAGGTGAGGAAGCCTAATGGATGAGTAAATCCGTGAGCGAGTGCCCGGACAAAGGAGGGCCAAACAGGAGGAAGTGTTGTTGATATGGTTGAACGCGATGAATCATCTTGGCACTGGCATACTTGTAGATATGTATGTACATATGTGCTGGCGATTGACTGGCGCACATGTGTAAATATGTACATATGTACATGTACACATTAGAGTGATACAAAATAAATGTAAAGTCGGAATTTTTAATTCCGCCACCCCCTAAGATTGTTCTATACCAAAAAAAAAAAAAAAAAAAAAATCCCCATTTTTTTATTTTGAAATCAACAAATATTTAGAGAGAGACTTTGAGCACATAAAAAATTCATAAAAAAAAACCACTTTCGTAGAAAATGCAAAGGGGGGACCATATCAAAAAATTATCAAACAAACAATTAGACGTTATTATTGGAGTCTCCTGAAGAAACCCAGATTTTTCCGATCGAAAAATATTGATTTGCAAGAATTATATACCATTTCTACGAAAATTTGTTTTTTCTCATATAGAATTCATGGAAAACTTTGAGCGCTCTAAATATTTTTTGACTTCAAAATAAAAAAATAGGGGTATATTTTTCGGTATAGAACAACCCTAGGTAGTGGCGGCATTAAAATTTCAACGTTACTTATTTTCTTTGACCACCCTAATACACATGTTCGTGGTATAAAAACACCAGTGCGTGTGTGCTTGTGTGGCCAAGGAAATTCTTGGTTATATTTAAGAATGAGCTATCATACAAGCAGCCTTCTTGGTCGCACGCTCCCTACTCCAACGCCCGCGTTTGGCCGTTCGTTTTGTGTGCAAGGTGTGCGCTTGTGCGGGGGTATCAGTGTCTGCCAACCGCACTTACCTTGTGCCAGAAACACAGGCACCACCTACACTTATATATCGACATACATATGTATCTATAAACATACATATACACATACCTGTCGATGAGCGAAGGAAAAAGAAAAACAATGCCCTATTAGCCCTAAGGCAATCACTAAATGCCAGCCAGCCAGTCATATCGCACAGATCAGACCACTCATGCATTGGTAGGAGGCATTGTAAAAGAATAGAAAATAAAATAAAGGCGATTGATCGCACTAAAAGGTCCCATCTCACGCTCGAAAAGGTTTATCGTATTTTCGAAATTCATTAGAAGTTTTCACGATCGAGTATTGAACGCATTTTTTTACTCACGCAAGGAAGTATGACACTATGACGTGATGTGATCATGAATAATTCTTCCTCTACTTTTTTACCGAAAATAAAAAACACATACACACACTTCTTGCTATCAAAAAATCAATGGGCTTGTAAGTGTTTGTGGTGCTGTGGCTCAGCTGCTGATCGTGTATGTCGCAATGAACTCTGAAGCCATGCTCCAAATGAAATGCTATGACTCAGCAATATTTCCCTAAAAATCAACAGCCTCCCATAGCTTAATTGAATTGAATGAGTTCAATGCGGGTATATTTGCCCTCACATTTTGATATGCGACAGCTCAAGTAGATCGCACACGATCAATGATCATGCTGATCAATTTCGCACTATTTTTGGCCTCTCGCAAACCGAATAAATGAATAACCGCAAATTGGCAAGGAGAAAAAGATTTACGAAATTTTATAGGTAATACTCAGTGATCAGTGGAACGAACGCACACATAGTATATAAACTGCTAATCATCATTAATGAGCTTTAATGATCATATCAGCGTATCCTCTTTGATCATTCAATCGCATTAAATTTCTTATAAGCTTATTACGTCACATGCCCTGCAATTGAATTGTGTGTGGTTAAGTAACGTAGCGGCGACGTGACCTCGCTTTGAGTGCAAATTTTGTGCTCTTGTTATGACCTGATTTAAGTTTTGCTGGTTTGTTTGGTGTTTGCCATTTGTTAGACTTTGGGTCACTCTGAATGCCATTTGTTATGGATTTTCTGCGAATTCTGTGTCAATCGTTGAAAACTATTCAAAATCCTGTTGTACATACATATGTATGTTCACTGGAGTAAATATATGGTTCAACGTTAAGTTTTATTTATTGATAGCAGGCAATTTTATGATCCATAAAAATCACTTCATCCTGATGTGTGAGGTGATCTTTTCAGCTTTGGCGGTGATATAATGGCTTTTGTAATCTTTAGAAACATGCGTATCCTTTCAAAGCAGACATGTTCCGTTAAAGTCGATTAACAACTTTACAATTGAAGTTTTTAATGCAGCAACGAGGAGAGGAAGTTACTTAATTTTGCAATCAACGATCACCGCAAGGGCATAAGTCAGTGTTTAAATAAATTTATTACAAGAAAACGGCCGATGTATTTGGGGATTCAGGATCGATGCCTGATCAATGGAGTAGCTAATTCAGTTTTTTGTAATAGTGCTCGCACGTCAGCTGTCATTTGAGGGCAAAAAAAAAAGGAGCCAAAGCCTATATAACAAAAAGAACAGCAGTTAGCCACTACCATCGGCCATTGGCTGTTAGGGAACCAAAGAAATAGAACTTGGTCACAAAAGATATAGACTCCTTCAAGGTACATAATCCTACATTGGTCGAGATAAACAAAATCTTGATTTCACTAGATTAACTACGTAAGGGCGTTCGCACCATTATCCATAGTAGTGAAGGGCTTTGCCTGATATCCGACAGTCTTTCAGAGACTTACGAGTTGATCGTGTTAGTCTCCGGACTTGCTTGTCATAACCTTCGTCAGTACGATGCTGGTATGTGAAGGGTTCTCCACTCAGTAGCTTAGGCACAACGACCTGGGAGGATAAGGGAACTACAATTTTAAGCAAAAAAAAATTTTTTAAGAAATATAAAAGGCGATTTGAAAGCAACTGAGTAGGAATGGGAAGGGAAAGTAAAAAATTATTTACCAATTCTTAGGTGGGCAAATAACTCAGCAAATGGCGGAAGAACGCCCTATTTCAGAATTGCGTTAAAAAAAAGAAGGCGGTTTTGAACATTTGCTAAGATAACTAAATTCTGAAATAGGGCGTTTTTCTACGGTTTGCTGAGCTAGGGTGTTTTCAAGATAGCAGTTTCCACTCAACCGCCGATATAACAATAATTTCTGGTCATTATGAAAACATGACACAATAAAAACACCTCGCAATAGCCTTATATATGTAAATGTGCAGCCTACTACATATATTTGAAACGATTTACTTCTCAATTAACTTTTTTATATTCATTAAGTAAAAAATTAAAGCATACTAAATGAAAACAGCAGCTATACGTAAATTCGTTAATAGGTCTACTCAAACAGTAAAACGCAATTTTTATAAACTCGTACCATTAATTGCTGCGATTGGTTAATAAATATGGTAGAAATTATTTGTGCATTAGGACGAGTCACAAAAAATATGCTTTCTTTTTAAAGTTTGGTCTGTGACTTCCGTCTAAATATTTCGGCTAAATGCAAGGTAATATCTATAATATGTTTTTCATATTACTAAGATTATAATAGGAAACTTCTTTTGTAGTAAATACTCAAATAATTAGAATCAGTATATCGATATTTAAATTAAAGGGACGTTTAGAGCAATTGTAAGAATATTTTTATGCAATTTTAGTGAAAACTTTAATGGATCTGCCATTTTCTATATTATGAAAATAAAAGTTGAAAAATAAAAATTTTGCGCAATTTTTATTTTTAATCTAAAAAAATTAAACCATGAACCAAATTTTACAATAGATTGATTTTTCTAATTTTCAAATTTTTTTTAATTTTTTTATTTTTTTTTACAAAATACTTTTGTATGGCACATACGGTGATTTCGCCTACAAGAACAAAATACATTTTAACATAAGATAAAATATAGATAATAGTAACTATAGGGACTGCATCCACAATATTTTACCAGGTGATGCGTTTTGAGTTGTAGAACCAATTTGCATCAAAAAGTCAATTTCGAAAAATGGCATATACGATAATTTCGAGCAAAGAGGTGGATATATTGTTCGAAAAAAAAATTTAAAATAAGAAATTTAAAAATAAAAAAAAAATAATAATTTTTAAAAATTTAGTATGAAAGAATAAATATTTTAGAATTTTCTATTAAATGTAAATCGGCGAATATGTAAAAAAAAAGTATGAAAACATGTACATACCACTTTTAGGTATTAAAAACAATCGCTAACGAAATTATTAAACTATTCAAACTTCTATAAAGCAAGGCTTAAAAAATTTCCCCGAACTACATACAATAAAAGGCTGATCAGCTTAAATATGCCAGACTTCAGCTTTTTGGGTATTGTAATGCAACAAATTTACTTAAAAAAGTTTTACAAAATTTCAAACAAAACCAATAAATTTTTGGAGAAATGCATATTCAACACAGTTCAGCCTACGAATGGCCCATCTAAAATATTTTAGTGGTCACCATAAAAAATAATTAATTTTATTAGTGATGATTTTATATCGCCTGAGGCGGTCTAATGTATAAGTAGTACATTCCAGTACGTGTTTTTTTTTTTTTAGATAAATTTAGAAACGCTTTGTGATGCGAAGCCGCAGTAATGCGATACTGTTGCAATAAAGGAATTCCGGCGGCACCCACACTTCAACTTTTTAATTGAGCACATTTTATAGAAATGTTTAAAATGCGCAGGTGACTGATAATAAAATTTATAGGCATATCAATTAAGGCAGTGAATGGCAGTAGATGAGCGACTTCATTAAGCGATTATTACAAAGTATGTAATAAAATCAATTGAAACAAGTCTAATAAGTTGAATAAGCGAGGCGACTGAAACAGCAACAAGCTGAGCTGCTTACAAACAAGTACATAACTAAAAAAGTACACACATAGTAAGAAAAAGTAATAAAAACAACACTTAATTGTGTGGTGGAAAAAAGTGATCTACAGTGATCTTAAAAGTGCACGCTTTGTGAAATAGAAAATCACATTGAAGTGATTTTTTTTTTTTTTTTTCTAATCAGTGAAATTGTGTGAAACAAACGAGTGATTAAATTCTGCAGCCGCCGACTGTTGCATTGCTTGTTGCATCGCCTCCAAAAGAGTTCCATTTGCATTTTTAATTCAAAGTTAACGAGCGCGCGCGCGCCATCACCAAGTGAAAATGGCAACCACAATGCAACATGCTGCACCACGACCACCACCAACAGCATCCGCTACTTCGCCAACCTCTGCTGTGACTGCAAATGGTTCAACAAATCCCCAACTCAAACGCATTGTCTACTCAAAATATCGCGAACTTTTGGGTTCATACAACGGCAAGGCGAATGCAATTATTGAAACGCTGCCCGCTTATATGGTGCGGGAGGATCGTGGCTTTCATTGTGAGCCCAATAACAACAATGCGCCAGTCGAACCCGTGGCAACGGCGACAGCAGCAAGAGCGGCAAAAACAATTATATCGCTACCAGCAATGGCAACAACAACTGCGCCTCAGTCAGCAACGGCTGTGCGAACAACGGCAGTGACCGTAGCCGAAGCAGCAACATCGGCAGCGCCACCCACTAATGGAACCTGTACAACGGCTGCGCTGCTGCGTCAAGTTGCTGCTGCGGCGGCGGCTGCTGCAGCGGCACAGGGTGATCGTGTGAGCGAATTGTAAGTGCGCAATTTTTTTTTTGTGATTTACATATTTATGAAATTGTATGTATGTATGTATGTAGTTTTGTTTTGGATGTTCACAAATATTTATAAGGTTTTTTGTTTGTAAAAGAGATGAGCGAAGCTTTTGAGCAAATAGGCTATATTGCACTTTTGTTTTGTTTTTAATTAGATATAAGCTAATAGTTGTTGGTAGACTTTTTGTCGTCGTTGCATTATAAATCACTGTTATTTATTTACACAAGTGATTAGAGGTACATACGGTTGTTCCCTATAACTTCATGGTTTATAGTTTTCAAAAAAAAAAAAGAGACAGTATAATAAAATTCAAATAAAATAAGATAAGATAAGATAAAACAAATTAATTAATTTCAGATTCTACTCAGGTGTTAATGTAACGTACTTCCGTCAGACATCCGTTGTAAAAATTGTCTTCGCAAATTGCATTGTCTAGAAACTGTCTTTCGTAAGAAAATTGTCAATTCTGGCAACTATCTTGAAAGCTCTTTACTGTACTTTAGAATTAAAAAAAATAATAAAAATATTTTAATTTTTAAAACAAAATCTAATAAATAAAAGAAAATAAAATTAAAAAAAGGAAAACTAATTAAATAACAAAAATATGAACAAAAAAGTTTTTAAAAATTAAACTAAAAGGAAAAACTTTAATTTAAGAAATGAAAAAAGATTAATTTCTAAAAATTAAATCAAGTAAAAAAATAATCTTGTTTATAAATAAATAATATCTAAAAATTAAAATTAAATTTAATTAAGCAAAAAAAAAAATTATTAAAAAATACATAAAATATGTTTCTAAAAATTAAATCAAATTAAAAAAAATTTATTTTTTTTTAACAAGAGAACCTAAAAATTAAAAGAACATGAAATTAAAAAGGAAAAAAAATCCGCTGCCCTAGGACTTTGCTCCTTGGCCATTGCGACTGTGGGAGCGACGCGAGGTAAATGATATACAAGTGCTTTCTGGAAAGAGAGCTTTTCACAACCAGTTATAGAATAATGATAGAATAACAAAAGTCTTTCGAACTATCTTGCTATCCGTCTTTCATTTGTCTTCCGAAAGACTTTTTACTATCTTAGCCAGAATTGCCCTGTAAAGCGTTTTTCAAGGCAATTTCGAAAAAAAAAAAATCTTTTGCTGACACTTACAGTCCGATCTTAAAGTACGCTATATCGGAGTTCTTGTCTATTTCTGTTTTAAAGTTCATTAACCTCAAATACCCGGTTCCAGTACTTATCCACCAGATATCGGTTTCTACCACCCTAATGTTAGTAAAGGAAGTATTTTAATTATTCCATTAGAATTATTTCAAGAAAATTGTATTGACGAATATAGATGCCACCGAAAAATTTAATATGGCGACCCCTAGGTTCGGCAAGGAAACAATTTTGTTTCGAAATTGCCTTGCAAAAATACTTTAAACTCAAGTGTTTGCGGCGAACTTTTTTATTTGTTTGCAAGTTGGTACGGAGTGTGGTAATAGAATTAGAAACTTTAAATTCGAAATGCTTAAATACGCCTCCCTCAAAACAAATTCTTGCTTTTTTACCACCACCCTCCTCCAATTTTTAGGCATCAGCCTACTTCCAGATTTATCATCCGTACCACTGTACACTTCCGCCGCCATTGGCAACCGCAACGCCATCTTGTGGTTTCCCACTTTTTTCCACCAACTTGTTAGCGTTTATCTATTAATAGCAACACCCGCTGTCATTATGTCATGTTGCAGATGCAATATATTGCACAGCAAGCCATTTCTGACAGCCTCCACAACCCGCTCAGCAACAATCAGCTAGCAATACTTGCACCGATTGCACTACAATGTTGCTTTCCATTCTTGGTTTGTTTTTTTCTCTTTTTTCTTCACTTTTTCATTTTGCCCTTGATCTTGAAAACTGTGTGAGTCAACTGTGCTGGCAATGGGAGGGAGAAGTAAGTAAATACGCTTGTGTGATGCGAAAAAGAAAGATGAAGAAAATTAAGAGTTTTGCACGTTATACAGAGCAAACGGCCTACGACGAATTGAACGACATTACTTAAGTAAAATGCCATTGAACGCTTAAAAATGCCTTCGAAGAAGAAAGCAAAATCAAAGTGAACACAGCAATAAGTAAAAAACGACAAATGGGTGATGCCAATCAATGACAGCAGCAGCAACAACATGTTGCTCCATGTACCCATGACTTGACTCGGGTGACTCCATGCATGTGCATCATTTTTATTTACGTGGTATATGTAAGTAAGTACTTGTGTGTATGCATACAGCTACATATACACATGGAGCTATGGGGATCAGTTGAATGCGCCGCATTGCTTTGTCGCAGCCTTTGTTTGGACAAGAAAAATGCAACTTGCAGTGTGTGTTACGTATGCATGCAAGTAAATGGCGTTCATTAAAGCTGGATGCTGTATTTGGAAAAAAAAGGAGTGAAAAATATTGTTGCACGATATGCAGTGTACACAAACATAAATACATGCATATGGGGCGCACAATCGCCAAGTGTTGTATTTTTAGCTGCGACTGCACTATTATTACCAAACGCGGATTTACTAGGAATCAAGAAGGAAGAACCATGCATGGAAAGAAAATTGAGACTTGATGGAGAGTGGAGGTAATGGAAGCGATCTTCCAATTTCTCATTCAATTCCAAATGCCATGCAGTATTCATAATTAAATTTAAATTTCTTTATGATGGAATTTCCTAAAAACTAGTTGCGTTTAAAACGACTCATAGGATATGCTACTCCTTCAATTAAAAGCACAAAAAATGTCCAATGCGCAATTTTTTCGTTTCAAAAATTTTCTATTTACATATGTATGTTTATATGGATGATGCATTGCATACATATGTACATTTATACATATATAGATCGTTAATGCGCAAATTTATAAATACAAAGCAATCGAATGCAGCGCCTTGCTTGTCATCACTAAATTAAACAATTTTTTAAATATATGTACATATGTATGAATGTATTCATAAAGCGACGTGCTAACTGACATGAATTTGCAGTGAGTGGGTGGTACCTCTGAAGGGGAGCATTTCAAGTCACAATTTTCATAATTTCAACAGGTTTAGCCATACATGGTGGTAGTGTCATAATTTTTGGAAATGTGACATATCTCATGTACAAATGTAAGTATGTATAAATTTGTATTTGATTTGCTTTTTAATACAGCTACAAAAAATTACTCCAAAAAAATTTTTTATACAAATATTTTGAAAAATTAATTTACACAATATAAAATACATAGTTCACAAATCGTTGAATAGATATACAGTGAACCATAATGGAGCTTTCACTAGACTTTTTGGCCTTAAATGGCTGCTAATAGAGCTTTTGAAAATGTCAGCTGTTTCAGAATTCACCGCAAGCTTTCGCATTTATTTCCCAAGCTTTATACATATACATATGTATGTATCTACAAGTTGCAGCACGAGCTTTCGAAAGATGTGGTAGTCGTTTCAAAATGTGTTTTCGAAAGAAGTGATGACTGTTTAAAGACCAGAGGTCTAGGGAGTTAACCTAGCTTTTCGAGTTTCCAATGTGGCTGTTGTTTCAAAATGGGCTAAAAGCCTCCACAAGAATTGACGAGCTTTAAATGACATGTTATTAGAACAGGGCTGACCACAGAGAGCTTTTAATATCTTTACAAGCAGTATATAAAATGTACACAAAGCTTGACACGTTTGCCTATGCAGTGCTTACTAAATATTAGATTTTTGAAGTTGTGCGAAGGGCGATTTTTATTCATAAAATTTATTAAAAAAAAATCAAATTATTGTCATAGGAAATTAGTTTGGTTAAAAAATAATGTTATGACCAACTTTTTATTTGCATTTTTCAATAGGTAATGGTTCGAATTCGAAATTATTGTACACAAAATTGTTAGGAAAATCTCCATATTGAAACAAAAATGCGCCTACCAATAAAAAATATCATTCATATTTAGGTCACACAAATTCCGCCTCACCCAAGAGTGAGCAATATGATTACTTTTATAAATACATATTTTTTCTAACCACTTTATCCAACATCCAAAAATACTCCATCATTTCACTACTCAAATGATTTCTATGAAATATAAGCACCTATCAATACCAGTTCATTTCCATAATTTAGCTGTCAAAAGTGTCATTCAGCTTTGTTTTGCTATTTTCAATTGGTTTTCCTTTTTCTCTGTTTTCCAAAAGCGTCGTTACGCAGCTTTAGCAGCACAATAACAAAAACCTGACACATTATCCGCACTTCAAACTACTTCATAACTAGTATTGAGATTTTGAAAAAGTGGCAGACAGACAGACAGAAAAAGCGGACACTTGAGTGAGTGAGTTGTGGTAGCCTCAGGAAGTGGCGCATAGAAATTAGAAATGTCAATATTAAATGCCACTGAAGTTTCCAATCTTTCTATAGAAAGATAAAATACCACTTTTAATAGGCAGTTAAAATAAAAAATGTAATTTGCATACAGCACGCATGGGTAAACTAGTAACAATAAGACAGTAGATGCGAAAAATATGAGGAAAAAGTTGCACATATACAGACCCCGACAAAACGGTAGCACCTTAACCATTTTACCAGTTTTGACTATTTCTCTTGTGTTTGCTCAATGTTCATTGGTTTTTTATAAAAGTATACAGTAGCGGTCAAAAATGGATGAATGGTGTTTCGTTTTTAATATTTACAATAATTTTTCAAGCAAACATTTTTTTGATATTTTTTTATTTAACAAAAACTGTGAAATCACACTTCCACACTTTATACAGAACTTAAAAAAATTCCACAAATTTGTATCTAAATTTCGAGCTTTTTAACCAGAATGTTTAGAAATTTTTTGGGTATGTAGTTAACAAGCTTATAAAATTCTAGTAAAATAAGTTTCGAGCGGATAAAAAATCGCACTGATTTTTAATAATTTTTGTTGCTTTTACGGTTTTTTTCTTTTTTGGTTTTGTGGAACTTTTCAAAGTTCTGTATGGAGTGTGAACCATATTTTTATAAAAAAACATATCAAAAAAAATTTATGACTGCCACTGTAGGTTATTATCTAACAAAAATCACATAAATCCAAATGTAAAATTTTGTAAAAAAATTCATCAATCCAATGAAGCCTGTCTGATTAGAGTCTAAATTAAGTTTTATTTTTCTACATATATGCATAGATATAGATATACATATATACATAGGTATAAAGATAGAGAATAGAAAGGATATGTTAGGTTACTTAGTAAAATGGTAAAAAAAGAAATCCCACCAAAGACTCCAACCAGACAGCCTTTATTGGATTGACTCTCAGCCCTAAAACCACAAAAGAGAATTCAGCTCTTCAATTTCAGTTTATCAAGCTGATCCTAGTCACTCTGGAGACTAAATCAAAAACTTGCATTTTATCATGTTGAGAAATAAGTTGTTCTTCAAGTTGAGAACCATCTTTTTCGCAAGTTGTGAATCAAGTTCCCTTGACTCAACTTAACCTATGATATGATTCCCTCATAAATTAGAGTATATATTTGGGTAAGCTTTTTTTTCAAATTTAAAAATTTGGTCAGCTCCGAACGAAATTTAGCTTTTATTAGAAGCTTTTTTGGCAAATACATAATTTGTGGCTTGCATTCAATAAAAGATTGCGACTTGACACGCCCTTCAAATGAAGTACACTGCATACCCGCTGTCTATACACTCGTCTACCATTGTATTGGAAAAGTTCTAGAATTGAAGCAAATGGGAGCATACTGGTCAGAGCGGGAACAGCTCAAAGTACATATGCTCCACCATCAAAAGTGTATTTAAAAGCTTTAAAAAGCTTGAGTGAGTGCCTATAAGGTGGCTTGTGGTATTTAGTTCAAATAACGCATGGCCACTTCATAGGCATATGGCCTAGCTTTTAAAAGCTCTCTGTACAACATACAAGCTTTTTTAAGCTTTTCCCCCTCTCACCAGCACTGCCCCGGAATTTTATGATATTCTAAAGCCTTTTTGAACTTTTCTGATTGTTTGAAGCTCTTAACGACTTGCATACATCAAACATTTTATGTCATTTAAGAAAATTTCTACAAATATACACATAAAATTCTCTTACCTTGCACACTTAATTTAGATCGGAACAATGACCGCTGCCGAGGCATGTTTTAAGACAATCTCATTTGAAAAGTCATTGCCATCTGAAAATCGAATTAAAAACAAAAAACACAAATTTAGTAAATAACAAAGTCATCAAAAAATGCGCTGTCCATTACAAAATAATTATCTAGGTAATAAAAATAAATAAATAAATAAAAGCATAGCTCTTTCATGAACTATAGGCGACCTCAATGTTAATCATCATCTGCCTCCACACAAAAAAAACCACAAGTGAGCAATATCTTCGAAAAGCCTCGAAGAGCAGCGGTCTCACTCAATGAGTCATTTGTACAGTTGTTTGTGATTTTTTAATATAAAGAATGCTGCAATTTATTTCTACATGTTTTCTTACATTTTGTATGAGTAATAATTTTTCACGGTTATGTATGTAAATTGCGGCTGGGTATGAACAGCAAAGTGAAATGGAAAAATAATTACAATTTATTGCAACTGACAATTGAAAGAAAACCACACAAAAATGAAAACAAGAAAAATGTATTATTTATGTTTTCTGTAGAAGAAATGTGTAACAGCTGGTGTGCAAAAATTTATAAAAGTATCAATATTATTATATGAAAGCATTTAGTAGGAAGTGTGAAGGGAAACGAGAACGGTTGGATTGTATAAATAGTAGAATTGTAAACACTTTCGTACGTGCTTAGTGGAATACATATTTTTTTCTCTCTTTTTTCATTGAATATGCTCCATATTTGCCATTGTTTTGCGGTTAGGCTATTTAGTCTGGTTTTCGTCTTGGCATTTCAACGGCGAGCATAAGTTTTTGTTAAAATATAATACAATTGTTTGTTCTTTATTGATTTCAGCTTTTGTGAAAATTCCCATATTTTTGGCTTTTTTAATTTAGAGATTTAGCGGCTAACCTTGAACTTTTTCGAAGTGAGGGCAAAAATCAATATTTTTATATTTCTGAGTAATGTGATGCGCATTAAAATGCGGTTTACAGTGTGCGAAAATGTGTAGCTTTGAGAAGCTAGTTGATCCCAGTTTATTCTAGGCGATTTATAAATTCAAAGTAAGTTTCTTGAGCTTTAAATGGGATATTGTTGACGTTTTCGGAGGCGCCAGAGGTTTTAAAACGATTTTTAAAGTTTCCACGTTAGTTCCCAAGCTTTGCATGGTACGCTGTCAGAGCTTTCAAAATGCGATGAAAGCTTCCACAGCGACCTCGGAGATTTATGTATAGGAGATAGGATAGGATATGATGGACACAGGACTCCGGATTGCTATTGCAGAACCGCTTTCGGCTGGACTTTCAAAACGAGCTGGAAGCTTCCACAGCGATTCGTATGATGTGTATAGCCTTGAAACCGGGCTAAAAGCTTGCAAAGGAAATTCAGAGTTTTATATGAAACGCTCTTAATTAGAGCTTTCCAAAGCGGAAGCAGCTTCAAGCTTTCATTACAAGTAAGAACTTCCGGAAGAAATAACGGAGACCACGAATTTGGGTTAAAGCTTTCACAGGACTTTGCGAGCTTTATTTGGAATACTAGCTATTAGATCTATTCGGATTTAAAAAAAAAAAAAATGTTTTCATGTAAAATCTACCACACCTCTTAAAAAGTGCGATGATATTTTTATTGTGCCATTGTTTTTGCACCAATTGCTTGGATCGGAATTCCAATTTTTTTCTCATTTTAAAAAGAACTCAATGATCCGATGTAGGCTTGCTTTGCACGCCTTTATTTCTTTAGTCTGCCTTGATTTACTTTGAAAACTTGTTGGGCGAAATGGCGGCTTGGAACGCTGCCTAAGCAATTAGCTGTGTTGTTGAAAAGTAAAGCATGCTCCTTTAACATAAAGAATTATTTTCACACAAAATTCGAGATAATTGAAAAAAACGGCAGCGCAAAATATAATAGAGGCTTTTAAGATCCCAATCTTATCAGAGTTATTTTGAAATTAATATGAATTAATTTTTGCAATTTAATAAAAATATAGAATAAATCTCCGCACAGTGTTTTTTTAATATTTGCAATGCTTCTCATAATAAATTCTGCTTCAAATGGCATATAAATTAAATTACAGTTTTTTCCGGATGAAAAAAAAAAAATTCGACAAATCTTCACCAAAAATTTCAACTTTCAAAACATTTTTTTCCATATAACGAATGCGTGATAGTTGTTTTTGCATGGGGAAAATGCCGAAGAGCGTTAGTAAAAAAAATCACAAAAATCAACGGTAGCTTGTAGCCACTTAAAACTTGCATTTTATTATACTGAAATTCAGTGAACCACACAACTGTCGAATTTTCCTAAATTTTGTAAAAATTTTTAAACATTAACTTATATGCCATTTGATGTAGAATACACTATATTTCTATTAAATACCAATGAAAAAATCTATTACGAAAAATAATATATGTATGTTAGGCTGGGCTGAAAATCCGTTTTTTTTTTTTTAATTTTGATCGTTAAGAAATAGCCAAGATAGATTCACTATGCTCTAAAAAACTTCTGTGCGAAGGATGAAAATTTTTCGGTGAACATCTTAAGCTCGCCCAAGCAAATCAAAGTTCAAAGCGTTAAAAACAAATTTCGTAAGCTAAGAAATCGATCGTAAATTTAATTCTCTACAAAAAGGTCCTTATACCCAATTATGTAGGACTATTTGTAACGACCAGTTGCTCATTTTACATGAAATTTAACTTTCTTTAAAAAGGTGGCTTTATGAAATAATTTGCGCTTAATAGTTTCTAAGTTAATTGCGATTTTTGCTAAAAACGTTGTATTTTTGTCCATGAACGAACCATTTATGGTTGAAAAATAATTAATAAATTACAATTAATTACAATAAAATAACAAATTGCCATAAACACCAAATTCAGTCATTAAAATCAAATTTTAATTAAACTTAAGGCACATCTAAATGGTGTTATCTACACGCCGTTGGACTAGCAACCATGAAATCACTAACCAAAGTGCAACTGCCATGAAATGCACTGTTGTACAGTTTTTCTTTTTTTTTTTTATAGGCGTTACTATAAAGCTAACAATTCCTGTCTGGTGACCTAAATTTCCTGCGGCCAAAGCGTTACCTAGAAAAATTATTAAAACAGATTTGGCGCGCTATGCTACTCAATGGTGGTCGGTAGTAAGGCTGGTGTAGTCGCATGGTGTGTCGCTGCCACCAACCACAGTACGAGCGTTTGCAATTTCTGCTTACTAGTTTTGCTTGAGAGCAACATCAACCTTCTTACTTTAAGCAAGTCATTGCGAAATAAATGTGTGTGTCTAACAAACCTGTTGACTTAGTTAATACAACCGGGTGTTTATATGTACTATAGCAAAACAAGTGCAACAAACTACGGAAAGGTGTGTAAGAACATAGAACTCGTCACTTAACATAAATGAACGCTCATAAATATGCTTTGATAACGTTAGCGTGCTTTGCAATTAACATTAGAATACGCATTTGAAATTTCATTCAATTCATGGTCATCTTCAGCAAACTTTTCCATGCTGTTGCTGCTTAACAGTCGCACAGTGTGGAAAATGTACTTTTTTTGTGATAAAATCTAAAATTTCGAAAACGGAAACAGTTAGCGAAATGAATTTAAAGCTCTTGAGATAGAGAATTTAGGATAAATAACATGGTTCGATAAAGCGTGTCATTGACCTTCAAAAATAGGTTTTAATTTTTTTTTATTTTTTTCACCTGAAAACAGCTTGCAATGAACTTTTTAAAAGAATTTAATAATACACTGCGTAGCATAATTATAAGACCGCCATATATTAACCAGTTCTGACTATTTATTTTTATATTATTTACTTTCAATTAATTTCTTATACAAATATGGTTCATTCTATACACCATACAAATTTCCAACTTTGTGCAAAAATTATAATATTCAGCGAATTTTCACCAAAATTTTACCTTTTTTTTTAAGAATTTATGGAAAAGTTCTGCGTATGCAATTTTATAGCCCACGCAATTTTAGTATAATAATTTGCGAGTTTCATATGGTTACAAAATACCGTTGATTTTTGGCATTTTTTTTTCGTTGACGGTGTCACCCATTTTCTGCCATACAAAGTATGTTCGACAATTTTTTTATAAGGTACAAAAATTTTATTTTTAAAGGTAATTTTAAAGGTCTGATTGAATAAAAAATTAACTTGACCTTAAAACCTACCTTCAAAAGCAAAACTTTTTAATTTTGTTTTATTTTTTTTCCTCAAAACAGTATGAAATTAATCTTTTAAACAAAATTTTCCAACATTAGAAATGGATATCTTGACGCCCATTGCATTCTGTTACCGGATCCAAAATATTAAAAAAAAAATTGAAAACCTATTTTTGAAGTTAATTCTAAAGGTCAAGGTAATTTTTTTATCCAAGGATACTAATTCTACTGTATTCTACATCTCAAAAGCTTTAAATTATCGTTCACGTTCCCTGAGATATTTGATTTTGTCACAAAACAAGTTCATTTTCCACACTGTGCGTCGTTTATCGCCGACTTAGTATGTGAAAGCGCAACGAAGGCAGGCTTCGTAAGCAGGCTAAGCAGACATGCGTTGAACATAAAATATTAGTAGAAATGTTATTGCGCAAATAAAAAATAATTATGTACTATATTTAAATGAATATGACTTTGTGGTGCTAAATGCCAGATAACATACGTATGCACAAAACTAGACTTTTCTACATTGGAACAGGTTCAACTTAATGCCTTTCAAACGGTTGTCAGTGTCGTCATCTGTGATGTGTTTGACCGAATTTGGCACAAAAATTAAGTTGTCGGTGTATGGAGAAAAGCGAGTGCTGAGAATACATATTTACCGACATTTGACCTGACTTGGTGGTGTCTACATAGGAAATGCGGAAGCGCAGAATTGGGGAAAAATGAAACTATCAACGGCATTAAATAACTTGTTGAGATACATACATATGTATATATATCGGTGGCAATAAGGGTGTGACACAATGGGTTCGCATACTCTTGCCAGGAGCCCGAAAAAGCTCATCGACCGCCACCGACCCCCAAACGGCCAAAAGGAGCTTGCATTGCAACTGAGCATGTCGGAGTTTTTAATCAGTCTGCCGGTTTAGTGGGCGTCTTGAAGCCCATTTGTGCAAGAGCTGGTAGTTGGTTGTCAAATGAACTTCATTGGAGCCCTGTCAGGAGAATCCAACCTGAGGACGTCCTGTCTTATACTGTCCTGCCACTACCACCTTTACCTAAAACAAGCTTTGAAATGCTGGAAGTCTCCACATGCGGTTTGTGAGGACTTCCTGACCAAAATGACAGATCAACACGACTGACCACTAAATAGGACAGTGGCCGCTCATAAATAACCTTAAATACGTGTAGGAGGGTTGCCACATGTTTAAAAAATATTCAATTTCAATTAAAGAAACTACATAAGTGAATAAAGTATCACCATATGGGTGTCAGAAAAAAGAGTTTTAAGAAGGTAGTAGTTTAAAAATATTTTAAAGACGATTGCCGCCTATTGCAGAAGTCGAATGAAAATATTTTATACCTAAGTTATATGAAATATTAAAAATGGGTGTCATATGAATTTGGCAATTTAGAATATTTTTGATGTGTTTGAGGGTCGCCACCAGTTTAAAAGGTTAAAGTCAAATTATTTAATAAGTTAAATGAATTCTTAAAACATGGTTATTAATGGAAATGGGTTTAAAATCCTTTATTTTTGAACTATATTTAGGAGGGTTGCCACGAATTTAAAAAATAAAATTCAACTTACTGCATCAGTTACTTACAAAATGTATAACAATGTCAGACGAAAGATATTTAAGGAGATTTTAGTTCAAAAATAATTTTGAAGAGGGTTGCCGCCCGTTTTGAAAGTCGAACTTAGTTTAATTATACACAAGTTATGTACATTACATCTTAAGATATGGGTATCAAACGAACGAGCGTTAAGAAATATTTAGTTTGAACATTCAGAATATTTTGGGATGTCAGAAGAGGGTGGTAACCCTTAATTAAAAAAAATTCACTTCAAATTATTTAATAAGTTAAATGGATTGTCAAAAGATTGGTATCAATCCAAATGGGTTTGAAAATAATTAATTTCTGAACTGTATTTAGAAGAGTTGCCATGTGTTGAGAACATCAAATGCAACTTAAAAAGATTTTAGTTTCAAAATACTTTTAAAAGGTTTGCCTCCTATTTTAAAAGTCGAATTTGTTTTACTTATGCACAAGCTAAATGAAATAATGAAAATATTAATGTCAAGCGATAGAGTTTTTGGAAAATTTTAGACTGATAATATTTTTAATTACGGTTTCTGCCTATTCTTTGAAGCTTATCAGATATGCGCCGATATTTCGAATTTGGTAAGTCGAATTAAAGAACTGGGATTTTCCATAATGTGCAATAAGTTTTGTTTTTTTGAAGTTAGAACCTTCTTAGCGGTACAGAGTGATTTTAAATTTGATGAATTGAAAACCGACACCTTGCGAGACTTCTCATCACTCAGAAATGGTTTAGATGAATCATTACGAATATTTTTTAAAGTTTTTAGATATATTCATATTTCATTATCGTACTTTACGCATTTTCACTTCCATATTTGGATCAGTGAAGTTGAACTATTAATTCTGGATTTTTGTAATCATAAACTATCATAAACTTCATTCATGCGCATAAGGAACATTGACGTGTTGACTGATGCCAGTGCTGCAAAAGCTACATGACGACTCCCGTTTTGTGCGTTCCAGCTACCACACTGCAATTGTAAGCGTAACATGCGAGTGCAAAGGAGCCAGCTAGCCGGCAGCGGCTCAGTGACACTTGTCAAATCATATTGCAATACGCCCATAAATGGGCGCGGAACAAGATACATACATACATGTATGCAATTTCCACATTTGCAATTAGCTGTACACTGAATGAATGCATTGAATTATTATGACTATAAATGTGTTCTCGATTATTTATTATTTTTTAAGTAGACAAAGAAAAATTGTCAATTGTCGGTGATTATTATTGCTGACATTGAAATACTAAAAAGTAGCTATGTATATATTATCATGGCACATTAGATTGCCGTTGAAGTATGGGAAATAAATCGGAAATTTATTATTATTGATTTGCTTTGTTGAGGAAGCGTAGCGTAGTTTTTAACTAAAGTAAATATTTTAAGTTAAATATTTTATGCATATAAAATAAATAAAAATCTGTTTTTCTACAATTTATTTCGCCTCACCACAACTTGACTTTGAAGCATTTTTTTTTACTCTGCATCACTCACTAGCACAAACATACATATGTACATATGCATTTACATATACATACATTCATAGAGCATGTGGGTGACCACAGCGCGTATGTTATGTGTGTACCATTTGAGCTGTGCCATTACAGTTTAATTAGTTTTAGATCAGAAAATACTGGTAGGTTAAGCGAAACCTTCAGATTTGTATTCAAATGGCTTGGCGGTTGTGGTTAGGGGTTTTTACCATTTTTTTTTTTCTTAATATTATATATTTTTTATTTTACTAAAGTCTCTTGGCATTGCAGCTTATTTAAATAATTTTATCGCTCAACCTGTCTTGCCATATATTTGCGGTAATTCAAATTGTCGCGCAACTGTTTTAGTTGTAGTGTCTACAAGTTCTGCGCATGCGCACCAGCACTGTTCTCATTTACATCACGCTGAAGTGAAAAAAAAAAATAATAAAACCGTTGGTCGCGTTTAAAATTACACTTTGCTTTTGAAGGTAGCAAAATTAATTTTCAATTTAACAAATTACCAATTAGAGCAAACAGTAAACATGCTGCAGATACTTGCGAATCTTTTGGTTATTTTTAATGTGGTGGCTCAAATTTAATACGAGCGTGATTTGATTGACAAAAAAAAAAATTAAAAATATTGGAAAAATAAATGTATGTACATTAGGGGGTGCTTCAATAAAACAAGCTGCGGATTTTTCACCGGAATTATCAAAATTGTTATATTTTAAGACGTCTGCGAACATATTTCGGAAAATATTAAGGTTTACGTGAGCTGTACTGAGCTGGAAATTCCGATGGAAAAACAGTACCAATTCTTTTTTTTTTTTGTATGGAGAGTGATGCACCCTAATGTACACACTGGTATATATCTGAACTCCGATAGATGAAATAAATCCGCTAAGTATATTTCTTAATTAAAAACAATTCCATGAGGCATTTGAGAAGTGGAAAACTATGCTAATTAGATATTGAGCAATAATAATTTTCTAAGAATCTGTGTCCCTATGAAATAACGCATTTCGAATTTGACAATTTGAGAGATAGACAGTAATGAATTTATGTAAGAATTTCTGATAGAGACGTCAAATTGAAAATATAAAAATACATTTTCGATGAAATTAGCCTAAGTTCAAATAAATGGCAACTCAAAAAAAAAATTGAGTTCAAAAGAGAAGAGTAGCAACCCATGCATAAAAAATTGGTGTTATTTTCCAAGACATATACAGTATTGGCCAATACAATAACACCTCCATTTCAATGTGATATTGTTTCCCACTTATGTTTAATTATTAATTTATAAGAATTTTCAATTAAAATACAGTTCATTCTCTCACAAAACCCATATAAACCCAAGTTTGAAACTTTGTAAAAGACTAAAAAAAATGCAACAAATTTTCACCTAAATATCAAACTTTTTTCTCAGAAGCATTAGACTTTTTTTGAGTACGCACAGTGTCAAGTGGCTAAAAATTATCGTTGATTTTTTTAGATTTTTTTTGTCGCATTTGCTTCCATATAACAAATAAACAAAATTTATTTTTATATGGAAGAAACCCGCAACACCTTCGGCGAAAAAAAATCTAAAAAATCAATGGTGATCTTTAGTCACTTGAAACTTGCACATTGTTAGACTAAAATTGAATAGGCTATAAAACTGTGCACTCAAAAAAATTCTAACACTTCTGAGAAAAATTTTAGAAATTTATGTGAAAATTTGTTAAAATTTTTTGTAGTTTTTACAAAGTTTTAAACTTGGGTTTATATGGGTTTTGTTAGAGTGAACTGTATTTCAATTGAAAATTTCTAAAAATAAATAAATAAACATGAGTGGGGAACAATATCACTTTGAAAAGGGGTGCTATTGTATTGGCCAATACTGTATGTACGTAAAATTGTCATTAGATGTGAATCGAGTTGAATTACGTCAGAGAATAGTCATATCAATACAGATAGTAGATGTGTGTGGTTATAATATTTCCTAGGGTCTTCGATTATTCGCCTCTTTCCCAAACCGGGTTTCGAGTCATTGCTCGTTTAAGCGCCAAACATTCATTATTAGAATCAAATATGATATGCTGTTCATCCTCAAATAACCTAGGCTATAATTTTTAAATTAATGGTGATTTCGTTTCTACCAAAAAAATTCGCCTTTTGATTGCCCCTTTGTATTTCGTGTTCGATAGGCAAACGGTGAGAAAATTTTGTGTTTGTTTCTTAAAATGTCACACTCTTGTAAGGCAAAAAAGGCACATTATCTGCCCTTTGAAGATTTGTCAGGGGAGAAGGTTGCCCTGAAAATCAGATCAGATCAGGCTGTTAAAAACTACAGTATAATGAAATGCGTGAGCTAGACAGGGACAAGAAAGCAAAAACATGGCCTTTTACAAGGTTCAGTGTAACATCAAAAATAATTTGCATTTTTTTGGAAGAAACGAAATCATCATAAATACTTAGGGGTTTTACTTAAACTGAAAAACGACTTTTATTGAGATGTCAGGAAGTGTATGAAATGCAAACAAACCGGTTTGTTCGATAAAAAATTCGGTTTATGCGATATGCGAAAAACCGCCTACAATTATATAAAAAAACCGGTGGAAACCGGTTTGGAAAGACCGAGTCAATCTCCCTAACATTTCTTCCTCCAACAATTGAAGTCAACTGTCTGAAAATTCGACTGCTCATCACTTAAGTTTGCACGTGCTTACGTTTTACCCGAGAGCCGTGGTATATTTTTCTTTGAAAAAATTTTATTTCTATGAAATATAGTTGGCACAAAAACTATTGGCAGTTCACGCGTCACAAAGATGTTGAGCGTGTGCGTGGACTTTTTCTAAAAATGTATTTTTTTTTTCATGATGACGTCAAAGCACACAGGGCGTTGTTTTCACTATTTGTGCAGAATTAAACATTAAAATTTTTTTTTTACATTATATGCTTTTATTTATTTATTTTATTATTGAATTACTAGCTTAGAAATATTAATTTAAAAACACTAAATTAACGCTTTCTCCTCTAATCTCACCCTTTCAGGTACGGCGGCTCCGCAGCACAACGGGGCTATGAGGCACCCGCTTGTGTGCAGAATGCTATGGTGACTAAAGACAAGAAACCCTTCACCTACACACCGGGCGGCATTGATCTCTCACAAATCAAATCGGAGCGCATGGCCAAGCGTTTGGCGCGCAACGCCCAAGCCGAGGGCGCGACGGGTGCATCACAGCTGAACAGACCGACACAGCCGCAATCGCCGGGTGGCGGCAATGCTGCCTCTCAAATTGGTGCCGCCGGCATGGGTATGCCCTTCCAGGTGCTGCCACCGCCACCACCACCAGCGCCAAATGCAGCAGCGGGTAAGAAATTTAATGGCACATCGGCACCGCCACCACCACCACCACCTAGCTCCTCCTCCACATTAGCACCACCACACAATGGCGGTGGACCGGGCAGTGCGCCTGGTTCGCCCAACGCGCAACGCAAGTCGCCCACACCGCAACGCTTCGAACCGCCACCAATGGGATTCCGACCAGAAATCAAAATTCCGCCAAATCCAATGGCGGCCTTGCGCAAAGTACCACCGCCGGTGGAGAAGAATAACTTCTGGAAGGATGAATATGTGCGCGAACGCTCCAAGAGTCCCATGGTGGGTGAAAATGACAGAGCTAGCTCACCGAATAACGGCGGTTATGGTGAGCGTGCTCAAGTTAGTTTGAACAACAACAACAGCAACAACGATGTCAACGAACATGTCGATGGTGAGAAATGCGTGTAGAGAATGTGTTAAGGCATTTTCTACGTTTATTTTAGGCTTCATCACCTAATCACCACATCAACGCTTTGTATGGGTCTAACCTTGGTTCTTGGTGGTTTGAGCAACGGCTATAACGTATTTTAAGTACACGAAGTTGGGTGAAGAGGCGAAAGGGTTTACAGAAGAACCGTCAGACCTCAGATCCTAAGGAGCTTGATACTTGCTTACATGTTGAAAAAAAAAACATTTTTTTATGCTTTGGGTTTGGGTCAACTAATTTATTAATGGTGCTGGTATAGTCAAATAGCTGGTAATGAAAAATGTGTTTGAAAAAGAATTGTAAAATTGATTATTACTATTACATACTATTTACTGGCTCAACTAACTCTCTAAATGGTGATGGCGCTGCTAACCTTCACGCATCGCACCCTAAATTCACGACAAAAGAAACACTAACGGTTCCAAGAATTAATCTATAAATCACTCTATGCACTAAAATTCATTATTTCAACACTTTTATTTTTTTTAATCTTTTACCAACACCTTCAACAGGTTACAAGAAACCAGTAACGACTACCCAACAACCTGAACTGAACTACAGCAACAACTCCACTCAACCACAGCAGCACACACCGACTCCGCCCACGTACTCCCCACCATCTTATCAACCACTGCAACAGCAGCAGCCTCAATACGCCAACAATGCAACACCACCATTGTCGGCCTCAACTCCACCACAACAACAGCAAAAACAATCGCCAAGAAATGAGTTCCGCAGTGTCGCCCCACCGCAATCGCCTATCACAAATGTCTACACACGGCAAACGGATAGCCCACGCGCTGATGCCGGCACTCCAACACAGCGCGCCACTGAAAGTCCCTTCAGATATGGTGGTCAGCAGCAGCAGCAGCAGCAGCAGCAGCTGCAGCAGCCACAACAACGTGCTGCACCAGCTGTATCACCATTGGCTCAACAGCCACAACAACAATCGCCAAAGCCGTACGCGCCGTCACCAACAGCAATACAATCAACATCAACCAACAATTCTCCCAACTCACAGCCATCAGCACAAACTGTGCCTTGGCGCACTCAACGTACTCCGACGCAACAACAACAACAACAGCAGCAGCAGCCGCAATCGACAGCAATATATAACAATGTGTCGCCACAGCAGCAGCAGCAACAACTCACTCAACAAGCTCCAGCAGCATATCAGGGACCAAAGCCGGTGAGTAAAATTTGGAAAATATATATATGTACATATGTATATACATATATTAGACTGCAACACTCCCCATACAAAAAAAAAATCGGTACTATTTTTCCATTGAAATTATAAAATTTATTATATTTTAACAAGTCCACCAAAATATTTCGAAAAAATATTAAGATTTAAGTGCAGCTCAAAATACCACCAAAAATGGAATTTTTTATGAATAAAAATAGTTATTTAAATTTTTTTTTTTAAATCCCCTCAAATAACAAAACCGTTTAAGCTTAAAAAATTTGCATAAAAATATTAAAAAAAAAAAATTGAAAAAAAAATTTGAACGGAATCGTATGAGGAGATTTTTGATGGTGTTTTTTAACTTTTTTCAAAGATTGGTTTAAGAAAATCTTGAATAACTGAGCCTAAACTCTTCTGATTTAGACTTAAGAGGTGTTGGTGGAAAGGTATTTTCTCACCCTTTTCATTTCTTTGCTAATAAACTCATTCAAAGGATGAAAGAGAAAGGTAGGATGAACGAACGTCATTCAAAGTTGAATTAAGATGTGTTGGTATTTGAAAAAAAAAAAAAAATTGCGACACGAATGATATTTTTTTGGACAGAAATAAAAACAGTGTGAAAATACCTTTCTACAGAGATCTCATAAGTCTAAATCAGAATAGTTTTGGTCCAGTTATTTAAGTTTTTCGTAAATCAATCTTTGAAAAAAGTAAAAAAAAAAAACAGCATCAAAAATCTCATTCTTACGATTCCATTGAAAAGATTTTAAAATATTTGTATGCAGATTTTTTAAGCTTAATCTCTTTTGTCATCTGAGGGGACTTTTTTCAAAAAGTTCTTTACAAAACTATTTTTATTCATAAAACACTCCATTTTTGGAGATATTTTCAAATCGGTCCAGCTCACTTAAATCTTAATATTTTTCCCAAATATTTTGGTGAACGTCTTAAAATGTAATACATTTTGTAATCCCGCCGGAAAAACCCCAACTTTTTTTTGGTGATGCAGTCTAATATATATATATATATATTTCGGAATATTTCGGCTTACGGATTGAACATATCGTGGTGTGAAATTAAAGTAAAGTAAGTTAAACTATATGTAGTGTATTTTTTGGTTGCATCTCAACTCTTGCAAACTTGAAAATTTTGATAATTTTTTAAATTTTCACACAACTATGACCGAGCAGACTACAGAGATGAGAATTTACATTTTCTAAATTTCTTTCTACAATTCAAAGCACCACTCGCTACAAATATAGACTAAATTCATATAAGTATGTGCAAATGTAGGTGCATATACATTAGGGTGGTTCAAAAAAAAAATAAAATGTAAAGTCGGTATTTTAACGCTCTCACCGAAAAAATATATCCGTTTATTTTGTTTTTTTTTTATTTTGAAATCAAAAAATATTTAGAAGCCGCTCAAGCACTCAAAGTTTTCCATGTATTTGATATGGGAAAACAACAATTTTTCGTAGAACTAGCATTTATAGAATTCTTGAAAATCAATAATTTTCGAACATAAAACTTTTTTATCTCTTCAGGAGACGCCCAAAAACAATACCCCATTTGTTTATTTTACCAATTTTTAATGTTAACATTCAATTAATATTATTGCATTCAAATTCCGACATTACTTTTCTTTTTCACTAGCCTAATATACATACATACAGACACTGAGAATATGCATAGTCAAGTTGCGTCAACTAAACTCTTTCCTCAGTACATCAATATGTATGTATTTTAGAAAATTTTGTGTGTGTGCCGTCTAATTCAAAACATGCGGAAATGTCTATTTTTATCAATGCCGTGTTGATTTGCACTAATGTATGTATGTGTATAAGAGCGAATTAAACGATTTTACTTTTTTTTGTTTCTTATGACATTCATGTTCAGCTGTTGTAAATTAATTTGACAATAATTTCCTAAGATAGTATTTTTGGAAGCTGATTAACAAATTTTAATTAAAACTGATGAGCACTTTCTGCAGTTGTCGGCAAACTATCGCAAAAATTGATGGAAACATTCTACGCTAGTTGACACTTAAATGCTTGTGTACAATTACATATGTATATACACTGGTGGCCGAAATAATAGGCACGTTTTATTTTGCCAAGTTTTGACTTTTTTTTTCTTTTGCTTATTTAATATTTTTTTATACAAGTGTAGCTCATTATATAATAAACTGCATATATGTAAATCAATATTTAAAATTAATTAAAGGATTCAACAAATTTTTAACGCCCATCATAACATTTTTTAAAGTGCATGTTTGAAGCAGCTAAGCATTAGCGCTGATTTTTAATATATTTTTGCTGACGGACTTTTCGGCTTTTGGTTTTTATATAGCAACTTCAATTTATAAAAACTTAAATCGATTTTTCGAAATTTGTTTGCGAACGAAAAGCTGGAAACGTGCATTTATATGCAGTTTATTATATGGTTAGATTTTTATAAAAAAAAAAAATTAAATATAAGACTAGAAAACTAGTCAAAATAAGCCGTTTATATTATTTCTGCAACCAGCTTACGTATGTAGCTATGTTTGAGAATAATAAGAATGTATGTATATACAATGTGTGTACACTAGGGTGGTCCAAAAATGCATGTGAAAAAGCAAAGTCGGAATTTTTATGCTCTCACCCCCTAGGATTGTTCTATACCGGAAAAAATATACCCCATATTTTTTATTATGAAATCAGAAAATACTTACATAAAGGTCGCTCAAAGCGTCCAAAGTTTTCCAAGTAAAAACAACTTTTCGTATAAATGGTATAGAATTGTTAAAAATCACTGTTTTTCTATAGGAAAACTCGGTTTATCTGCAGGAGATAATACCCAATTGTTTATTTAATAATTTTTTTGTCGCAACTATAATTTATAGGTCCGCCAACAACCCACAAAAACCCCGTTAAATGCAATGGGGAGACCAATAAAAAATCGCTAGTATTAAAAAATTGTTAAATAAGCAATTACTGAAAGTCTCCTGAAGAGAACCAGAGCTTTCCGATCGAAAAATATTGATTTTCAGGAATTCTATTTCCATTTCTTCGAAAAACTGTTTTTTTGCCATATAAAAATACATGGAATGCTTTGAGCGACCTCCAAATATTTTTTTATTTCAAAATAAAAAAATAGGGGTATACATTTTTCTATACAGAACACTCCTAGGGGGTGAGAGCATTACAATTCCGACTTTTCAGTTATTGGACCACCCTAATGTACCTTGAGGAGCCAAACCGGAGCAATAACAAATAATGTGAACTTCCTTGCGATAACTTCGAAATATTTTACGATTTTTTTTTTTTTTGTAATCTAGTTTCGGATTTCACATTTACTATCCTTATCCTTTCATCAGAAGACGACAACAAGAATAATTAAAACAAGCGGATAAAGAACAGAGCGGCCAACTTGGCGCAAATCGTGCCATTTTTGGCCCTTTTCACTTCAAATGGCACTCAACTTTTCAATTTGGCACAAAGTGCCAAAATGGCACTTAAGAAAAATAGTAATACATATTTGTGAAATCCTTTGCGTGTACTTGTTTTTCTCAACAAAAATTTTCTAGTTTCAATAGTGTATACAACTGGTTTATCTTATTTTGGCATCGGACATTTGATTTAGGAATGTGTTTCTAATTTCAATGCTAAATGGGAAGAATTAAAAATAATGACACCTTTTTGGCACTTTTTATTTTTTTATTCGGCACATTTTGGCACTTTTTTATCTTCAGTGTGGCACTTCATAGATAATTACAGTTGGCAGCCCTGATAAAGAAGGAAGTTGGAAAAAAAATCTAGCAACTTGATTGTTCCAGTTTTGTAGCAAAGTTTCGCTTGACTTTTAATAAATTGGATTAATTTGAATATTGTAGCTTTTTAAGTCATCTCGGAACACTTTCGTCGCACAGTTTTTGGCTGAGATCTGTTGAGATTGCGTACTGGTTTTCCTCAATGGTCCAGGGGTTTCCGCAATGGTCCAAATCAACGAAAAGCGGAAAAAATTCAATATCTCTTACAGTCGGTTTCACCAGCAATTTAAATGGAAAATTATTTTTTATTTTCTGTCAATTTCCATATAAAATTTGAAAAATTAAAATCATTTTTCACTTAAATGGCTTTTGTGAAATTGGCTGTTAGAGCCGATTTCAGATGAGCAATTTAAGTGCCTTTCTGATCAATAACATTTTCTAAGTGTAAAATCCTGATTTTCTTCCAGGGGTATCTATGTTTCCGCAGCAGTTACGGGAAAAACGGTAACCATAAAAAATTAGTTTCTGTTAAGGGGAAGAAGAAATTACATAAAATTCGCTTACATTTTTAGATTGTCAAGAAATAAGCGAAAATAGATATGCAGTAGGTAAATTATGCGGTTTAGTATTTAATGAGTATGATAATAAGGCAATTTAGCAAATTAACATAAAATCCTCATTTAACTCAAAATTCAAATTTAATTAATTTATATTGTTTGTTACTGCTTTTTCCTTTTTTTGTTCTTGTTTTAATTTTTTTCTTGCTTATTGGTTTTTTTTTTTTTTTTTTTTTTAACGAAGCAATAATTCATTCAAATATTTATTATCATTCGCTTGTGTTGCGCTCTCGAAACAAGCGTTTTACTTCTTCACTCAAAATAAGAATTTTTTGATATTGGTCGCAACTATTTAATCCAATTTTGAATTGCGTAAATGAATGTTTTTAAGGAAATTTTTGCGTTTTTCAATAAAAAACAGTTCCCCTTAATTTTATAGAGGGTGACGGACGGGTGGATCTTTAATGATTGCCAAAATTATGCACACAGCGCAAGAGCATGTAGATCAAACATTCTTGAAAATTATTCAGAATTATCGCCTGCTAAAAACACTTAGAATAACTTCGATTTTTCATGAAGGGCATATAGATTGCAAAGAAATTATATTAATTTTTTCCAGGACCTCCCTGCTTTTTAGTTAATCAGAAAAAATCTGAAAATAAAGTTTTAAAATTTTCGTCCTTTGAATTAGATTAAGTAAATTTGCGCTTAGATTCATATCTGGGATTTGCGCAGGTCAATCCATGATTATCGTCTTCAGACCGTGGGCACAATTATTTCAATTTGTAATCAGTAGCGGCAATTTGCTGTCAATTATAGTACTAGTGTTACTCCCCATGGGCTATAGAGCTTCCAAAAATATTAAAAAATATCTTAAAAATATATACAAAGAAGCATAGAAACAAAAAAAAAAAAAAATTAAACAATTTTAACTTATGCCCTAAACGGTAAAAAAGTCATAAAAATATTCTGGCCTAGTTAGTTCATATCAAGACTTAATAGGTTATAAAAGCTTAGGAATCTGTGTAGCCGTTTCGCATAGTATGTTTTTAATATTATCAAATTTTAAATCCCCCGTTAAAAAGTTCCTAATTTCAAAAAAGGCAAGGTCTTTATTTTTCAGGTTGTACAATTTATTTTCGAGTAAACTTCTACAAAGTGTAATTTGAGTTCGAAGCGAATTTGGTTTAAATTCACTGGGAAGTGAATGGTGAAACCTACCTGAAAGCTTTTTCAATTCATTTCGATTGATATCCATCCTTTAAAAATTCAATAAACATATAAAATAATTTGAATGCAGCTTATAGAATATGTGGCAACTCTCCTAAATACATTTCAGAAATAAAGCCTTTTCAATCCCAATACGATTGACACCCATATCTTAATAATTCATTTGATTTTTTAAATAATTTGAATATTTGAACAGGTGGAAACCCTCTTAAAACACCCAAAAAATATTTATACTGTTCAAGCGGAAGATTTCTTAACAAATTTTAAAACACATACTTGAATTAAGTAATTGCCCTAATTTAAGTTGAGTTGGATTTTTTTAAACAGGTGGCAACCCTCCTAAATATATTTCAGAAATAAAGCCTTTTTAAAATCATTTCGATGATACCCATTTTTAATAATTCATCCAACTTCTTAAATAATAAGCACGTGGCAACCCTTTTTAAACATTCTAAATGTTCAAACTCAAGTTTTTTTTTAATACATTTTCGCTTCATACTTCAAATAACTTGCGTAAAAGTTAATTAAATTCGACTTTTTAAACAGGTAGCACCCCTCTTCAAAAGAAGTTTCGCGCTAAGATATTCTTAAATATTCTTCGTCTAACATTGCGCTACATATTTTAATTAACTAATAAATTAAGTTGCATTTTATTTTTTAAACAACCCCCTAAATATGGTTCAGAAGTAAAGATTGTCCAAAACCCATTCGATTGATACCCATATTTTAATAATCCATTTAACTTATTTAATAATTTGAAATAAATTTTTAGGCAACCCACTTCAAAAATATTCTTAATGTTTAAACTAAAGCGTTCGTTTGAAATCCATATTTTGACATTTCATATAACTTTTGGATAAGTTAGCTAAATTCGAAATTTCAAGCAGGTGGCAACCCACTTCAAAAATTTTCAAACTGCTACCTTCTGAGCCCCTTTCGTTTGGCACCCATATATTGAAATTTTTCCCCCTATTTAATTTTCTTAATTAAAATTTAATTTGATTTTTTAAACAGGTGGCAACCCTTCTAAAGTTTAGTTAAGAAAGAGAGATTTTCAAAACCATTTCCATTGGTTTTGTAATATTTTATTTTTTTTTAAATAATTTTAATATAATTTTTTAAAAGATGGCAACTGTTTTTCAAAAAAGTAAAACCTTACTGCATATCTTCAATCCAAGGGTTTTAATTTGACATCTCATTGGGGAAAATCGAACGAACGGCGCGGTTATTATGGCATTGCTTATTAAATTATTTGAATTCAATTGAACTATAGGTGGCAACTCTGTTCCAAAAAATAAAACCAGTTTGCACATCTACAGGCCAAGCGCTTTAATTTGACACCCCATTTTTTTATCCTGAAAAAAAAAAATCCCTTCGCGTATTATATATATAGATTTGGCGGATTAGCCGTATCTTCCGAGGCAGAACCTGCACCGTTCTTTCGATTAAAAATGTTTACTTTAGTTTTTTAGAGTTAAAATATTTATTAAAATAAAATTTTGGTGAGATCGTATTCCCATTTAAGAAGAATTTGCAAATCACCGGTTCAAGACACCACAAGTCCTTCATATTTGACCTGCAAGGACTTGTTTTAACCTACATATAAAAAAATTTGATGTTCGTTTTGCTTCATCACGTTAGTATTTTTTTCTAGCCACGCACGATATCCGCCATATTTTTTGGGGCTGTGTAATTAGCCTTTCGTTTTTTAATTTCGTGATCTTTCACAGAAGAAAATTAATTCAGCTATAATTTCGTCTTATTTTACAATTTTCAGACCAATGTCGGCTCCCTCTACATCGCACCATTGGCGCCACCAATTGAACCGCAAGCACCCAGTGTTGTGCGTCAATTTCAGCAGCAACAGCAACAACGTGAATCACCAATACGTCAAATACCACAACAACAACAGCAACAACAAGCACCACAACAGCAACAACAATCGCAGCCAATGCGCTCAACCGTGCCTTGGTTGAGCAGCAAGCCCAAAGCGAATGAGCAACCCGAATGGGCGCGTCCTGAAGAGAATGGCAATGTGGTGCCATCGTCGTTGCATCGCATGAAGTCGCCACCACCACCAGCAATGACAGCACAACAGTCACAAGTGCAACAGCAACAGCAACTAGCACAACAACAACAGCAGCAGCAGCAGCAGCAGCAGCAGCAGCAACAACAATTGTACTATCAACAGCAGCAACAACAACAAAAACCACAAACGCAACACTATGGCTATCAGCCCGAGCAGGGTAATGGCTTTGCCGCAGCAACGCCAGCGAATTTCGGTAGTCAAGGTGTTGGAAGCACAGGATTGCGTTTGCAAATCAATGCCAACAATGCCAGTAGTGCGCCAAATCAACAAACTGGCCCAAGGGTGAGTGGAAAATTCAATGTGAAATGTTGTATTTTATTAAAGCATAACTCGTTTGTTTCACAACAGGAACGCATTATACCCATACAATTGGAGCAGACACCGACCAATACGCCACAACAACAACCGAACTTCAATGTCAGCTATGGTGGCGTTACCAATGGTAAGTTATGTGAGAAAAGTTTCCGACACTTCAAAATATTTACAAGCTAACATTCTCCGCTGCAGCACCGAATAACTTTGTGGTTCGTTCGCCAAATCAGTTCGTTGATCAGGGCTATAACAATTATCCAACAGCGACTGGCACACAGCTGCCCGCGTCGGCTGCTGCTGTCAATGCGCAGCGCGTAATGTCACCAACACAGCAATTAAATGCACCACGCATTGTACAACAACAACAGCAATATACAAATAATAATGCTGGTAGCGCCGGCAACCGCTCACGCATCATACCCATCACCATGGAGGGTGGTGCTGGCAGTGAGGGCACACGCGGCCCGATTTCACCATCGCCGATCATTTTGCAAAAGTAAGTAAGCAGCTGTTGCGTGGCGTGAAAGCTTTAGAAAAAGCTTGCAATTCAAAGTTACTTTTTTATAATTCTATCAGCGCAGTTATTCCATTGTTTTGAAAGCACGCAGCATTTACATACTACTGTTCCTCATTTGATTTTTGATTTAAAAAATATGTATATTGTACATTTAAAAACGCTTTCACTAACTTTGCGCTTTTTATTACCGCTTTTTTTATAAATTTTTTGTTTGGTATTTTTTGTTGCCTCTGACATCGGTGATTAAGTGAACACTACAATCTGGTAGTTTACGAGTGCCCACTTGAGGCGGAAATACAGTACAGAAAGAGTCGTCTCAGGTAGGGTGAGAGGTGTAAACAAAAAATGTTCGTGTCACGTGTCATGTATCAGTGCTGTGAAGTTTTTTGTGTGTGCGGCATGAAAAAACACAAAGGCTTGCTTTGGCAGTCAAAAAGTTCATCATTAACAATGAATCATAAAATATTCAAACTAAAATTGAATTGGAAACACATACTTTTGTTTAAAATATTTCAAGTTAAAAATTTACTTAGACACATTTTTTAACGTTTATAGTTTTGCATAGTTCTCTCTAAAACCGGTATGCGAATATTTACTGAAAGACAATAATCGTCTCTGAATTGCAGGATTATCATACCTTTTCCCATCTTTAATTCAACATTCAAGCCAACTTATACTTTTCCACCTAGTCCTGAGAACTTGTAGATTTTTAATTTGCAGTTTTAATTCTTCTACAGACATCTAACTTAATAATTTTCATAATTTTCAAACACATGCGATGCATTTGAAAATACTCTCCTTAAAAGCTCATCCACAACATTTACCATCAACGATGAAGATAATTTATTACCCCGTAAAAGTATCTAGTTTTAAAAGCTTTTAAAAATTCCGAATTTTCTAAGTTCAAAGTTTCCAAAAAATTTAGATATCATTCAGCTAACGCTTTTTAAAAGTCAGTAATAAACTTCAAGGAGCTTTTGAAGATTTCAAATTTGACAAAACTATTTAACAGATTTAAAGCTAACTACTCTTTTTAAAATTGCCAAAGTTCTCAAAAATAAGTTTATGCAACCGACAACCTGCAAGTGTTAGTAATAGACTCGGAGCTTTGAATATTTCGAACTTTCTAAGTTTGACATAACTTTTGAAATATGCAAAACATACACCTGAAAATACAGTTAAACGCCCCAATGAGCTTTTGGGCTTTAGAAAGCTTAAACAATATCACTGACACCTCCAAAGCTATTAAATCAAGTATGCAAAATATACACCTGTATATACAGTAAAATACTCCAATGAGCTTTTGGGCTTTTGAAAGCGCTATATAAAATGCATTGAAAGCTTTAAAAAGCTCGGTGTTTTGCTTATGAAATGGCAACTCTGTTTTTTTTTCAAAAAAGCTCTATATAAAATCCAATGAAAGCTTTAAGAAGCTCGGTGTTTGTGCTTATAAAGTGGCAACTGATCTTAAGTCTTCATTTCTATTGAAAGTTCAAAGATTTTTTAGGTGGTTTTTACAAACATATCAAAATCAATTAAAGCCTCTGAAAAAAGTTGAAATTTTGAACTATGCAACCTTGAGACCTCATAGTTTTTAACTATATTGAAAATAATTTCAAATCAAACTTTTCGAAATAGGGATATGTACAGTTGTGAGAAATGCTACAAACTGGAAAACTGATATATGTATGTACATATGTACTATATATACGTTGAAAGCTATAGAAGTCATCAAGCTTTCTATGAAACCAATAGCGTCCGAAATTTTTTTTTGTAATTTTTCTATACCTACACGAGGAAAATAGTTTTCGATAAAACTTTATTGAATATTGCTACTTCAAGGTAGGAGCTTTCAAAAGCTCACCCCAACGTCAATTTATTAAGCACTGAGCACCTTCGCCCACACACACACACACAACCACTCGATGTTTAACAACAAAGCTTTTGTTTAGTATTTTACCACTAATCAACAAAATTTGCGCTACTAATTGACATCATCACTAAAACATCTAACCTCTAGCAACTCGCCCACTTCTTCTAGCGATCCACGCTCGTCACCCATACAATCGAAATCCTTTAGAATTTTGCAAAAAATCACTGACACTATTGACGACAGTAGAGGGGATGATAAGAAAGTGGAAAACAATACGGATGCAGAGCCCCAATTGCAGCGCCCACAATATGCGAGACAAATGAGCGCCCAACAGGCGCGCCAACAACCGAATGTGGAACAAATGAGACGCATGCAAATCACACAAGATTCGCAACAGCAGCAGCAGCAGCAACAACAACAACCGTCACAATCGCCACAGACATGGAATCAAGGTGGGTTACTTAGTACCCTGCAAAAGCTTCAACAAAGCTTAAGTGCAACAAGGTACATGTAGAAGTTGTTGAGAAGTAAAAACAAATAAATACAAGTAGGTAAATAAGAAGAGAGAGCAGGTGAAAGCTCTTGTAGCGCGTGGGAAACCTAAGTGCTATAAAGTGAAGTGCAGAGCTTAATTTAGATTTTTTTTTTCGTAATTACGTGATCCTCAATGTTAGCATAGATTTGTACATATTTACATAGTAGTGATTAACTGGAATAAGGAGTCTTAAAAAGAAGGTAAAGCAAGTGAAATTGGCGCACATATTTTGCTCATTCGATTGCTGTAAAGCTTTTTAACGCGCTGTTGTTCGAAAAGCTTTCGGCTTTCTGAGTTGGCTATTTCTAATATAAAAACAAAATTAAATAAACTTGTAACCTCCTTAATTAAGTTTCCTTTTAGTTGAGCTTTGTAAATTTCACAAAATAATGACTTTTGGTGTATGGAAAATTTTAGCCATTTAATAAAAAAGCACATTAATATTTTTAACACTCACACATCTACACAAAATACATTTACATTTTGCACACAGCATAAACAAACATTTGTACAGAACACTACGCTCCACCAAGGCGAATCAACATATTTATATATGTAATTCTCCGTTTTCTTTTCTTTTAGGTAATGCTTCGAAAAGCACTCTACCACGCACCATTTACAACAACTTCAATGGTGAGCTTATTGCAAGCTTGTTGGACTGTAGTGTATTAGTGTGAAAATCGTTAAATGTTTTTTGTGTTTCTGTTGTTTTTTTTATCCAAGGATGAAATTTTCAAAAATATATTTATGTATTATTATTTTAGACATGCCACAACCATATGTCCATCCCAGTGAACAACAAGTACCCGAACCGAAAAAATATACCGGTAGCGCAATACCAAGTCGATCATTTAAGATTTTGCAAGCGATGACAACACCGGAAAACGCTGGTAAGCTTTTTTACGCAAAGATATTAACGTAATTTTTTAAAAAGTTTTTTTTTTTTTTAACCTGAGTGATTTATTTTCATAGAATCATTAAATTTATGTGTGAATTGAAAAAAAAAGTTGTGTTAACCACAAGACGACAATCAACAGATGAAGGGGTGGTTTGGCATGAGCTTTTAAGTTTTTTAGATGGCGCAATTGATTACCTAAAACAGTAACTAAATGTTTCATAAGCCGAATGAGAAGTATGAGAAGTAAGGCAAAAAAAACAAATAAGCTGATCGATTTACTCCACGCAAGAGAGGAAGCCTCGATAACCTCTAGTAAAGAAATTCTTCCATAAATCCTACTCTACTAGGAAAGTTTTCTCCAACTCTACTAAGGTGGCGAGCTATCTGGGTATTAAAGAGAGTAAGTGTTGCGGTGGTACTGTGCAATATACGGAAACCAATATGATGTACAGCTGGGTTACAAGAAGTGTGGGAAGACAGTTAAATATTCGAAAGGCTAGTTCCTTAAAGATACCAAACGCTTCTGCTTAACAAGGTCGGGACCAATACCTGTGAAGAGATTGGTTTTCTCGGTGTCTTCCTGAACTTCGCCGCTATTGACAGTAACTGCCGCACTTGTTTTTGACTTGTCGTTTAGCTTTGCTCGTCGAAGGATGCAGTAAGAATACCCCCCAATATTTTACTTCGTTTGCTTTTGTAAGAACTTTACATATTCTAGTTGATTTAATGCGGGAATGCCATGGGACGGCAAGGAGAGGGTGATCAAGCGCGTTAGAGGGATCTCATACCTCTGCCGGCAAGAGAAGGAAAGTAGGGGAAGAGAAGGAAGGAAAGGAAAGAGAAGGAAGGAATGGAAGGGAAAGGGAAAGGAAGGCAAATAGAAGAGATTTAAAGAATTTGAAAAAGTGGTGAATTGATAACTATATAGTTTTAAACCTACTCTGGTTGGGATAGCAGTTGTTGATTAGTAGAAAGTTTACGCTAGAGGGAGAATTTCTATAGATAATTTGTAGTCAGCCTTTCATAGAATAAGCTTCATCTGTTGATTACGTCGTATTGCACACACACATACCAATACAAACAATACACATTAAGTTTCTAAATAGAATTTTCAACAAAACAAAACAAGCAAAGATTCAAGAAAATACTTGATCTATTCAAAGGTACATACACACATCCGGAATATCCACAAAACTTCATGACAAAGACTTAATTTACTACCACTTAACAATTATTATTATACATATATTATTTTATTTATAAATTTTTTTCTAATTTTTTTAACTACTATTTTACTTGAGTTAAAGAGAAATTTCACCTTTTTGTTTTGCATTATACTTTAATTTTAATAATTTTAAATTAATTTAATTAAAAAAAAAAATTGTTACTTTAAACCTGGCACCTGATTACCGCTTTTTTCGAACGTGTGTATTTATTTTGCATTGAAAATAATGATTAATTCACAACCTTTGGAAAACAATCTCAAACTAATCCATTTGGGTTGAATTACTTATTTCTCGCTGTACTTATAAATATTTATGTATTTGACATGGCTAAAAACATAAAAACTCTATATATATATATATATACACTAATTTGATAAGAAAGATATAAAGTGTAAATCTCATGGTAATATGTTTGCATGATTAACCTTTTAAGACTATCTAGTACTATCAGTTCCATGAAGCCAAACTTCGGCAAATTTTAGTAATCGCCAAGCATTTTGTCCTTAAAATTCCCCCCCAGAATGGATAGTTTAAGGTTTTTTTTTTGTTCGTAAATTAGTTAGTTATCATGAATTTTTATTATTTTCATAGATTTTGTTCACTCACTAAAGATGTTCACTCATTAACTTTGTATATATGGACACGCATACACACACACACACATGCACTGACCATCAAAACTGAGTGTATGGTGATTTTTGTTAAATATTTGCAACGATTTTCAAGTTAAAATCTTTTTTTTATAAAAATATGGTTCTTGCGCTAACTGAAAGCACATAGCTCAAACTTGCAAACAATATACAGAATTGCATAAGCCATGTAACTGCATAACCAAACATTTTTTTAGAAATTCAAGTTAAAAAATTCAAAATTTTAATGTATGTACAGTCGGTGCCGAATGTAAGTGCACAGAATCTATTTTTATATGGAAGAAAATGCGGAACACCCTCCGCAAAAAAAATTCTAAAAAATCAACGGGAATTTCTAGCGACTTGAAACTTGCCCTTTGTTTTACTAAAATTGAAAATTTTGAAATTTTGATTAAAATTGTTTGAATTTTTGTGACCTTTATATAAAGTGTGAAACTTTGATTTATATGTTTAAAGTTATAGAATGAGATATATTTTCATAAATAATTAATGACAAAAAAAAATCATGAAAATAATTGTGAATATTATATTAGAACAAGGTGCACACTCACATTTCACACTGACTGTACATATATTGAATTTTTCTAAATTCCATATATGATTTGAAAGTTTTACTTACGAGCTTTTGGTTAAATATAGCAAAAAAATGTTAGCCTGAAAATCATTTCATATATTTTACAAACGTTACCCTGCGTTCAGTTTTGATCGCCAGTGTACATAAACTGATTCAAACAAATGACCGCGTGTTAATTTTTTTTTAAATATTCGTAATGTTTTTTACGCTAAAATTTAGTAAAAATTCAACAAGTTTTCAAAATTTAAAAAAAAAAAAACCGCAAAAGCTCTCTCACAAAACAGATCTAAAAAATCAACGCGATCTCTTAGCCGGTTGACACATACAATTCATTAAACTTAAATTATATGGACTCTTAAGCTGCTTACCGAAAAATGTTCAGAAGATTCAGACTAACTAGTTGTAATATTGATGAAAATTTTTTGAATTTTTCTAATTTTTGTACAAAGTTTGGAACTGTGGTGATTTATATGTTTTTGGTCATTTGTTTGAGTCACTGCACATACACATGTTGTACACTAAACATTAATAACATAATTCGCGTAAAATTGGTAAATTAGTTATTAGAAAAAAAAAAAAAAAACAATTCAATCCTCTAAAATGTTTACTCATTTACTTTGCGCTCATTACGTTAATTAAACTATTTTTATTTCTTCTTTCTATTTCTTTCCATACCATTTTACATACAATTTATTCCAAAAAACCAACCCAAATTTTTTAGCCGAGTTGGCAGCCTCAGATTGTGTTGAATCGAACGAAAATCCTTTGCAAGCTGATGAAAATCAAAGCAAACAAATGGATAATCAAAATTTTACAGCAAATAATATGAATGAAAATAATGAAGACACTTTCGAAATTACCAACACACCTACCAAACATCACCCGACCAGCACCACATCATCCTCATCCTCCATTTCATCGCTTAGTTCTGAGTCCTACCCTCATTACATGCCCAAACATGCTTATCCGCCCTATGGCTATCCATATCCCTATCCCTGGTATCCACCACCATCACACATGCCAACCACTAATGGCGAAGCTTACCCGCCATGGCCATATGGCTACAATATGCCACCACCGCCCACTAACAGTGACCTCCCTGGTGGTAATGCCGCTTATCCCACCCATCCACCACATCCATATCCCTATTACTATCCTTACTATCCACCACCGCCACACTCTGTCCCTCATATGCAACCTACACACCCCGCCCAAAACACAAATGAATTCGATTCGCAAAATGCTTATCATCACCACTACGATGCAAATGCATCCGCCGCCGCGTCCACGTATCCTGCTTACGTGCCGCCGCCATATCCCTATCCCTACCCGGTTGCACCCAGCTATAGTCCGAGCCCAGCATCCAGCCGCGCCAGCAGCGTATTGCCCGACATCATTGTCACGCCCAGCACCGATGATATGCCCTCTCAGGTTATATTACAGCACCACATTAAAGTTGAGAAACGTGATGTGCCAAAACGGAATGATGCCGTGGAAATCGAAGAGGTCGCAACTAGCGGCAATGCGCTCAAAGCGAAAGCCATGCGTCGCGAAGAACGCGAGGGTTCTGTAGTCGATATATTGACACAACGTCTGGAAGACATGTCTAAAGTGGTCGAGCAAAACATGAATATGAGCAAGGATGTGGAGAAGAACTATGCAGGCGAGCGTGATAAGGAGTTTGGCGAGAAGTCACCAACGGATAATGCTTCCCCTGTGCCTGCACAAATTGTCACTCTAGCTTCGGAAACGGAAGTGAGTTCAGACTATGACAGCAGTAGCAGCGACGATGAAGAGGACTCTGATGTGACGCCTAAATGTGTTGAGCCTAATGGGCTACAAGCCATAAAATCTGTAAGCAATATACAGATCTATAAGCATCGTAAATCTCACACAATTGAAGCAGACGATGAAGATGACGTCACCACAGCTGATGGCGAAAGCGATGTATTCGATGAGGAAGACCAGGACGATGAAGATGCGGTCGAGGAGATTGAGTTGGATGAATGCATTGAGGACAACGACGACATGGATTATGATAATTTAAGTGTTATCTACGAAGAGGAGAGCGAGCTGGAACGCAGCAGTGAGAAGCCGAATACGATTATTTTTCGTGAAGGCTCTAGTGTTAGCGACGCTACAACTGTCGATCGAGAAGATGCAGTTGAGCAGCAGATTGAAGAAAACGACAATAATGATGAAGCGGAAGAGGACTCCACCTCGGTTACGGTGCGTCTGCCGCTAAAGTTCTCATTCAATGATGAGAATGTAGCCACTGTGGAGGTGGGCAAGTCGCAAATCGAGGAGAAACGACATAGTATCTGCTCAGAGGGCAGACGTAGCTCGTTTATTGTCGCAAATCCGAAACTCGACTCTGACGAGGAAGTGCAAGAGTACGATGATGATTGCGAGGTGAGCGTCACTATCAGCTTGAGTGGCTCCTCACGTTCCGGCTCAGTAGAACGTATACCGGAGAAACGCCGCACCTCAGCGGCATATCCCATCGAAGAGTTGCCAACACCGGAACCCAAAGCTGATCCTATTGGATCTAGCAGCGAAGATGTCTCAGTCTCATTTTCATTGAATATGCGCAATAAATTTATGGGTGAGACAATTGACAACAATTTGACCAACAATATCGCAGACATTAAAAACGAACGCGCTAAAATTGACAAAATGGAAGAGGTAAAAAAAACCGATATCAGCAAGAAGAAAGTGGCAGAGGCTAAGGAAAGCGTGGCGCAAGTAGTGGCGTCCGACGACTTAGATTTCTTTGCTACGTTGCGTGCAACCAAACTACAAGCCCAGAAAATGATGGAGCAATCGGCAAGCTATTGGGGGAAATCAACGGAGAAGCAGCAGCCAACAACGGAAACCGTAAACCAGGAAGAATCTTTCGCCACTAAGGTTGAAGAAGAGGCAGAAGTGGAGATGGAGGACATTTGGGCCGGAAATGAAGACGACCTACCAAAGCCGGTACCAAAATTAAAACTACCAGCCGCTCTAGCTGACGCCAAAGAAAACTTTTGGGCAACATTTGCGGCGGCTACTCGGAAGACACATGAACAAATTGAGGAAGCTGAGGCGGAAGAAGCGAAGGTGAAAGCTGCTGGAACCGAAGTCAAAAATGTGCCTGAGGCCAAAACCAAAAAGGCAGCTGAAGCTGAGGCCGAAGCTGAGAATGATAAAGAAGAAGTTGACTTCTGGGCTGAGATAGAAAAATCGAAGGAAAATAAAACGACTACTACAGAAAAGAAGGTTAAGACAAGCGAACTCTTACGCGAGGATATACATGAGGTCCATTATCAACCAAAAATAATGACGTCGCAAGCCGAGATATTGCCGACAGTGCTACAAGCTGATGTGTGCTCTCCGGCCGAAGAAGAACTGGAAGATGACGAAACAAGTGAAAGCGTTGAGGACGACTCTGAGGAAGAAGTAGAAGAATTTACTGGCCAAAAAGCGGAAGAATCGGAGGAGGAAGAAGACTTTTGGGCATCTGTTGAAAAGGCTAAAACTTCAATAGCCACCACAAAATCTGTCAAACCAATCGCTACGGTAGAAGTACATTCAACAGAAGCAGTTGCAGATGATAACGATTATTGGGCTAATATCGGGAAGAGTAAAGAAAGTACACAGGAAATTAAAAACACTTTCGACCCTACACTCTATCCCGAGGAGCCTCGAGAAGTTGATACAGACGAAGAGATCGATTTCTGGGCAGAAATCGAGGCTAAAAACCGAAACACAGATGACGTGAACTTTTACAAAGCTGCATCGTTCTGGGCTAGCCGCGAGCGCAAGAATTCAGTTGATGAGACACCCTACACGAAGGTGGTACCTAAACCCTTCACAGCCAACTTGCCTGAGGAGCCAACTGTGGATGTGGGCCTTTGGGCAGCACTCGAAGCTGCAAAGGGTGAAGAGCCCGAGTACATTGATCCAATTGTAGAGGAAGAGAAGACTTTAGCTTCGCAGTTCAATAAACTACCTCATGACGAGGAAGTCATTTCAGATAATGAAGAAGATGTCCATGCGAGCACGAGTGATATTTGGGAGATAGCTTCTTTGCATGAACCAGCTGTAGTAAACGTTTGGGAACCGCCAATAGAGATCAAAGAGTTCAATAAACCCTACGAAGCCTTAGAGCAATGGATACACGATAACGATGAGGATGAAAATGTTCTCGAAGAGAACAACGAGAGCCCGCGGATCGACGCGGCGGGCGAAGGAGATGAGGCCAATATAAAGCGCAATAATTACCGCAAGGCAATGGCTTTCTTCACCACCTCCATTGACGAGCAGAAGGAAGCAAGCGCTGAGCGGCAAATAAAAAGAGGACGTACGTCTAATAGAAACTCGTTGATCGAGCGCGAAAATGTGAATTTGAGTGAGCAAGAAAGCATTGAGGGCGCTGTTAATAATTACTACACAACAACAGTTACACAGAGTGCAATAAGAGGTAAGAGCGTTGGGCCCGAAAGCGTTTGCAAAGCACCAAGCTTACAAACTAAAGTAAGAGGTCGCAGTGTTGGGGTCGAAATGCCTCCTAACACAGTATGCGTTGATACAACTGCACCGGTTGGAGTAATCACTGAAGTTGGCGCCGACCGCAGCGCCACACCAACCAACTACAGGAAGCAGGAATTACCTGCATTGTACGTTGAACCGATTGTGGAAAAGAAACTTCTGCCCAATGGCTTACCCGACTTAGGACTCCAGAAAGAGGAGTCGAAAATCTCAGTGCGCGATAGGATTTCTGCTTTTGAAACAGGTGATGTCGAGTCACCAACAAAATCGAAAAATTCCGATAGTAAAATTCACTCACTCTCTGTCGAGAGTTATACACGCAAAGGCTCACTTTCACGTAACAGTTCACAGCGCTCTGAATCCGAAATGGAAGAAGATGACTCCGGTGTTACCGACATGAACAAACCACTTTCAGAAACCGACACAGAGTCGGAAAGCTTCCCCGAGTTGCGTAAAATGAGCAGCTACCAGCGTGCCGCCACACATTCCAGACTCTTCAAATTGCTGCAGGACGAGAACGACCCACTCGATGATGACAAGCTGAGCAAAGAGCTCGCCGATGAGTTCCAATTCAAGCCCAGCCGACGTAAGATTGTACACAATGTGTCCATCACACGTCGACAAAACCCAAACGCGCTCTCCGACGCTGAAACCATGTCGCAACGACGTGAACGTCTGTCGTTGCCTTTGCGTAAGAACACAAGCATAGACGCCGACAATCCATCGACGCCCAACAGTCCCGCCTCACCCATCATGGGTCAGCCGTCCAGCAGTCGCGCCGTAAGCGACAAGCTAGTCAATGAATTGGTACAGAGTTTGCTGTTGAAGCGCGACAGCAGTCATTTGCGTCAAATGCCTATGGAGAAGCTGCAGGCAGCTGCCAAGCGAGTGCTAGAAGAAGAGCTCGATTCGCTGGAAAATACATCGGTGGAGACCACACCGGCGCCCACGCCAAGCGAGCTGAAAGCGGACAAAAGCTATGCCGACTACTATGATACATGGTCGAAAGCGAATGGCAAGCCCGATTCGTTGCCACCACCGAAAGCGTATCGCGCGTTGCAAGATACGTCGCGACGCAGTCCCTGGTCGGTGCGTTGTCCACGCGTACTCAGTTCGAAAACGATAAACCGCGATTTGGCGCGTGTAACCGAATCGCCTGAGATCTTTACATCAAATAGCAAAAGTCCGGATTGCGTGTCGCAGTCACGCGAGGGCTCAGTGACGCGTTGGCGCAAAGTCTAGCAACGGGCAGGGCGAGGGGTTGGCAGCACGTAAGGATGAGTGACGCCGAAAATGGGGGAGAACTAAATATTTAAAATAGGAATTAAGGGCTTAACTTTAAGAAAACGTAACGGTGATGCAAATTAAAAATTTGAAATCCAAATTATGAAAATATAAAACAAAAATCCTGCGGTGCATGGCACCAAAAACCAAACCATAAATGTGGTTTGTCGCGACAGCCGAGCTGTAGGCGACAAACAGCCGCATTATCGAATGGAAGAAATTTCAGAGAACTTTTTTAACTGGGTGGGTAGCACCAACTCGCACAGGTCAACAACCCAACACTGCCTTTTTGTACTCAGTTAATAAAATTTAATCTAAAATTACATAGAAAAGTGAAAGTATGAGATGCTGTTAATATTTTGTAAATACTATAAATAATCTTAAATTCAAAGCATACAATTTTTGATTCATTTGATTAAAAACATTTTTTTATTTTTGTGAGAAAAAGCGTACACAGCTCCTGCCAGATTTTGCATTTTGACGAATCATTCATTTTCTATAAATAACCCAACAACAAGCAAATAAATCATGCACATAAAAGAAAACTCATTTCTGCTAAACAATCACAATCGTGTAAAAAATAAGCATAAATAAAAGAAAACCAACATAAAAATTTTAAAATACGCAAAATTTCGAAAAAAAAATCTGTTTGAAAAGCACAGTCATTACGCCGAAAGTTATACAAAGAAAAATCGTTCATTCGTTCGTTTGTTCGTTACCTCAGTGCATACATACATACATACATACATACATATATAAATCATGACCAATTTGTATGTAAATATGTACAGCAAAAATAAAATCGCTGAATCGACCAATCAACCAAGCAATCAATCAACCACCTCTCAGCCAAGTGTAGCGTTATTGCACTAGATCAATCGCAATCAGACACACAAACGAAAAATGCGTACAAACAAATGAGACAAACTTTTGTAAATTGCGAAAATTTATCATAAAACGTTAATCCAATAAATCTCTTCATCAACGAACAAAGTATTTTGTCAAGCTCATTCAAAATCCTAAGGTACCTAAACAAAAAAAAAAAAAAGTATGTTTCTTTAAAAATTTATTGTTTCCTTTTCGTTAATTTGCGTAAAAGCTGGCTTTTCCCCCCAAAATGTACTAATGAAATGTTTTCGTAAGAGATTCCATACCTGAACATTAGAAAAAATTTCGCGGGGTGTTTTTTTTTTTTTTTGATGCCCTACAAACCGGTTATGAGTTATAGAATTTGATCTCGGATAACTAAGAAAGCCGAAGGCCAATTCTAGATAGGAAAGACTCAGGCTTAAAGATCGGATATAAACACCTCCTCAAAGTTTAAATTAGGACGGCATGTATTTTTACGAGCAGTTTATGGAAGACATCCGAAAGTTGTTATCATTATCAAATCGCTAAGAGTATTATAAAATATATACTCGTTTTCTATGTTGGCGACACATTTCAAAGTTTCTTATTATTATCATCAGATCTACAGGCGGCCTTTAAGAGAAGTATTCTTATGATAGATAATTAAGAGTTTTGTTAATTTTTAACGGGAGCGAAGACCACTATTGATGTTGTTGTTGATCTTTCGTGGTCACTATTAATATTTCATTGGTACAGTGGACATCGAACTCGGATCTAATCGAAATTTTTGGCTTGTTTGACTTCTGCAGGTTTAAAACAGGGCCCGAGGACAAAAGGTATGATCGAAACTAAATGTCGTTCTCGTAGTTTCGTTCTCAAGAACGTTTCAAAACCAAAACCGAAATGAGAATAAAACTGTTGAGGACGTTCTCAATGTGAGATATATGTATGAGAACAAAATCCTTTGGAGCATCCCAAAGAGAACAAAATGGCAAAAATACTTGAGCAAACATTTCTAAGAGAACAAAATGAGATCAAAAGTCTAAGCAACTTTCTCTCGACGAACAATTTGGGAGCTGAAGTCTCAGGAACTTTCTGACAGAGAACAAAATGGGAATAAATGTTCTCTACACTATTTGCGAAGAATGGAAGCGAAAACAAAATTTTTCTTACAGCGTTCCATTAGTTCGAAATGTTTGAATATGTATTAAAATGAATCAACAAAAACTGAAAGATAATTGTGCAAATAAATCCAACGAAAGACACAGAAAATGAAAAACTGTTCCACAAATGGACAGTTTACCCTAATAATAAACGATCTGAAAGTTAAAATGGCGCTCCTCTAGCTTAGAAGTAACAATCGCCCCTCTCATTGCTAACGTTAAGCTCCCAAAACTTATATTCGCGTTTTGACCTCTAGCAGAACGTTACCCAGGCTTTTGGTCTTATTTCATTCTCCTTGAAGCCGTTCTCGATTCTTTCGTTCTTATTGGAAACGCTTCCGAAAGTTTCATTCTCATTCTGTTCCTCTTGAGAATGTTCCCGAGAGTTTTGTTCGCATTTTGTTCTTCACGGAAACGTTCACGAACCTTTTGTTCTCTTTTTGTTCCCGTTCAAACGGATCACAATACTTTTCTTCCACTATCATACTTCTTAAGCAGTCAATAGTAACTTCGGAAAGTAAACGAGTAAGCCAATTATAATACTGGTGTACGACGAAATTTTTTTTCTAGGAACTCCATTTTCAAAACATACACTCACGGCCAAAACTATTTTCTCAGAGAATTTTTCACAATATATGTAATAATTTTTATTTCGCTTTGCGCTAGTTTTTTTGTACATATATGGTTACTACTACAACAAAAAACATAAATATAACTTTGTGCAAAACTTAGAAAAATGCAATAAATTTTCGTGGCAATTCTAAAAATTTTTATCAGCTTTTATATACATTTTTTTTTTTTGAGTATGCAGTGGCCCAATAAACTTTAGTTTACTAAAGTGCAAGTTTGAAATAGTATGGAAAAATTGCGAAACATCTTCAACAAAAAAAATTTCAAAAATAAATGCGGAATTTTATCGCCTCTCCCAGAGTAAAACTCCGCTCCGACCTCATAACCGAAACTACTACCTGTTGAGGTATAGCATAGACAGACGGCAACGATAATCCGGATTAATCACGCAGCTAATCTGGTCAAAAATGTTACCCTGACAGACGAGAGTATTGCGGATGAAGGGAGCCGCGCGGTCTGGGGTTCGAATTCCACAGTCAACAAAGTTTTTTTTTTACATTTTTTTTTTATATAGCTTCTTTAATTATTATTTTGTAATTATATGTAGTTGCTAACCAAATTAATCCCTAAAAAATTAAATTAACTGGAAATTATTAAGTGAAGTAATATCAAAAAAAAAAAAATAAAAAAATATAAAAAATTAAACAAAAACATATCTTTTTACCATTCAGCTACCGCGGACGCCAATTATTTTTCTTTATTGCTTGCTCATACATAGATTAGTTTGCTGTAGGACCCAATTCGATTCAACTGCAGCTAACTCCCGAGCCAATTCCGAATTATCCGGATCAACGCTACCGCCTGTCTAAACAGTATGTTGTTGTGGTCTGATAACCACATTCAATTGAACGATAATTATAAAAAAAAAAATTGATGCCATCCAAAAATAACCTGCTTCGTGAATTCACTGAATATATTAACGTTCTGACTGATGAAGAACTCCCTAAGTGATGTTAGTAACCCAACTTTTCTCCTCATGCCAACTCCAAGTCGAGGTGTGACAGGGCTACAGACACAATCCAAATGATTTTCGTTTCCTTCTTCTTTAAATAGACTCAGCTCTGAGTTATTCTTTTCTAAATTCAAGTTACAAATATTTGTATGGCTTGTAAGGTCTAGAGTCTCTTCCAAAACAAAAAAAAAAAAAAAAAAACACGCTTGCTAGCTAAATTGCATTGCTCCAACTCCTTTGGTTGTTTACACAATTTTAAACAATAAAATATTTGCGATAAACTATCTTTATGCGAAAATTACTTTCATTATAAATCATTTAAATATAACAATATTCAAAAAAACTTCATTGAAATACTATAAAAAAAATCGATTTTTTCTATTATCCCTAACTTCAAATTAATTTATTTATCTATTATCTTCAAATTTTTACTAATTCTAATTAACAACTCGTAAAAAAATTATTAAAATTTTAATTTGCAATTAAAGGTTTGTATAATATTGAATTGTTATTCTTTGGCTAACACAGTGTTTTTAACAATTGATGTGAAAAAATTGGCATTACATGTAAGAATAAGGTGTTCGTAGTCTTTTTATAAATATTTCTAAACAACATTCTCTGCAAACTTAATTTATCGCAAATATTTTATATGCAACGAGGGCTTACCCTTAGCTTTTTGTAAAGCAAAATAGCCGCCCAAGTGTTATAAACTGAACTCTTTGTTGTTGTTGTACGGAGAGAATAACTCCACCTTTGGCTAATGAGTGTGAAAAAATAAAAATAAAAAGTTGAAGAAAGAATTTAAGAATTGCCGACGCAACGAATGAAGTTTTTTTCTTTGCAAATGTGAAAATATTTTTAATTAAAAATAAACACTGTATTATACTTTTATTTGATATAACCGCATTCGTTCGTTTTCTTAATGTTTTTTTAAACGTTTTCCTTCTAAAACCGATTAACTCATTCAAGCGCCTAATTTTTTTCTCTTATAATTCTATTTTTTAACAATTCTAATAAAATATTTATGTACATACATACATATGTTCAACTGCATTGTTTTTTATCTGAACTGTGAATAGCTTTTTCATTTGAGTTTTTTGACATAAAATACAAATTTTATTTGAGCTATTGCGTGCAAGATTAAAGTAAAAATTATAAAAAATGTTAATCGAATAAAAAAGGTGAAGTTTTCTCTCATACAAATAGAAATCAATTAACTTTTTAATAATAGCTAAATTTTGTTTTCCGCTACTTTGTTACTCCTAATTTTTACGTTCGAATTGGCTTTACTCTGCCTAATGTTAAAAGTGTTTTGCCTAGTAGTGCTTTTGTAAGCAGTGAATAATTTAATAAAACGAGAAAATAAAGTAAAATAAGAAAAAGTAAAATGAAGAATAAAATATTTAATATGTTACAAAAATATATATATATATATATATAAAGAGTAAAAAATTAAAGTAAAAGAATAAAAAAATATAATTAAACAAACTAAAATTTAATATTTAACAAAAATTTAAATATTAAAAAATAAAATAATAAATACAATAAAAGAAGAAATTTAATTAAATAAAATGCAAATTTTATATCAATATATGTATATTAAATAAAATAAATAAAAGAATAAAAAGATATTATTAAAAAAATTAAAATTTAGCGCCAATTTTACAGTGCGTAGTTAACTCAGAATCGACAGTTAACTAGAGATTTTCAGTACAAACATTTGTAGTAAACTCCCGATTCTGAAAATACGAATAAAAAATAAAATTAAATAAATAAAATAAAATTTTTATAAAAAGAATTAAATGTAATTAAAGAAATAAAAAATAAAAACCAAATAAACATAAGAATACAAAATAAAATAAAAATATATAAAACATATAAACAATATTATTTTTATTACATCCAATTTTTATAAATACGGTCGAAATTCGACAACACGAACCACAAAACTCAAAAACATGAAAAATGTTAGCCTCGTCAAACGTTTTCCTAGCGATCGCATATAATTTTAGCATCAACAGTTCGTATTAGCGAGCTTCGACTGTATTTATGCCCTATATTTGTGCATCAAGCTGCCGCTGGTTGCAATAAAAAAAAAAGACGCAGCCCGCCTACACTGTTGCTTACACCTTTTTCTATGTCGAACTGCGCGCCATTTTTCCCCCTTTTCTCTTGATTAAGCTTTTTATGTTTGGTATACAAATATGTACTTTAAAATATTTTCGAAATCAAATAATTTATTATTTATTTTCTTTGTTTTAATACTTTCGTTTCAGGGCCTGGACAATCAGATCTATAATTATTTCTCAACACTATAGAAATTGGTTATAGATTAAAAAAAAAATAATATAAATTGTAACTATATTTTTGTCCAACAGTAGTGCAATTGCACGAAAAACACATGTGAACACTTTGGCGTTGGAGACCAGAGACTTGGGTGGGCACTAATGGCAGTTTCAAAATAACGCGAAAACGGACGAAGTCTAAACAAAAAAAAAAAAAATAAAAAATTGCAATTTGTACGTAGCTGAGGGGGTATAGCTTAAAAGAAAATTAAGTTTGTTTGCAACAACAACGAAAACTAATAAACAATCACAATAACAATTTATGTAAAGAAAAAGGCAGGTTCGCGAAGGTAACGAAAATTATCGAATTATGAATTAAGGCGTTTAAAAAATAGCTGATTTTAAAACGAAACATGAAAATTAATACAAAAAAATATCGACTTGCAAGAAAAAAAAATGAACTTAACGAAAAATTGCGCTAACACAACATTTATGTTTTTAACTCATTTTTATTATAGTTACATACATATATTTACTTTAAACTTTTTGTATTTTTATGTTTAGTAGATATTTCATTTTATACTCATTTTTATTACTACATACATCAATTGTATCGTGGCATGTGTCGAAAAGTGTTAAATTAAAATATTAATTACAATTAAAAATAAATAATGTTTTAATTACGAATTCATAAAAAAAAATATTTTATCAACACAAATTATGTGTGATTATATATATATATATATATATATATATATATATTTTTTTTTTGTTATTAATATGCGTCTGTATTTGTCTTATCTAAACTTTTCATTAGCAATTCAGTTATTTATGTTTTGAGAAAAACAATTGAAAACAAAAAACGAAATCATTTCTTTAGTGTTGTAATGCATATTTTTATTAATGCGATGTATTTCATGAAATAAAGGAAATGAAAAATACGATTGGGTAGTATTTATTGGAAATTTGGTGGATCTTTCGGGAAAATTATGAACAGGTGAGAATTTAATTTTCTTAAAATACATACATACATTATATATGAGGGAGATATTCAGCTCTAGGCGAAAACTTTTCAGTTGAATAAAAGCACTAGCACCCAGCTTTGGAATACCTCATGTATTTGCGAAGGAATTTCCGCCATCTGTAATCTAGTATATAAAATTGGTAGGTGAAAACGAAACAACACTCATCCTATCATTTATTTTATAAAATTGTTAAAAAAACGATTTTTAGTGAAATGAAAATAATTTTTAATAATAAAATCTCGAATGCCTAATGAAGTTTAATGAACTGTAGATATTAATAAATTAAAAAAAAAAAAATAATCATTTATATTTAAAAATGCCAAAAATAATTCCTTCTGTAGCATCAAACCATTTTTTTTATTTGAAATCATGTAATTAGTTAAACACATATGGCGTTTTCATAAAAAATAAAATAAATTATAAAAGCTTCATAAAATGGTATTTTTGACAACATATCTTTTCATGAAGCATTTCCAATCTATTTTAGTTATTGTGAGTTTGGTGTTACCAAATATCAAGAAAACAGCCATTTTCGAACTAAATAGTTCACATATTTTATTTTGAAGTTTTATTGTTAACTTTAGTTTACATTTTCTATATTCATATGTTTAATTATAAGTTGTTGCTTATAATAAGATTTAAAATTTAAGGGAAGCAGTTATTTTTACTTAACATAAAAATATTAAGCTTAAGGAGCATTTAAAGAGCTAAAGTAGTTTTAATTAAAATTCTTAATCGTTTCCTTAGATTGAGGGACGAGTATTTTTTTTTCTGTCCAAATTTTATAACTTAAACATGCATGCCAATACAATAGCACCCCATTTCAAAGTGATATTGTTTGCCACTCATGTTTATTTATTTTTTTTTTTTAGGATTTTTCAATTAAAATACAGTTCATTCTCTAACAAAACTCATATAATCCCTAGTTTAAAAGTTGTTAAAAGACTACAAAAAAAAAATGCTACAAATTTTCACCCAAATTAAAATTTTTCTCAGAAGTTTTAGAATTTTTTCGAGTACGCAGTTTTATCGCTCATATTCAATTTTACTCTAATAATGTGCAAGTTTCAAGCGGCTAAAAATTACCGTTGATTTTTTAGATTTTTTTTCGCCGAAGGTGTTGCGGGTTTCTTCCATACAAAGATATACAGACTAAAATTGAATGAGCTATAAAACTGTGTGCTCGAAAAAATTCTAACACTGATGAATGTGTTTTAATTGAAAAATCCTAAAAATAAATAAATAAACATGAGTGGCAAACAATATCACTTTGAAATGGGGGTGCTATAGATATGTCCAATACTGCGGATATTAACCGATGTTTTTATAAAATTTAAAAATTTTGGTTATGTCGGATTTCCACTGGAGCATTTAAAACTCTCCCTGTCATTATGTTTAAAATAAAATATTTTAAGTACTATATTTCCACTTGCCATTGAAAAGGTCACTTTCGCCATTTAATGCCCATTGGTAATTCGCCATTGGAGGGTTGTAGAATGTGCACTTGATTTTGATAAATATTTGGCACTTTTCACATCTTTCTATGTACATACTTAGATAAATAGCGCAAGTCATTGAAACCAGATTAAAAACCGTTCATTAGTGGAAGTGTTTTGTTTTGTTTGAACGAAACCAGTTATTTTGTGTAAAAATATACAAAGCTCATATAACTAAAATTGAAATTTTTATATTTATTTGAATTTATTAAAGTGGCCATACGTCAAAGAGGTAAACGTGTGGACGATAACAAGGCTAGGTTAATAGTTATTAAAGGTTAAGGGTAATGCCTAGGGTATTTAAGAATAAAGTTTTTAAATACACAATTTTTTAAGTATGCTCACTACTATTAATGTTATTTTATCTGAAATGTAGAAAGCTGGCGATATCAGGTATCAGTTACAGGAGGGAAAGCTTCACTGGTGGCCAAAAGAAAACAATAGATCGGCAGCATTTTGAAGAGAAAGGCTTTGGAAGACTCCATCCAGACAGTATTTTTCGCAAGGCAAAAAAAAAACACGCAACCTACATAAAATTCAACACAGACACGCGAAGAAGAGAAAGAAAAAGCGAGGAAAAACATACTGACAAAAAATTAAAAACAAAAAAAAACGAAAAGCGGATTCTTCGTAACTGCAGGGGTTCAGAAGTTTTACACCCACGACTCGCCGAAGAATATAGTAGTGGTTTGGAAAGTCAAAGGGAGCTAAAATTTTCACGAAAATTAATATTTTTTACAAACAATATGCCGTTTTGACGAGAGCAACAAAGCTTTTGTAGTCATTGCGCCATCGATTCGGTAATATATACATATGTATATAAAAAAAATTGTATACCTTACGGTAGGTAAACTAGGGAAGTTAGTCTCTTGACGAGCTTTTTTTCGGATTTACGGAAAGGAGAGAAAATATTTAAAAAAAAAAATGGGTATTCCAAGCCCATATTTGTGATACTTGTGTCCTTTTTCAGAAACTTGAGGTTTGTTTGAAAATAAAATCAATATTTTTTCTTTCTGAACGCGAATTTGGGGTATGACAAAATATTATAATTTTCTACGAAAATTTCAAACAGTTAGGACTAAAGTTAAGTTAGGTTAATATGGCTGGTAATACGCTACACATAAACTACTAGAACCATACCACTACTGGTGCCAGTAAGGACATACCAGAGCGAAAATGAAAGAAGACTACGACTATCCAGTTGCGCGAGTCAGAAGAAAACGAAAAATGTGTGCATAAATTTGTACGAGTACTACTTGTATATGTATGCTGCTTATCCATCCATCTACTTACTAGGTTAAATTTTTAATTTTTAGTTTTGTTTTAAGTTCTTCCAAAAATATGTAACTTGATCAAGACCAGTTCGTATAATACGATAGTATGTATGTATGTTTGTTTTTAATACAATAACTTTGATATTTGAAAATTGTTCAAGTTGCCTAAAAAGCTTATTATTGACAGCAGCACTATAAAGTTAACATTTTCAATGCAACTGCTTTAACTACATAAGTCAACAAGCATAGAACTACTGAATAATATTCCGACTACTTACTAAATGTATGTAAAATATAACAACAAGCAATGTATGTATAGTATATAGCATCTTCATATGCCTTAGTAACAATGCTTAAAATTTGTTCTACAAATGCCTACAAAAACTACAATCAGCACGTTTTACGCGTTAATTTGTTATATTAGGCAACAAACTACATTTTAGTGTATTGTATACATATACATACATACATATGTATATACATGTATATTTAAATGAGTATGTATAGTAAAATTCATTTAAATACACTTTTTACATTTTATTCGTCATCTTTGCATGCAATTGCATAGACCATTGCTGAATGTTTGCAATTTGGTCCGGAATGTTTAAAGTATTTACTAAGGTTGTCTTCTTTTAAAAGCATTTGAACCAATTATACATTTATTATCTATTTGTATTTTTTGATTAACCGTGTACTGGTTGTTTAATATTTTATTTAAATGTACTTGTACATATGAATATTGTACTAAGCAGTATAGAAATATGTATGTATATATAAATATGTATATGTATTAAGTATATTGCTATTTTGTATTGTTATTACAGTTTACTTTGAACCTTAAACTTTTTGTTTAGTATTAGCTCCTTTAACCCTCGGATTTATTTTAGGTATTTATGAAGTTGTCAGTATTATTATCTCTCATTGAAATTGAGGAGATGGGTATCATGTAAAATTTACGAATTCGTCTAGCAGCAGTGCGACGGCCAGAGGGAGAAAATTTAGATGAATATGAAACTACTATAATAATTAAATCACTTTGAAGAGGCTGCTTTAAGAGAAGTCTGCATAGCATATTATTCAGTTGTTTAAGAGAATTTTCAATATCATTTAAGGTGGTTTTTATAAGTTAAGTAGATATTTTGATAGCAATATTGTGATTCGAAGAATAAAGTGTGAGCGTGTGTAGGACTGTGAGAAGAGTAGAAGCTTTGACTAAACCATTGATCTTATTTCTTCTTAGTTATATGTATATCTTAATGCTTAGCTTAAACTAGTATAATTTTAGGGTTTGTAAAAAAAAAAAAAAAACTGGAAGAGTTTACCCTAAAAGGCCATAGTAACGTTATATCTTCTTAACTTGCATAGGAAACGCGATTTAAATATTTTTAGCTACTTTTAGCTACTTTCTATTCTTTGTTTACCTAAACGATTGCAAAACATTACCATTATTTATAATTTCAAATGAGCCTACCTTTCAACACGAGCTCATTGTATCAAAAATTATCTTTAACTTGCTACATCCACATCCTCTTCATTTTCACGCACACCCATCAACTCCTGTACGATTTTGTATTCATGACATTGTGCGCACACTAAACGTCCATTTGATTTGTTTGCACGTTGCGTTTTTTCATGACACACAATGTGCACGAGTTTCAAATTTTTCAGCGAAAATATTTCCAAGAAATATTCCAACACTGAAATGTCAATGACGCGCTTATTATGTAAGGTGCATTTCTTTTGTGGTTGCTCCACTAGCATGCGTACATTATCAATTAATGCTGGCAATATGGAACGTGAAAGTTCAATTTGATGATCCAAATTCCACACTTGGAAAAGTATCAAATTTTCTCGCGACGCATAGGGATTAATAGTGTGTTTCAAAGCACAGCAGTTTCCGTTATCAGAATAGCTGCCCTGACAATAGAAATCACCCAGTTCGGTGCACAGTGACACAGACCACTCGTCCAATATTTGATGGCGTGCTGTATACTCTTTGATAACTTGTCGTAGCCGCTTGTTTGGAAGCATTGCGCTGGCATCAGTTTCGTCGTCGTGATGCTGTTGCACAATTGAATGCTTTTTCGGACACTTTCGATTAAACAGCGTCGAGAAGTAATCGCAACCGATGAGCAGATAGCGAAATTGTTCCAATACAGCGTCGATTATATGGCGGGCTTTAAGATTTTGGCGATAGAGTTTATTGCGTGTAAGCTCTTCCTTAGTTTTATAATAGTAACTACGCATGCGATCTTGTGCGCGACGTGCCATGGCTTCTTCCTTTGAATGACAGCGTTCTTCTTGCCCCTCGAACCATTCGCTATGTTCGGTGCGCAAACTAAATTGAGTTTTGTTATCATACGGTTGTTGATTTCTGTCGAGCGCTTGCTTGTGACAAATCTTACGATTTTCATAATCTGTAATCATTTTACGAAACTGTTCAGGGTTATGTTCGATAAATTCATAAATGATGTCGGCAACACGGAGTAAAGGAGAATTTTTGCGCAGCTTTTCAAATTCAAAGTCAGCATCTGGAAAAAGAGTAGGGTTTTTAAATTCATGTATATTGGGAATTAAATCCTTTACTCACCTGTCGTTATAATCTCATCCGGTCCAGCAACAATAAATAATGTTTGTGCCGCCAACGTTTGAAAGTAATCATCATCAGATATTTCAAAGCCATCAGTTGACAAATACAGTTTTAAGTCTTTGATCTGTTGAAGGGAAAATATGTAGAAGGTAAGCCACACTAACGTCAAGGCCTTTTAAAAGAATCTAGTGAGCAATTGAAAGACATGACCTACGCTTCGTTGCAGATAAGACCCTGACCCGGGATGGCACCTATGTGTCATTGCAATGCTAACAACACTACCCAGCACATTGCAGGCAAGGTCGCAAGTTTATTAGCAGCATCGAGTGTGTAAACCAAAATAGCCAAGTTTATTGGCCTTCAACGGAGACCAACAATATCAGAGTTGCCGTGTGACCCCTTAACAAACACAGTAGTGTTGCAATTGAAAGGTTTTGGAAATCAACTGCTCACGCTCAAGGACACGCACGTGTATGCTATGAATGAGTGTTTGCTTGCAGGATACGACCTTCATCGTAGCCCCCATAATACGCAAGTATGGAGCAACAGGTTGGCACAGTTTTGTATTTGTTTTGGGTTTTTTTTTGGCGCCCGGTAGCGGGTCATGCGCACCATGCCTTGACATTGAATACGACAATCGAAAATGGAAAGTAATTTTGATTGTGCAAAATATGGTACTTAGTTGTAGAGGTGGACATTTGGGATAGGAATAAATGCGAAAATCTAATTGAAGTCAATTTAAAATTTTATTTCCATTTCATTTACAAAATGTGGTCTCTATATGCTTATTTTGGTGTTACAAAGTCGAGAGCTCTCAGGGAGTGTATCATTGATATTTTGCTACTGGCCGTGACAATGAAAATTGGTTCATTGTGGGTGGCGTGGGTGGCCGATAGTTTCCAGAAGCAATCAATGCTTGCAAAAGGAAAATTTTGCGACGTAATTTCTAATGAACTATCAACTAAAGCCATGTATTTTTGGATGATACAAATTTAGCGAAAAAATACTTACAGGAAACTTTAATATCGCCTTCTCTTTGAGCATTTGTAATGAATTTGCGCCAATGCCGTATTTTTTTGTACGTTCGTTGTCTGTGATTTTGTAGCCCTTCATTTGTGGAGGTGGCAGAGAATTTTCTGAACAATTTTCACTAAGCGCCACTTTAGTACAAATGCCGCCATCTTTATTGTCTGCTTCAGCTTTTGAGCTGCGCGTTGTGGGGGCCATTACGTCTTTAAAATAATTCAACATACTGAAAATTTACATTAAATCTATTAAGTAGATTGCAAAAACTGAAAAAGTTTGTACACCAGCTTACCTTGCAGCTTCCTTACTTGGCTTCAGTCACGAAGTGCGCTTTTTCGGTGAATGTGCGCCTCTCACACAAATCACAATGGACTCCACGGTGGAGAGAATGGACCCGCTTTGTGTAATTGGGGAAGAATGAACAGTGGAAAGGAGAAGCAATAACAACACAAAGGAAAAATAAATGCGCATGTGCCCCAAAAGTTCCACTATGATCCAAACAAGAAAAACTTTTGTTTGTTTACATTTTTATTGTTGTAAAATGCAGTTTTAATTTTGGAGAGAAGGGAGAGAAATTTCCCAAAGTGCCAGAGTTCCATCTTAAAACACTGTTCCTGCTGCAATCACTTTTCGGAATTCTTAAGTTCGATTAACAAAATTACTTGCAAAGCCAAGTCTGATTACACTTTTTGATACTTTTATGTCAACAATTAAGAGCATATTTGCATTGAAGACTTAAAATCCCATCCTGTATATCTTTAAATATTTTTAATTACAACGCTTTGTCACTTTTAATTTAACGTTGTACAACACTACGGGCAAATATGGTGTAAAGAAGAAATGTGAATAGCAGCTGTTTGTTTATT
>NW_023458557.1:96533925-96534541 GCF_013731165.1 Rhagoletis pomonella | reverse complement strand
CAAATATGGTGTAAAGAAGAAATGTGAATAGCAGCTGTTTGTTTATTTGACATTCGCGAATTGCAAATGCAAAAATTCGCCATCAAACGAAGACGAGGAAAATGCACCAGCGAATAATTGCTATTTATTAAATTAGGGAAATCTTTCTAAAAATGACAAAAGTATAACCAAAATTGTATCACTGGGACTAGCTGGAAAGGCGGGGAGTGCGTGAAAAGTGAAAAGTTGTTGGAAGTAGAGGTGAAATATAAAAAAGTCGGGGATTAATATAGGTAACGCCACGCAATCGCGGTTGGTGAAGACGGACGTTGCGTTCATAGATTGAAATCCATAATAATTATTAAATTTGAGGAATAACCTCGTTACTTGTGGACCGTAAAGTCTTCAACCAACAAATCACAATTTATAGCACATTGCATAATATAATAAAGAATTGAAGACGCAAGCATAGCAGAAACTTTTGCACGTGGCTTTGGCCCTCAGCGGTGTCTTTGTGGAGCAACGTTGGACATACCTGAAGATTACTCATAGCAGTTGGAATATAACATACTAAGAGGAATAACCTGACTATGGGGACTAGATATTGGGTACCTCGTCATTCAGAGCCCCTCCCCCC
>NW_023458557.1:96439605-96533825 GCF_013731165.1 Rhagoletis pomonella | reverse complement strand
TCTATTTGCACCCCCCCCCCCCCCCCCCCCCCCCCCCCCCCCCAAAAAAAAAAAAGAATCATTGTTCCAGTTTTTATTAGAATTTATCTGTATAGATTTTTGCAAGCCTTCTAATGATTTATATTCGTTTGGTTGTCCAATCTGCTTATCAATAAGAAAAGTTTGTATAGGGCTACTTTCCTCAATATTTTCCAATAATTCTCTTCTCAGATCATCATCACAGAGGCACTTCTCTCAAATCTCATAAATACTTGTCCAAATAATCCAGGAATCTTATCTTCTAGACAATATTTACATGCCAAGTAATGTCTATCTGCAAAATTATTATACAGAAAAGTTCGCACAGATCAAGCTGTAGACCAACAGAATCCAAAACAAAACCGCTCTCGCACTTTGTAAAACTATATCATTAATTTTATGACAAAAAGTATAAAAATATATACTAATGAAAATAATTTTATTAGTCAAAAAAAATAACCTGCTTTTCTAATTTTTCCGACTAATATGCATAATGAAAACAACAAGACACTTTAATATGTTAGGTAAAAAAACTTTTACACCATTAAAAAATACTGAAGATTCCTCACAAACACAAAGTGGTCATTCAGGGATTCCAGGTAAAGAAAATCACAAACTGAGTAAGAGACGTGGGCGTTCTGTTACAGACAAAGGTAATAATGCACCAAAAGGTGTGCGCATGGATGCCAATGTCAAAGAAGGTTCAGAATTTCCTAGCGATTTACAAGATGAACCAGGACATGATGAATTGCGCAATGCTTATCAAACTAGTCGATGCATTCCTCATCATTTGATTGAACTTATGTATCAATTAGACTTGTCGGTGCTGTGTTTACTTAGAAGGTCTACGTATGAATATAAATACCCTTTATTATCATTAGCATTTGAAGATTCTGAAATTGATAAATTTAAAAATATTGTCATTTGTTATAAAAAGAAGTCTATTCATATACAAATTGAAAATGTAGACAAATATTATGTAGATAATGATATTGGTTATGCTAGGTTATTTACTAAAGAGAAAGAAACACGAAGTTTTTTTATTAATGATTACTTCGATAGTTTTGTTAAACATCTAATCTCTAAACCAAATAATATAAAATATCTTGTTATTTATACTAATTTAGGCTTGGATCTTACAAAGGAAGAGAAATTGAAACAAGGGCGATCCTGGAGTTTTTATCCTTTTAAATTCGATGCCATAAATATGGAAAAATGTGGTATATTAAAAGACTTTTTGTTTACAAATTATAATGAGGAAGGACGTGTCCTTTATCAATTTTCGCAAGAGGAAACAACAAGAGAAGAACTTTTCAAGCGACTAGAATTTTCATCTGCTGCACAAAAAGTAATAGAAGAAAGAAACATTTCTCAGGAAAAGGTAAAAGAAAATTTTTTAGATAAATTAGTATTTGCAGTTAATCAGCCTAATAGAGAAGAACTGAACAACATTGTTAAAAGTGAAATAAAAAATAGTAAAGTTCAAGACAACTATATAGCATTACAAGAAAGAATATTATGCGATTTAACAGCTCCAGAAAAACTTGGACCTGGCATTATATATGAATTCAATTTATTAATGTCCTTCTTGCATGACATGTTTTTGCATAAGAATATGTTTTTCATAAACTCTGAAGGGAAAAGCCGTGATACGCCTAATCATATTATTATTAACCGTAAAGATAGAATTACTTACGTAAAGGCTCATAATGCAGATAGAGTTATTGGTAATAGTCAGTTATTTCCCTCCAGAACACAGGAAAGGAAGAGTAAGATTTCTGTTAATAAGCATTTTACTCTTTTCATTGAAGAATTAGAAAAGGATAAGAATATAGAATATTTTATTATCTATACTAATACATGTCTAGATCTTACAGAAGAAAATAGATTAAAAAAAGGGCAATCCAAGGATTTTCATCCTTTAAAATTTGATAGTATAGATATTCAAAAGAAGAAGTATAAAATTTTAAGAAATTGTTCGTGTATAGATAAAAATGGCCTTTATCAATTTTCACAGGAAGAAACAACCAAACTTTCAAGTCTATTAAAGCTTCCGTCTTCTTTCCAAAGGGAAAAAGAAGAAGAAAGACTCTCTGATGAGAATGAAAAAGAAATAAAAGAGAAATTTTTAGATAAACTAATATTTGCAGTTAATCAGCCTAATAGAGAACAACTGAACAACGCTATAAAAAATGAAATAGAAAATAAGTCTAATAAAGTTCCGTATAATTACGAAGAATTACATGAAATAGCCTTACGTTGGTCAGAATCTCATGAATTTGGCCATATTACAAAAGGAATAATGGAAAAGCTTTTGGGAGATATAAAAAGTAATAGATCTAGTTATCCGGAAATTCAAGATAAAAACATTAATGAAGAAATAAAATTTGCTAGAAGTGTGGTTGGTAGAGAAGGGACGCCTGCATTTAATCAGTTCTTAGATTTTTTAATCAAAGGAGAAGGAAAAAAATATCTAAAAGTTCTGAAAGGAAAAGGAATAAATCTACCTAATATGTCCAGCATTTTGAATAGAGCAGGAAATAATGCTGTGCAAGCTTTTAAAGAGTTATATGATCTTTGGTTTGATGTAAAAGGAAATAAAACACAATATTTAAAATCTCTAGAAGATGAAGGAGTAAATCTAGCTAGGATGTCCAGTGTTTTGAATGGAGCAGGAAATAATGCTGCAAAAGCTTTTAAAGACTTATACGATATTTGGTTTGATGTAAAAGGAAATAAAACACACTATTTAAAAGCTCTAGAAGAGGAAGGAGTAAATCTAGCTAGGATGTCCAGTGTTTTGAATGGAGCAGGAAGTAATGCTGCGAAAGCTTTTAAAGATTTATATGATCTGTGGCTTGATACGAAAGGAACTAAAACACAATATTTAAAAACTCTAGAACATGAAGGAGTAAATCTACCTAATATGTCCAGTATTTTGAATGGAGCAGGAAATAAGGCTGCGAAAGCTTTTAAAGATTTATATGATCTGTGGTTTGATACGAAAGGAAATAAAACACAATACTTAAAAACTCTAAAAAAGGAAGGAGTAAATCTACCTCATATGTCCAGTATTTTGAGTGGAGCAGGAACTAATGCTGCAAATGTTTTTAAAGAGTTATATGATCTTTGGTTTGATGTAAAAGGAAATAAAACACAATATTTAAAAGCTCTTGAGGAGGAAGGAGTAAATCTAGGTAGGATGTCCAGCATTTTGGGTAGAGCAGCAGCTAATGCTGCAAAAGCCTTTAAAGACTTGTACGACCTTTGGTTTGATGCAGAAGGAGAAAAGACACAATATTTAAAAACTCTAGAGAAGGAAGGAATAAACCTAACTAATATATCCAGTATTTTGCATGGAGCAGCAGCTAATGCTGCAAAAGCTTTTAAAGACTTATATACTCTTTGGTTTGATGTAGAAGGAAAGAAAAAACAGCATTTAAAGCACTTTATTAAGAAAAATAATGAGGAAAAAAGTTTTACGATACATAACTTATCCAGTATTTTAAATGGGGCAGGAGCTAATGTTAAAGATGCTTTTGAAAAATTGCATAGTGTTTGCTTTAACAACAAAGGAGAAAGAACAGTACTTTTAGATGATTTCTATAATGCAGATTTTGAGCCAAGTAACTTGTCCTGCATATTATGTGGAGCAGGAGTTCGTGCTTCCTCTATTTTAAAGAGATTGCACTGTGTTTGTTTTGATCACGAAGGAAAAAGAACAGGACTTTTAGATGATTTCTATAATGCAGGTTTTAGACCGGGTGATTTGAGCAATATATTGAGTGGAGCAGTAGATAGTTTAAAGGAATTTCATGATTTTTGTTTTACGGGAGAAACAAAAAAATATTTAAATCATTTTTTAAATGAGAAAGAAGGTTTTACGCTGAGTAATTTATCTGATATATTGCATGGAACAAGAGCTAATGTTTGTCCTGTTTTAAAAGATTTTCATGATGTTTGTTTTGACGAGACAGGAAACAAAACACAGCTTTTAGATGATTTCTATAATGCAGGTTTTAGATCGGATGATTTATCCAATACATTATCTATGGCAGGAAATAACGCCACTTCTGTTTTAAGGAATTTTCATAAATTATGTTTTAGTAAAGATAATTATTTAGATCATTTCTTAGCTGAGGAAGAACTTTTTACTCCGAAAGATTTATCTAGGATATTACGTGGAGTAGGAATGAATATTTCTTCTATCTTTGTAAAACTGCATGATCTATGTTTTGATAAGTCAGGAAACAGAACAGATTACTTAGATAGTCTTATCAAAAATAGAACGTCAAATAAAATTCTTGATGTATTATATGAAAGAGTTAGAAAAGCGTCTTCTACTTTCTTAAATGGTATACCATTTCAACAACAAGATATTAGTATAGGAGAAGAAAGCGAAATGAAGTATGATGATGAAGAAGAGTATATGGGTTCAGGTAATCAGAATAAAAGTAGCACAAAGCAAAAAGTTAGTCTAAAACAAAGCAATTCTAGTTCCCATAAGAGAAAAGTCGAAGAAATATTTAGTTCAAAACAGAAACGTAAACGTCTGTCAAGTAAGCACTACACTTTTCGATATTTCGATTCTATCGAGTAGGTGTATAATGTCAAGTTAGCACTACATACCATTTTTTCCTAAAAATCGAAAGCTACAAATTCCATAACATATTTATAACAACAAAGCTACAATTAATGCCGTTTTAACATTTTCAATACCTCAATTCTATCGACTAGGTGTATGGTGTCAAGTTAGCACTACATACCACTCATTGCGGGCAGAAAATACAATTACAATACAGGAACTTCACACTGCTGGAAGAGCAGAACATTTCTATGTATATTAAAAAAAAATAAATAAAATATTTAAAAAAAAAAGATAAAATAGGTTTTGAATTGAATAGTTAAAAAGTAAAAAAAGTAGATATGTCTATTAAAAATAGAAATGCATTAAAAAAATTATATTAAAACTAAAAAATTAAAAGCGGAAAACAATAAATCTAATAAGACTGAAATATGTACGTATATTGAAAATATTGTTAACTTTAGATTACAATTTTTTCATATAATATTCATTTTATTTTTATATACATATCTATGGATGTGCATAGTACATTAGTATAATGTATGTATACTTCACTGTAAATTTAATTCATAATTACTTAATAATGCCCAGTTACAGTACAACGGGTAAAAAGATATAAAATATATAAGAAAATACCTCTCAATTAAAATTTAATTAGTTTTAGTTAATTAAATTGTTATTTAAAAAAAAAACAAAATTTGAATTTTATAAGCCACCACTTTTAATTTCTGTAATTGCATATATGTATGTAGTAATGTCGGCAGCGATTGTAATTGACGTTAGCAGTGTCGCTGGCACCGGCAGCAACTTCCTCCAAGACCAACAACCTTTGGCAAAAAGCAATAATAGTAGCAGCAACAATAACAATGCCAATAATACGCATACTAATGGTAGTTCAACAACCACGGTAACAAGCAGCACGGGCACCAACACGGAGGCAATATAATGTGTAAGCGATGATTCGGATGTGGAAGAAATGTGGCCCAATTCTCAAGGAAATTACAGATACCCGTGAGGCAGCAGCTACCGCAGCAGTAGCATATAAAAAAAAAATGTTTACATGCTTAGAAGGTGCAGCAATTCAGTCCCGTCTACCCTTCGATAAGATGACATCAAATGAGGCCGCCTGTTTTTCTGACATCACCAAGACAGGTTTGGTGGCACAGCATGTTTTCCTGAACATACGCAACCACCTTTTGCAAATGTCGATCGAGAATTCAAAGCAGCAGCTTATTATAGAAAACGCTATAAAAGATATAGAGCCACCATTCGATAGCGATCCGAACCTGATGAAGCGCGTACATTCGTTCCTTGGAGCGAAATGGTTTTATTAACTTTGGCATTTTTTAAACGTTTAAGTCCCCTACCAAGAAGTTGAGCAAAGTTATAGTAATTGGAGCAGGAAACTCAGGGTTAGGGGCTGCCCAACAACTACAGCGATTCGGTATGGATGTCATTGTGTTAGAAGCGCGCGATCGGGTTGGCGGCCGTATTGCTACTTTTCGCAAGAACAATTATATTGCTGATTTAGGCGCTAAGGTAACAGATATTTGGGGCAGTCCAATTACTATACTAAGCCAACAAATTGGAATGGAGATGGTGCCGATTAGGCAAGCATGTCCGCTATATGGAGTTAGTGGAAAACATGTGCCCAAGCATAAGGACGATATGGTGAGCAGAAATAATACGTAGTAAATATAGTTTATTTTATAAATATTATTGTTTTCAGGTGGAACGTGAATTCAATCGACTTCTTGATTCCGCCCGTTATCTGTCTCACCAGCTAGACTTTAACTACGCCAGCGATGATCCTATCTCATTGGGCCGAGCACTTGAATGGATCATTAAGGTGCAAGAGAAGGCGTCAAAGAAAAACACGTGCAACACTTGTTCTTGGTGTTTTAGCGGCTACTAAGCCCCGCTCGGGCCGTTCATCCGTCAACGTTGTCGTCTGTTTCAGCTAAGGGGAGGCTCAGGAAGTGTGCGACTTCAACAGTGGTTGTCCATAAGTACAGGGGCGTCAGTTGCATGGGGTCACGTGCAACACTTGACGATGCTCGCTAAAGCACAACGTGCGGCTATCGCATGTCAAAATACAAACCTATAAAGGGACACATTCAAAACTCATAAAATCACGTCCACAGCGCATGCGCTATGGATTGAATACGAGTTTGCAATACGTTCCACTCATTTTGAATGGACCAAAGCCTGTAAGGAGTATGATGAACTTATCAAAGAAGAAAAAGCACTGCAAGCTAAATTGAAGGAAAATGCAAGCAACCCTCCTAGGTATGTGCAATAATTTAAATTTTGACTTTTTTGCAAACTAATGTTCCTATTACTTTCCCTAGTGATGTTTACCACTCCTCTAAGGATTGTCAAATACTGGACTGGCACTTTGCGTTTCTGGAGTTTGCCAATGCCACAACACTCAGTATTCTATTCCTTAAGCATTGGGATTAAGATGATGATTTCGAGTTCACACAATAGCTTTGACGGAAGGTTTAGATATACGCGTGAATACCGCCGTAAAAATGATTAAATATTTTCATACTGGCGTGGAAATTGTGAATGAAAACCTGAAGACAAACAATTCTGCCGTTACATACAAGGCAGACATCGCGCTCTGCACTCTAACGCTAGGTGTGCTAAAGATAGCCACCACCAAAGTGCAATCACAACAAGCAAATACCGTAAAGTTTGAGCCACCATTACCCGATTTGAAGCTATCAGCTATACAGCGATTAGGATTTCAAGTTTAATTAAGTAATTTTAAATAATCTAGTTTAATAGTCAATAGTTGTGTATTGATATATGTATGCTTACCTATACATATACACTCGGTCTTTTTTTATGCGGTACATGCGTTCCTCAGAAAGCCGCATAAAAAAGTTCTTTAGTTTCATACAAAAACAGGGGATGCGTTCCAGCATTTACAAAAACCGCTTAAATTCAGATATTCCATGTAAAAAATTCTAAAACCGCATAAAAAATCCAGTGAGGCAATATTAAGCAAACAAAAAAAAAAACAATTTATTTCTTCACTTCAACACTTATTATTCCATGTAAAACTGAACATTAATGAAATCAATAAAATTGTATCTGTATTTTAACCAAAAACAAAAACACCACAATAAATACATGAATTGTGTAAAAATACAAAGACAAATTATTTATCAGAAGAATTGTCTCTAATTCACTGAAAAAAGTGAAAAAAAACTCTCGAAAAAGCAAAATAGCTACAGCCAAAAAATGGTTTAAAAATCCGTATAAATTCAAATCCGCATAAAAATAAACAGCATAAGAAAAGAGACCTAAGTGTACATAAAAGCAGATAGAATCTATAAAATTTTGCAAGGTTGTAAGAAAACTAAATTTTTGTAAACCCTAATAATTAATTTTTAACTCTTAATAAATATTAAAAGAAGGGTAAATCGATTACCTTTCTTTTGATTATAATGTCATTGAAATCGCTTAACTTTTTTATAAAAATTTTGCAACTTTTGAGAAAACTGATAACACCAATCGAAAGACCTTATTTCAAAATATATAACTGCATCTAGAACTAAAAATGGGCAAAATTGCGCTTACGACAATCTTTTACCCAGGCGAGACGATATATCAAAAGAATGGTAAATCGATTACTTTTCTTTTGATTGTAATGTCTTTGAAATCGCTTAACTCTTTAATAAAAAATTTTGCAACTTTTGAGAACACATACATATATGTAAGCAGGGAAAAGGTCCTAAAATTTTGTATACTTTCGAAAACATGTACAAAGGAAATATAAATGAAAGGAATAATAAATAATAATGAAGGAATAAAGCAAATAAAAATAGTTGTTTTCTGCCCTGCTCTTTTAAAAGCTAAATAAATGCAACGAAGATTTTATTTTTTCAACCACAGAATTAATTTAGTTTTTAGTATACTTTTGGGTAATTTGGCTTATAAATTTTATGAATTAAATTCATTATGCATTTATAGGCTTTTTTAGTGTACATTCAATTAATGGCACGAAAAGGACTCAGAATGGCGCCAAAAGAAGCATGATGAAGCAATCGCGCTGATTCAATGCGCTGATACCGGTCATGGCGCTGGCTTCATGGTATCAGCGCCAGAAAATTTGCTGCGTTACCCAGGCCTATTTGGCCACAATCGACTATGTTCCCTACGCAGTCAGAGAACTTAGACTCTGCCCAAATGTTCCACTACGATCCAAACAAGAAAAACTAGTTTGTTTACATCTTTATTGTTGTAAAATGCAGTTTTAATTTTGGAGAGAAGGGAGAGAAATTTCCCAAAGTACCAGAGTTCCATCTTAAAACACTGTTCCTGCTGCAGTCACTTTTCGGAATTCTTCAGATCGATTAACGAAATTACTTGCAAAGCCAAGTCTGATTACACTTTCTGTTTCTTTTATGTCAACAATTAAGAGCATATTTATTATTGAAGACTTAAAATCCCATCCTGTATATGTATATATTTTTTTAATTACAACACTTTGTCGCTTTTAATTTAACGTTGTACAACACTACAGGCAAAGACAGTGTAAAGAAGAAATGTGAAAATAGCAGCTGTTTGTTTATTTGATATTCGCGAATTGCAGCAAATGCAAAAAATCCGTATTCAAACGAAAGCGGAGAAAATGCACCAGCGAAAAGTTATTAACTTTTATTAAATCTGGGAGATCTCTCTAAAAATGACAAAAGTATAACTAAAATTATATCACCGGGACTAGCTGGAAAGGCGGGGAGTGCGTGAAAAGTGAAAAATTGTTGGAAGTAGAGGTGAAATATATAAAAAAAAGTCGAGGATTATTATAGGTAACGTCACGCAATCGCGGTTGGTGAAGTCATAGCGTTCATACATATGTGGAAATCCTAAATTATAAATGTGTAATGGAATTTGAGCAATGAAGAAGTCCCTTTAATCAACGTTATGTGATTGATATAATTTGTTATAACTGCTTGGCATTGATTTAAGCTGGTGAACGAAAAAAAATGATATATGCACATTGGTTAAACGGTGACTTGTTTTTAAAAGTCAGGAAAGATTGAAAATGATTTCTGTTTAGTGGCACTGCTAGTTGGATGTGTACTTGCTTTGATCATTTCTTGATGGGAGCGGCTTTGACATTGTATAAGGTATTAAACTGCATATTCCCGTGTGAAAATCACTACTCAACCCACATTCAACAGAAATTTTAGGAAAATTTTGATATAGTGCACTCGAGCGAAAAAACGAGTTATGAGGGGTGTTAAGAGGACGGTATCCACATTCTAAAAGTAAAGATCCCAGACCGCAGACGCTATTATTTAAAAATTAATTAACTGACTAGTTCATCCACTCTATTAAAACAGTATTTCTGCGTGTAATTTCTTTCTGCCTAGACGGCTTTCGGCCGCGCTTAGAGATCATAGCCCTCGAATTCTCCTTTTTGTGCTGCCGAAGAATAGTGGCATAAGTATTTTTGGGCAGAACTTCTTTCTGCGTAGGCGGCCATTGGCCAAAGTGATATAGTTAAAGGAACCCTCCCCCAACATCCCCTTAAAAATTACATTAAAAAAAACCTAGTATATTTTGAGAAAAATCAAATAGGTCATTATAGCGAATTCAACCCCAAATTTTAAGCTTAGATAATAGTGAAACTGTAGTGAATATTGTTAAATCGAATTGACAATTTCGCAAAACGTTTAGTTCTTTAACGGAATTCTTGTTAAGTGCAGACCCAAACGGAAAACCTGTGCAGCTTTTTGTCCATAAATTAATAATAAAAATGTTTATATGACTACATATATACAGTCGTTCACAAAATAATTAGAGTACTATATTTTGACCATTTTTTTTTAATTTTTCTTTTATTTATTTAATGCTTATTAATTTTTTATAAAAGTGTAGCTCATTATCTAAATTATAAAAATTCACAAATTTTCACTACAATTTTTATTCAGAATTTTTAGAAAAAAACTATTTACAGTGGTTTTCATATATGTACCTACATACATACATAAGTAGAGACACGATTTCTTGACAAGTTTTCGCAATTTTTTAAATTTATTTTGCTACAAAGATATACATATCGTTGTTTAAAGTACAAAACCGCGTATCGTCATTCTGCAAAACCGCGTAACTGATATTTTTTTGCCAAAAATTGGATTTGCTCTAACTAGGTCTTGGCCTAATCCTCGTCAATTCGTCTTGAAATATACTAGCCAGAAATGCGATTGCTTTATTGCGCGCTTTTGCATTATCTTGATACGCGACTTTGCATTTTGGTGATACCTACGCGATTTTGTACTTTAAACGACGATATTAGTTCAAACAATAACCTTTTAACTCGAAAGTTTCAAACTTTGTGAAGGATATGTATGTATGCAAGTACATTGCAACTCGACGAATTTCAAAAAAAAAATTCATCAAAATTCCAAACTTTTCAATAAGAATTTCTAAGAATTCGCCTTAATTGTTAATTTTTTTCTGATGATTTTACGCATTTTTTCCATATAAAATATTCTCGAAATTTTTTATATGAAAGAACCACAGAAAATATTAAAAATCGAAGGAATTCTAAGCCGATTCAAACTTCCACAATGCTATACTAATTGAATGCGCTATAAAACTGCATAACAGATTTTTTTTCAGAAATTCTGATTGATTGGTTTGATTTGACATATATTTTAGTAAAAAAAAAAAAAACATTGCGAAAACTTGTAAAAAAAGTAAAGGACCTACTTACATATATGACAACCACTGTAAAAAAAGAAGTGGCCCTACTTATATGACAACTACTGTAAATACAACAGTGAAATGCTCGAAATATGTAACTATCCTGCAGGCATTTGATTTTAACTACTTTAAAATGCAATTGTTTTAAAGCACTTCAAAGTCGGTATGTTTCGTGTGAAAGCGCTTTCGTTCTGCACTTCGTATGGGCTTTTTCTTACGGGCTACAAAACCTGCATACTCGAAAATTATTTATGGTGATTTCGTTTCTACCAAAAAATTTCACCTTTTGATTGCCCCTTTCTCTTTTTGTGTTCGAGTTTAAATTAAAATTTTGTGTTCGTTTCTTAAAATGTCACACTCTTGTAAGGGAAAAAGGCAGATTCTCAGCCCTGTGAAGCTATGTCAGGTGAGATGGTTGCCCTCAAAATCAGATGGTTGTTTAAAACGACGATAGCTAGACAAGGACAATAAGCCAAAAACATGCCATTTTGCAGGGTTCAGTGTAACATCAAACACAATTTGCACTGGGGAAGGGCAACATTTTTTGGAAGAAACAAAATCACCATTAGAAACTCTAAATAAAAATTTTGAAGTTTTGATTAAAATTGTTTGAATTTTTGTAACTTTATATAAAGTGTGAAATCTTGATTTCTATGGTTTATGTTATAGAATGAACTATGTTTTCATAAATAATTTCTGAAAAAAATTGTTCATGAAAATAATTGTGAATTTTATATTACAACAAGGTCTACATTTACATTTGACACGAACTGTATGTACATACCAGGGAAATCAACTCGTGGGGAACTCCCTGGGAATTTGAGATTGCGTGGGGAATCAGGGTATGGACTGTTTTTTGTGCGGATGATGAACTCCTTTTTGTGAGGAATTAGGTGTTAACTAACTTATTCTTTTTTGCTTCACAAATTTCATAATGAGGTAAAAAAGTCGCATAAGAAATGCGACTGCAACTAAAAGTACTGATTATGCAATCCTGCAAATTATACAAATTACCGTAGATATAACGAATAAACCCACTTTTTTTATGTGGAAGAAAACCCCAACACTTACGGAAAAAAAATATTAAAACTAAAATTTTTAGCCACTTGAAACTTGCACTTTCTAGAATTGAGTGGGCTACAAAACTGCATACTCAAAATCTTTCTAGAAAATCTAATCAAAAAGCTCGATATTTTTACGAAAGTTTATAGATTTTTTTTTTTAATATTACACAAAGTTTAAGCTTGGATTTATACGGTTTTATTAAAGAATTAACTATATTTGTATAAAAAAAAGCAAATTAATAACAAAAAAAAATAAAATAAATAATTATTGTGAAAACTTGTCAAATTTGGCGACCACTGTGTATGTGTGTAAGCATTATATGTAAATTTTTTTCTTTTTTTGTTAACTAACTTTATAAAAGTTTGGTTTGGTCTATGAATACATATATACACTGCCGGAACGAAGTATTGGCACAGCAAATTTTTCACAATATTTATTTATTTATTTTCCGCTAATTTCGTATAAAAATATGGTTTATTCTACAACAAAAAACTAAAAATATAATTCCTAAACCTTGTGCAAAACTTGCGAAAATTCAGCAAATTTTCATCAAAATTTTCTACTTTTTAATCAGATTTTTTGAGTATGCAGATTTGTAGCCCAATCAATTTTATTATAATAAAGTGCAAGTTTTAAGTAGCTGGGAATTACCGTTGATTTTTGACAATTTTTTTTTCACGCAGTCTCTTCCATAAAACAAATTTTTTTCGAAAATACTTTATATGGAAAAAATGCAAAACACCTTCAACAAAAAAATTCTCAAAAATCAACGCGATTTTTGACTAACTCCGAACTTGCATTTTTTTACTAGAATTTAATGGGCTGCAAAACTGCATACTCAAATTCTAAAAAATCTAGTAAATAAATTGAACATGTTGATGAAAATTTGCTGCATTTTCGCGACTTTGCACAAAGTTTAGGAATTATATTTTTATGTTTTTTGTTGTTGAATGAACCATATTTTTATACAAAATTGGCGGAAAAATGTTAGAATAAAAATTGTTGCATATATTGTAAAAAAAATTTGCTGTGCCAATACTTTGTTCCGGCAGTGTAGCTGAATTTCATAAAAAAAAAAATTAAAAATAAACAGACAGACCAGAAATATGTACACATTAATACACACACATTTTTTTTGGAAATAAGAAGATATCCATGGGTGGGGAATTTTACGAAATTTCCCACAAAATCGGGGAATTTCATTGTCGAAATCGGGGAATTCTCAAAAACGAGTTGGCGACCTTGGTACATACATACATACGACATTAATAAAATATTATATTATAAAGAAATGAAAAAGCAATAAGTACATATTGAAGATAACTAAAATGTAAATAGCTATTAAAATTATTAAGCAAATGCAACATTTTCATATACAAACTCCCATTTCTATGCAGAATAAAAATATTATGATAAATATTTTTATTTCGCGAAATAGGTATGTTTGTATACGTAAATACATACATACATATGACTGAATAAATAAATGAAATCTGCCCAAATTCATTTAACGAATTTCAAAGCATAAAACAAAAGTAAGTATACATATGTATGTATAAACAGCAGTATGACATCAGCAGCATCCAACTCATCAATGCCACTCTCAGTGCGAACCCAAACTAAAGGAACAATAAGCACCAGCAAGCAATTGGCATAAATTGGAAAAGCAAGTAAAATGAGTAGGGAGGCAATAACCGCAACACCGACTTCGTTTGCATGCTAAGCATTGCTCGCTGCAAATTTAAATTATTTAAGTTAAAAGGCGGCACTCGACGTTAAAAGCAGAGCACTTAAGCGACGCGGAAGCGGTGGCACACACTCGACAGCCAACGGCAAATAGCGAAATGTCAGCAGTAAAGACGCGGCCCCAATAGCGCAACGTCGAGTGTTGGCAATATAAATTACCCAACAACTGCAGTCGTGCCGTTAAAAATATACTTAAAAAGAAACAAAAAAAAAAACCAAATAAAAAGTAAAAGTAGCTAAAAATCGAATTTCAATAAATTAAAGCAAAAAAGGAACCAATAGGATTAGAATTGTATACAATTCTCTAAGTAACTAAATAAATTACAAGCTTCGCGCGTGCCCAAAAAAGAAAACAAAAACACGGTACGACGTCGACGAAACCATTTGACGTTCTCTGCCTTATTCGACATTATTGAAATTTCTTGCTCTCTGCCTCCAGCTCTCTATTAGTCGGGAGATTTGCATTTTCCACACTTTCTTGCTGTTGCTTTGTTAACGTAAATTTTACGTGAATTCTTTGAATGCCCCACCACACTGCCATGGTGGCCGATAGCGAATTTCAGCTACGCGATTTCGATGGCGAAACCGAAGACTCTGACTCTGAGACTGAATTACTCATACGCCACAACGGACGCGGCCAACAAACGAAGCGAAGCGGGAGCATTGCCACCTCACGCTACTATCTCCATGATTACTCAACATCGCAGCCGACGACGTCAGTGGCTTCATCGTCGTCTATCAGCGGCAAAGCGACGGGCTTCCTCAGCCATTTGTTTGGCAACACAACGAACAGTCTTGGCCGCGCTGCCGGGCAAGTACGTCTCAGAAATGAACGTAGTCGCGAGCGCGATAAATACGCTGCCGCTAGTGCAAGAACGCAAAATCAACAAATACAACAACAGCAAGCAAGAACAGCGGGATATAATTTTGGCGGTTTTGATACGGGATTGGGTACGTCTGCGAAACTGGCGAAATTGGCGCAGACAACGCAAACGTCGTATCGCGGTGGCGGTGGTGCGACGAGTGGCGGGGTGGGAAGCGGTGTCACGGAGTCTGTAGCACTTGGTGTACGTAGCCAAAGTGGTGGCGGCGTTGGCGGTGCACATAAACGTTTCGAAACAACAGGCGCCACGGTCGCGGCTAGTGAAAGTGCTAGTGGGGGTGGCGGTATCGGCGGTGGGGCGGGTGTTGTGCTACAGCAGACAGTCTTAGATGCTGAGAACGGTTCGACGACCGTATATTACCAGAAAAATCGACGACGCAGTAAGGGCAGATCGTTGGCAAATTTATGCAAAATGTGCCTATGCGGGTGAGTACCTACTACGAGAAAAAAAAAAATGAAAATATTTGGTTGGTGGAAAAATACTTTCCCTAAGTTATTTACGCGTACGCATGGTGGCTGCTGCTTAAGATGTTTTTTGGCGCAAATGGCTCGATATTATATATATATATATATATATTTTTTTATATCTTGTCAAACAAGCGAAACCGAGTGTGTGAGTGAACAGAAAGAAATGTACAAACAAACAAAGCTAACATAAAAAAGCGAGCTGTGTTGATTAGCGTCTGCCGCAATGTGAGAATTTCTTGCTAAAAAATTATGCAAATAAAAATAAGACGATTTTGTGTGCCACTTTCGCGTGAGTGAACAGACAATTTAAAAATACTTCATAAAACACAACAACAACTCGAATTAACTATAATATCTATGTACATACATAATTCACATAAAATATTCCATATGCTAAATGTGCTTAAAAATCTCAAAGCCTAAAAAATGTGTGAGCGTGAAAACTGCTGGCAAGTATGAAAATAGCATATAGCACAAGCAAATCTATAAAAAAGAGCAACAAATAAATAAAACAACCTCGTCGAAAGTTGTGTTAAGATTTTAAGTTTTAAATATGTTAATAGCAAACAAAATCTTTTTAAGACAAGGTTTCTAAATATGGACAAAATCGAATCAATAATATCTTGACTACTGCGCCACCTACCTGAAAATTGCTTTTAGGAGTTGCTCCCTTTTATGTAAGTAATAAATATATGTATATACATATATATTATAAATATAAATTAAATCAAACCATAGAGGCTGGTTTTGGAAATATATCGACCCACGCGCCACCTACCATCTACATTTTTTGAAGAGTTATTTCCTATCGTGTAGTTAATATAAATTTCAAACAAATTTTGGGCCATATCCGTACAAAAATCAAAGTTTTTGTCTTTTGTATGAAAGCTGTCGAGTCGCATAAATAATGTCCAATTCGGATTCCTCGCACCTAAAAACCCCCAAATCGTATTTTCAGAGCAATCAAAAATCGGAAGAACTTCGCTCAAAACGGGTCCCGCCTAAAAATTTGAATTTGATACTACTCCATTAAATGTCCCACTTAACTTAGAAAAATGACTATCACCCCACTAAATTCAGCATACCCGAATTAACTTTACTAACTAGGTCGTCGGCCTGTTCAAAATGAAAAGATTTATGTTATTTATGGACAATTATATTCAACAATTTTATTGAGCTTAAAGAAAACACTTTGAGTTACATTTACAAGCTAAAAATTTTCATTAAAAACGGCCTTAAGCTCAATCAAATTGTTGAATAAAAAGTTTTACTTTCGTGCACAGTGTAGTTAAATGTTAAAGAAAACACTTTCGAGTTACATTTACAAGCTAAAATTGCATAAACAGGTTTGCCCTAAAATTATAGCAAACTGGCTATAAAAATTATAGCAAACAAAAATTTGCAAAGGTGCTAAAAAGGCGCTTGAATATTAAATAAGCAATAACTAACTAGCTATAATTTTATGGGGGAGTGTCTACCAGAGGTGCGCTCGACTTCTGTCATATCAATCTCAATGTTTACAAAGCAACCTTTAGCATCTCTAACGATTTCATGAGTGCATAGCATGCCATATGTTATAAGCTAGTGCTTTAGCCGTAATTTTATAAGAAAAAATAAAAGTATTAAATATTTATAGAAATATGTGTACATACATAGTTATCGATATGCACACACCGAATCTCTGCCGCAAAAATTGCTTCAAGCACTTGCTATAATTTTATAGCGACCGTCAAACCATTGTAAGACAAAGTGTTATAGCAATAATATTTATTAAATAAAAAATGCTTAGTTTATGTGTCTGTATCATGCATAAACTGCTGCGGGTCTTATTTTTTTTTTTTTTTTTTTTTTGAATCAACACCATTTTGTAAACAATCAAATGTAGTAATAATTCTGTGCGAAAAATAGCACAATCTCAATGTAAATATTTAGCTACGAATGCTTATGGCAGCTGGAATCGTCAAATGACTTTCAGCGTTAGACTAATGTTTATTGCCATGAGATTCGAAATTATGATATCATTAAAAGCGAAAATATATTTCATGTGGTCTGAATTAAAATAGTTCCAATATACTATATAGTACACATAGTATCAGTAGTGCGTTTATGTCTACCATATGTACATTGAATATATGGGGCGTTCCATACCAAAATGGACGGATTGATGGACAAACATAAATAATAAATAAATATGAAATTTGAGCTTGATTAATACATTTTTAAAATCTTAACAGCACAAAAATAAACCGATTTTATAGTTTTTGAAATATCTCAAGAACAAGGTGAGGAAAAAATTTGAAACAAATCACACATACAGACATCAAAATTCTCTATGAAAAGAAATATGTTTTACATTTTTTTTTCTTGAAAATTTCACATACAATTTTTCACTTACAAATTTTTTGTTTTTGTTATTTTGTGGCCTTATAATTTTTTGATAAAAAAAAACTACTTTTTGAAAATATGCCATCTCAAAAAAAAAATGGAAAAAAAATCACAATACAGGGTGCACTCTACAATAATTTGGGTAATGCCTTTTTTTCACAGCGAAGTTGAGTAAAATGAGTACATTACCAATTTTTGAATTTTTTTTTAGAAATTTTTGAGTATGCAGTTTTGTAGCCCATTAAATTTTAGTATAATAAAGTGCAAGTTTTAAGCAATTTCAAAACTGGCCTTAATTTTTTTTTTAATTTCCTTTGTTAACGGTTTTGCGCATTTTCTTCCATAGGGAAAAAGTGCAAAAAGCCGTCAACGCAATTTTGTAGTAGCTTAAAACTTGCACTTTATTATACTAGGATTTAATGGGCTACAAAATTGTATACTCAAAAAAAATTTAAAAAAAAATTTGAAAAATTTGTAAATTTGGTAATGTACTCATTTTACTCAACTTCGGTGTAAAACAAAATTCATAACTCAAATTATTGTAGAATGTACCTCGTAATACTATACTTAAATATTGCGCAATACTCAGAGCTACAATTGTGATTTTTTTCAATTTTTATGTTTGGATGGCATATTTTCAAAAACAAATTTTTTTTCATCAAAAAATTTGTATGTGAAAAAATTTTCAAGAAAAAAAAATAAAAAAAAATTTTTCTGTTCATAGAGAATTTTTTATGTGTGTATGTGTGATTTTTTTTTTTCAAATTTTTTCCTCGCCCTGTTCTCGAGATATTTAGAAACCTATTAAATCGATTTGGTTTTGTTTTTGTGCTGTAAATTTATGTATTAATCAAGCTCAAATTTCATATTTATTTATTATTTATGTTTATGCATAAACCCTAAAAATGTGAAACAAATCAAACACATGAAGTGTGAACCACGTCGATTTTGGTATGGAACGCCCCATATATATTTTTTTGGATTTCTCACTTTTCATTGTGATTTATTTTTAAATACTTTTTCAATCAAGCGTCTAAATCTGCTGATTGCGCGCATGCTGAAAATCCAGTTCGGCCTGTTTAGTTTAGTGTGGCAATGAATTTTTTATTTATTTTTTGTCTCCATTTTCGTTGTTCCTTCTAATGATTGGTTTTTAGTTACGTATTTTACTCGTTATGCTAAGTCTTATTTAAATTCAAGTCTCGAATTTGTTTCCATTTTCAAGGTCAAAGTTATCGAGCTGCTGCGTGCTTTTGGCGGTCAGTAAACTAATCAATTGGCTCGTAAATATGGATTTTATTGGAGCCAATTCAAAAAATGCCAAATATTTAAACTGTGGTTGTCCCGCTTTTATTCGCATACATTTTCGCTTCAGTAATAAACTAAATTCGAAAGCAATTTGAAATCATTTAAAGTTTTAAAAACATAACAAATAAGCAAATTAAAGATTTCGCCAAAACAAAATCTTTTATTGCGCTGTGTCTTCTCTTCGACTTCTATAGTATATTTGTGCCTCAACTTTTAAAACTTTGCCCATTTTCTGCTACCTTAGTGGCCCATTCTAATCATTGGCGCGAATCGTCAAGTTTCGTTTTTGGTTTTTGCTGTGTTTTTTTTTTCATTTGTTACGCGTTTCGGTGCTTAAACATGGCCTAATAACGAAAAGAAAAAAAAAAAACTGCTGAACAATACACAAAAAAGTTACAGGCCACCGAGCGAGCAAATAACATTAGCTACTTAAAACAACAATAACACGACCAATAGTCACATTTTGTGCTGAGGAATTTTTTTTTCGTTTTCACCTTCTACATACCCAATCCATAGCTGAGCTGCAGAAATAGTAGAAACCGAAATGTGAAGATAAAGAATGCTGTGTGTGACAGAAAAGAGTAAGAAAAAAATAAATAAATAATCAAACGTTTCGCTGACGTCGGCGCGTCTAAAGCGCGACTTAAGCAAGGCGGCTACTGACGAAGCAGTTGCGTGTCACAGTGTCTCGGGGTTGAAGAAATACGGTAAAATTGGGGAGCTTTAAAATCCTATCAGATCTAATGAAGCAGAAGCGGAATGTTCGAATTTAATATCAATGGCCCGTTCCAGAGTTGAATACATTAAGGATTATCCAGTCGACTCCAAATTATCAACTAAACTAAACTAAAATTGGATATATGTATGTACATACAGTGGGCAACAAAAGTCTACGTACAGAGACTTTTGAATGAATACAAAATTTTATTCTTATTTCTTTTCGCTAATGTCTCGTAAAAGTATATTTCATATTCAAAAAAAAAAAAAAAAAAATCGTAAAAATAAAACTTCAAAATCTGCAAAATTCAATAAATTTGCATAAAACTTGCACGCAGTTTTCCCATACAAAGTATATTCGACTGATTCTTTATATGGAAGTAAATGCCCAGCTCCGTGCAAAAATCAACTATACTTACCAACTTGAAACTTGCAAATTATTATACTAAAATTTAATGGGCTGCAAAACTGCATATAGAAATATAATTAGAAAGTTGAAAGTTTGTAAAGTTATTGATTTTTCCTGGGTTGTGAACAAAGCATAGAAGTTTTATTTTTATGATTTATGTATGTATGTTGTAGCTTTTATAAAACATTAACAAAACATATGTAGCTATTTGAATAAAATTTTCATTGCATCTAAACACTGTGCACTGCCTCGCCTCAATGCTAACCAGCGAATGGAATTATGCAATGAGCAGAGAAAACAAATAACACAAAAAACGCTGAAAGTAACAAACTTTGTTGCATAGCAACTACGTATGTATGTATGTATATTTGTAAGCTACAAAAAGGTTTCACGAGTACTAAGCTTCGAACAGTTCAGCGGCATGCAATGAACGAATCAGAATTATATTGACGTAAAGTATTTTAAATTGGAAATTATTAGAATTCAGCTCAAGAAGTGTATAGAAAAATTAGTTTTTTTTTGTGTATTATAAAAAAACTCGAATAGAAAAGTCTGTGTTTTAGCTTAAAATTTGTACTTAGCCAGAAGTGAGCGCAAATTGAATATGCGGTTGTCAACGATAAAAATATACCTATGCTATAATTTTTACAGAAAACAAAAATTACGCTCTTTCTTAGTAGACCATTTTACATTAAAAATTGCTATAATTTTATAGAAGGATACATTTTCTTAAGAAAATACTTGAAAAGCCTTTTAAACAAATACATTTATCCTATTTAAAGCATACAAAATTCTTGCTTTTTAAGTTTAACAACATAAAAAAAAAATACTTTTCGTTTAATAAATGCAAATTTTCGTTTCCCATAATCTTGTTGTAATTTTATAGCATGTCTAAATTCGTCCAGCCAAAATTGTATCGTTTACTAGTGCCTAGGCTAGCGTTGCAAAATAAATTTCAGGTAAAAAATTTAAATTTAATTTGCCACGGGGCGCTAAAATGTGCTGTTGTAAAACGGTGCCTGTCTTCGAATCAAATATAAATAAAATAAAATAATAGTTTAAAAAACTAAAACCTCGCTATTATAATTTCCATTGGTACTGTCATCAGGTATGTAACTTAAGAATATAAATCGCTGCATCTTTTAGGCGCATCAATATTACATAGTTACATCCCGAGCTAATAAAAGGGAGGGACGCTATCTAAGTTATACAGCATTCAAAAAAGTAATTTTCGTTAGATAAATGCAAATTTTTATTTCCCATAATCTTGCTATAATTTTATAGCAAGCTAAAATTCGCCAAACAAAAATTTTACCATTTTATTATATTTGTTTCACCTAAAAATTTAAATATAATTTACTACAGGAAGCTAAAATTTGCTATTGTAAAACGTTGCATGCCTTCGAATCAAATATAAATTAAAAAATAAGCCTTTTTAATTATCCTATCATTTTATAACATACAAAATTCTATGTCTTCTAAATTGGACAACGTTCAAAAAAGCAATTTTGGTTGCATAATTTTGTAGCAAATCTAAATTCGCTCCCACAAGAGTTTTTGGTAATAATTTTATAGTATATTAAAGTTTCTTTAAAAAATGTATGTGATTTTGCTATGTTACCACATTATATCTTCATAAATTTAAAATCAACCACTTGTAGCAAAGTCTTCTTTTTTTCCATGTTTTGTAAAAATAAAACAGAAAACGTGCCATGTTTTATCATTGACGCCCCCGCTTCTCACATCTTTTACTTCCAAATTCATTTTAAATTTGTTTCATTTTCCAACACAGCGGAGTAGTACTTTTCCATCATTTTATCTGCAGAAACTGCTGCAGCAGCATGCCTCAACAACAACTAAAAATTTACACGAATTACAGAAAAAATTGTATAACGTTAAAGCACTTTTGCGGAACCTTGAAGTACATAAATATTATCACATCATACTTATGTACATACATATCTACATTAGGGTGCATCAATCTTCATATAAAAAGAAAAGTCGGTACAGTTCGCCCATCGGAATTATAAAATGTATGTATTGTATTTTAAGACTTCCGCCAAAAAACTTCGTGACAAAATAGTTCGTGCGATAATTTTAGTTAAAAAAAAAATTTATATTATTTTTTCATTACCTCAGATGTTAGGAGAGTTTAAGCCTAAAAGGTCTGCATAAAAATATTTCAACATTTTATCAACGGAATCAAACCACATAATGACATTTTCGAAGATATTTTCAGGTGGAAAAATTGCAACTTTTTTGTTGAGACACCCTAATGTACATATATAAGTACATACATATTTATTGCTAAGTGCATAATGATTCCAAGTACAAAATCATTGTCTAAGAAACTTCTTCATTCAAGCACCAAATTTTGACAACAAAAAAGACACAGATACCTAAAAGAGTTTGTTTTTAACAAAATGTTGTCTGCACTTATACACGCTTATAACATACGATATCTACATAATACTTCATGCATGTTTTGTAGATACATAAATGTATATATGTACACTTACAAGTGTTACAATGCCGGCCAAAATCACAAATAAAAAGTCAGTGGGGAAAATAATAACTTTGAAGGTTCTTCAGACTTTACTGCTTTGCGGTAATATGGCAAAAATATGACTCACTTGGGTAAGGTAAAACTCGTTGAAACAAGGTCTTTTGCTATTGAACGCTTGCGGGTTGATTGTTATAAATATGAACACAATTGCGGTGTGTGTGTGTGTGTGTGAAAAGGTGGCTAAGGCACGAGAAATGTCAAAAGTATTACCGTAAAACATATGATGGACGAATATTGCCAATGACGAAAATAAAAGTAGTGGTAGTTGAAGTAAATCAGTATTTCTTGTTCTAAATTTTTTATGTTACAAAAAATGGCAAAACAAGCCTTTGCTACAAACTTTGAATTTTTAATAACATATAACCAATAAGCACTGCTGATATCACAAGTAATTTTTAGCAAAAAAAAAAACCGACTTCAACTCTCATATAAAAAATATATATATATATATATCTCATGATCCGCTGATCGGATCTTAACCAGATTAGTATGGGATCACCTCTGAGACACTACCTTTCCGATTCAAAAAAGAATTATCGAAATCGGTTGACATGGTCCAAAGTTATGCGGTAACATACATAAAAAAAAAAAAAAAAGATCCCGACGAACTGATAACCTCCTCCTTTTTTAGAAGTCGGTTAATAATAGGTACATATTATGTAAGCACATACATATATTTTGTATACAAAGTTATTTACTATAGTTTTTTACTTTCCTATAATTTTTATGGGAACTCCCAAAATAGAAAAAGGCGCAACTATTAACTAAATCTTAATTTTCTGGAAGAAATAACACAAAAAAAAAGATTATTTTCAAGCTTCCTATAATTTTATAGCAAACGAAAAAATGCGAAGAAAAAAAGATTTAAAATAATTAAAATTTTTAGAACTAACTTCTCAATTAGCTAGTTACAAATTTTCAGAAATTGATTAGGTACTTAAAAAAACATTTAGCGGACAATTTTAAGTTAGTTTCAGTGCTCGTAAACAGTTTATTTTCATAAAAAAATTATTAGTCAAATGTAAAATTTTTTACTTAGCACACATGTTTTTATATAGGCGGTGTACATATGTTTACGCCACCTCATTTTTGTTTACAAATAGCTGAAAGGGCAAGTAAAGGAGAGCGAATATTTAAATACAATTTGGCTAATTTAAATCAACTGCAAAGCCGGCAGTTTGCCATGACGAAAATTCATATTGTATATTGTAAGTATTGACTATAAATATGGCTGAAAATAGATATAATAAACATACAGCTGTCGCCTAAAACACTACAACGATCAATAGTTGCGGATTTTATTTTAAAATTTACTATTCTAGAATATGCGCCGCTTATGGAGAAACGGGAAACGAAATGTTTGCATACAAAAAAATTTAAGAGAAAAGTGCATTTAAAAGCAGCAGAAAAACTCACAAGTTGAAGGTGGGCACTTGTCCAAGTGCAATGTTACTGAAAACGGCATACATATGTATAGCGGTATACTGATTGATTTAAATTACGGCCGCTTTGACCCTCTAATTAACAATATGCTAGGGCGTATACTTAAACCTACTAAGTGGGAGTAAAACAAATTTATTGTTAGACATTATTCATAAATTTTAGTGCTTTTAATTTCATGGTCGAACTTATGTATGTATGTATGTACATATAGATGTCGCATATTTCTACTAAACTTTTCAATATCGATTGAAATCCTCCCCGAGTTACGAAATTATTGCATGACAAATTTTAATGCTCTTAAGCCAAGTAAACGCGTTATTATTTCGCGTGTAAATACATGCTTTTTATTATCTTTATTTTATTACGAGCACTAGTAACGTGCACTGTTGAATGAAATTAATATTTAAGCAAACAAAGAAAGTAGAAAAGTTCAAGTTCGCTGAACCTTTCGTGCTCATTGCATTTCCGTACTATTTAGCGACAGTTAGTTAAATTGCAATGCTCTCTAAGAAGTGTAGCACTTAGGCCATATGGAAAAATTGTGAAAAACAGAATTCATCACAGCTAAAATACACATGTATGTATGTGAATTAGGGTGCATCACTTTTCTAACAAAAAAAAAAAAAAATAAAAAAATCCATCGAAAATATAAAATTTAATTTATTCTGACTTCCGCTAAAATATTTCGTGAAAATGTTAAGTTTTACTTGAGCTGAACCTATTTTAAAATACCTCCAAAAATCGATTTTTTTATTTTTTTTTTTCTAAAAAATCCCCTCAGTTGATAGAAGTTTTTGGGCTTAAAAGGTTTTCATAAAAATGTTTACAAGTTTTAGCAACGAAATCTAAATAATGCGATTTTTAGAGGAATTTCAAATCGGTCTACCTCATGCAAATCTTAATATTTTTGCGAAATATTTTGGCGAAGTCTGAAAATGTAATAAATTTTATAATTCCGGTGACCGGCACCTTTTTTGGTAATGCTGTCTAATGAATGTACATACAGTGACCCAAACAAATGACCACGTGTTTTTTTTAATACTCCTAATATTTTTCGAGCTAAATTTGTTTGCTATTTTTCTATAAAAATACCGTCCAAGCCTTACCCAAAAACATTTAAATCACAGTTTCAAACTTTATACAAAATTTATGAAAATTAAAAAAATTTTGATATATTAAAATTTTGTTGCTAACGGTCTCCCGCGTTTTATTTCATAAGAAATTCATGCTTATATGGAAGAAAGTGCAAAAATCCGTCACCAAAAAAAAAAAAATTTCAAAAATCAACGGAATTTCGTAGCCGTTTGAAACTTGCATTTCATCAGACTAAAATCGTATGGGCAATAAAACTGCATACCCAAATAGGTTCAAAAGATTCAGAATAAAAAGTTGAAATGTTAATGAAAATTTGTTGAATTTCCTAAATTTTGTATGAAGTTTGAGACTGTGATTTATACGGTTTCGGTTAAAGCTGGGATGATATTTTTATAGAAAAATAACAAAACAAATTTAGCTCGAAAAACAATACGAATATTTAAAGAAAATCAACCCGTGGTCATTTGTTTGAGTCACTGTATGTCTTACTCGTTTTTTCTAGTTATACGAGTGCCGTGCCATAAAAAAAATATCTAATGTAGACACAAACAGAAATAAGAAATTAAAGTTTCAGCTCGGATTATTGCAGTTAATATTTTTAGTTATGTAATATAATAAAAAATAAATAAATATAATCTTATAACATAAACAGATGACGCTCCTAAAATTATCAACAAATAACTATTTAGCAAGTAATTAAGTAATTATTCATCCCATAATTTTATAGCAAGCGAATTCTCGTGCAAGCTATAATTTGATATCGTGACACTGGAAAGCGCCAAAAAAACATCAGTACTGTGTGTTTTACTTAACCCATAATTTTATGGCGAGAAAGATTTTACGATTCTGAAGAGTTTGGCGTCGGGCAGTTTTTTTTTTTAGTACTAGGAAGTCCTACTATGTTTGCTATAATTTTATAGCAAATTGAAATTCGGTGCTATAAGCTTAGAATGCGCCAAAAAAGCAATGCGTAAATATTTAATACGAAAACAGGAATTCATTTACAATTGTAAAGCGAACACACTTCACACTTGCTGCTTAGTTATTTTAACCGAAAAACAAAATAATATTTTAAGTAACTACAAATCTATAGTTCAAATTGATTAACATGCGGCTACATATGGTCTTGCATTTGCAAATTTTATGCCTGCTTCTCATTTTATTGTTATGAATTTGCAAATGCAACGAAATATGCAAATGCAAGACCATATGCACCGGATTGTGAATACCCTTGAAGATTAATCAATCCTCGAAAATTTCTACGGTTAATGATATGCCTCAAAACTATATATGAACGATGATGACTGCATCTGAGTTTCGGGCTTTATTTCGCTAATCATAGCAGATGAAAACGAAGAAATAATTCGATTATCAAAAATGTCATGTATTTATTTTCACAAAATCTTGGGTTTGAACTCGTTTTAGTTCGCATGTGCAAAGTTGCCATAAAATTGCAATGATTTATCATTACTAATGTGGAATGATCTCAGATGAATGCTTAAATAACACACTACCATAAATGTTAAATTTTATTACAACATTAAATATTAATGTGCCGGTAAAACATATGAGCACGTTTAGAGGCCACGAGTCACACCCACTTAACGGAGGCTAATTCAAAAAACAAAAAAAAGGTACGCAGTGCCCTGCCTTAAAATTTACAAAAAAAAAAAAAAAAAAAAATGAAAAGGGATAAATTCTTTCAAAACACGTGGTTTTCCGCTATTTTGGTTCAATGCCTTTCCCTTTAGACATCTCTTCTGGGTATTATTTTTACCCATTCCTCATTGTAAGCAACTTTACAGACCAGCCATCGCTGCAAGTTTATTGGTAACTATGTTGTATTTTAGTATAGGATTTTGTCGATACAATCTTGACAGAAGCGTCACGACGCTGGCAGTAAGGCGCCTAATTGAATTTTCCACTTGCTTTATGCCTCACTTAACTGAGAATTTCCATGCAAAGCTGCGATTTTTCTTGTCACTTTCTTTTGTTTGTGTTTTTTTTTTTGTGTGTGCTTTTCTTGCCATTTATTTTATTAGTATTCATTTATGCGACTGGTGTTGTTTTCCACCAACAAACAATGTTTTCATTCTTCGCCTTTTTTGTTGCTACTCAGTGGTTAGCGCAAAAAAGTAGAGGTTATGGATTCTGCAACTGAAAGCGTTCAAGTGTTTTCATACGCGTTGATTATCTTTCACGTTCTCTCTTAGAAAACAAAAATATGGTTCTATTTTATCCTGATAACTTTCCCTGTTCTTAAAGCTCCACTATGGACGAACTATCAGATACATCTCAAAATGAATTAAGGGGCTATACTTAAAATTTTTTTCCCCCAACGTCTTATCTCTAAATGACATAAATAAACTTTTAGCTCAACTCTTCGTAACTTTTTTTTTATGAAGAAAGGTAGTTTGAAATGATTTAGCTTAAAGCTCTGAAAATACTACCACAACCTCACTATCGCTCATAAATGGTTCTGTTTAGGAGATAAAAAAGATATTTTTAGCTCTACAAAACTATAGAGGGGTTAAAAGTCCTTAACTTTCTTTCTTTCCATGACTTCGTTCATTTTGTTGATTTTTGATAAAATTTATTACTTAAACTAAAATTATTTATTTAGAGAATTTCATGATGATATTACCCCAATGTTCTTCTGCAACACAGACTTGTAGCTTTAAAATAAAAACCATTACAATCGAGATAGTATTTTGGGAGTTTATTTAGAACAAAAAATTTCCATTAACATTTTTTATAAGAGAAAAAACTAATAGAAGAAGGTGTATTTTTTTTTTTTGCGCGAAAGAGGGTTTTTACTTATGTTGTAGTCTTAATACTTTCTAGTTATCTTTTTAATTTTTCTCTAAGCATACATACATACATACACACGTTCACATATAAAAAGTCAAGGCACGAGTGCACTCGTACTTAAACGCCTACTATTTTTCCCACCTACATACATACATACATATACAAACACACAACTCTCGTAGCCATGGAAACTGGTGTGTAAATTTGTTTTCAAGTTATTTTCGTCAACATTAGCAGACTACACCCACACCCATACCCGCGGCGTTGGTTCATGTTTTCTATGCTAATGAGAGGCGCCATGTCTAAATACATTTTTCTGTTTTATTTTTTTTTATTTTATCAGTTATAATTGCAACAATAACAACCAGCTATGTATGTACATCTAAGCGAATAGCTTTCCTCCAGTTGGTTTAGTGCAAAAACAAGGTGGTTTACTTTATTCGCATCTCGCACCTTTCCTTGTCAGTTAGTTAGTCAGTCAGTCAGTCAGTCACTGTCATTGATGCTGATGGCCTCTTCTATAAGTATGTTGCCCCATTCACAGCTGCCACTTGGCCAACAATGCGTCTCTTCTCTATAGGTCTCTGTTACAACGATCTGTTTATGTATGTATGTAGGTAGAGAGTGCATTACACACACGCTCACTTTTAGCCACACTGCTAACCTTTTCATGGACTAGCTTTTATGTTGCGTTGGCGCTTCACTCATATCTGGACCCATGCCTATATGTACATAAGTTTTGACACATAACCGTGGGTACAAGGCGGCGGTGACAAGTGGCTGTCATAAAAGTTGGGTTATTTACTTTTATTTTAAATACACATTACAGTGTCTCAAAAGAGAAGAGGACTTTTTTTTGGGGAATTTGTTATGCATAGGGGCCCTCTTAATCATTTCCTTGCGATCTAAATAACGTAAACTCGTATATTTTAAGAGATGTACTGCTGTAGAATGACGTTAGCCAATTTCGACCTTAGCTTGCACTTTTGGTTAAAAAAATTTAATAAGTTTTTCTAGATTTAAGTTATAAAAATAAAAAATAAAAATTCACTGATGCGCCTGCTAAGTGGCGACCGCTATTAGAAAGAAAAAAAAACTGTTTTGGTTATTGCTACGATCACGTGGCAGCCGCCACTATATGGAGTACTTTATTTTATTTTATTTTAATTTTTTTCTTTTTTATGTACATGTTTTCAGTATTTTTTAAAGAGCATCAGATTTCTTATGTTTTGAAAATAAATAGATGCTTTGCTGCATAAGCATTCTAGTGAATTGGTTTTTACATACATACATATGTATATGTATGTTAGTACATATGTGTATGTAAAACTACAAGTAAATTATTTTCATTGTCTTTTGTTTTTGATACATAAAACAGTTGCACTGTTACAGACAAACGCACATACGTATGTACATTAGGGCGGGTCAATTTGTATGGCAGATTTTTCGACTTTGCACGTATAGTACAGAACGATTCCACGTGTAATTCTAAAAAAAAATTTTACATGACAAACCATTGGTCTAAAATCAATTTGGAGTTTGTCAAATTGCGAAAATAGTTTTCTTAGCATTTTGCTGTAGTGTCGTAAAGAAGGGCTTAAATTTTGAATAAAAACATGGTATAAGTGGTATTTTGGTATGAGGAATCCATTTTTGCACTTATCTTTTTCTTAAAACTTTTACCAGAGGGCGCATCAGTGAAAATTTTCACATTTTCTTCGAAACCTATTTTGGCAAACTCCCAAATTGATTTTAGACCCATGGTTTCTCTAGCAAATTTTCTTAGAGTTACACATCGTATCGTCCTATGATATACGCGTATAGTGAAAATAATTGACCCGCCCTAATGTACATATACATATATATGTATGCATTTCTCACACCCATGTAAACAGCAGCCCACGTAATGAAATGTGCAACACTTCACAGAATATGTATCTCTTCTTGTTAGACGTTATAGATGAGATACTTCACACATGCCAGCACTGGCAGTAGGCCATAAAAGTTAGGAAATAAATTTATATTGCTAGTTATCTTGGCTTATGAAACTCGTTAAAGTATGGTTGATCACAAGACAGCTAAGTAAAAAAAGGCTAATTTTTTATTTTATTTGTTTATCAATTAAGATACATATATATAAAACATTATAGACTGTTTTCACACTTTTCTCAATTTTAGCTGAAATTGCGATACGTTTCTTAATTTAGTCATATCTAGAACTCAGTTAAAATTTTCTTAACTGCAGTCAGATTTAGAAATATTGTTTTTCATTTTCTTGAAAGCGCCTCTAAAATTTTATTTGGAATTTGCCAAAGGATTAACAGAGAATTCGCAGGTCTAAAAGTAAAAAAAAAGGTATCAACATTGAGAACAACCGTTTAAGCAGTTACAATTTGAAATTTTGAATTGGGAAACGAAATTACGTAATTTATGGGTAGTGGACAGAGGAGGTGTTAAAGGATGCAGCCTTCGTGACTTCGAGTCGTTGCAGTCACAACTAACACTTTTTAACTGCAGCCACAGACTTGAACTTTTAACACAAACTGTATTTATGTGCATACGTGATGTGTACGTATTTCTCATGTCACCCTGAGTTCCGCACCTGTCTTTTGTCAGATTGGCCTCTTCTGTTGTTCTGCTCTAGTAATGTCACAAAACGTGTGTTGATGTGTACATATGTAAATACATACATTTGTACATACATATTTATGTACTTTTTCTTTGTATCTGTAGCTAAAACATTCGTGTATATTATAGACATTATTAAATGAAAGAGAAATTACCATTGTTGTCTTCAATTAAGCCATGTATGGCACATGCATACATATGTATGTGTATGTAAGTATGTATACTATGTACAGCAGTGTTCACGAAAATAGCAGCGCAACGTATTGACAGGTTTTGACAATTTAATTCCTTATATTTAATTTCATTAATTTTTCAATAAAAATAAAGTTAATTCTACATAAAAACCATACTATTTAAAATTTCAAACTTTCTACAAAATTTATAAAAACTCAACAAATCTCAAAAATTTTCATAAAATTTTAGAAAACTTTCGGGTATGCGGTTCTGTAGCAATTTATACGAAAGTTTTTTCTAAAAATTCTGAATAGTAAAACGTTTGAAGGTTTTACTTGCATGGTTTTTTGTACCATTAACTATAGGTATTATAGAAAAAAAAATATTCTAAATAAAAATATATAATATATGTATTACCAAAAATTTTCAAAACGTTGTGTTTCTGTTTTCGTGAACGCTGCTGTATAAGAAACCAGCACACTAACATCAAATGTGTTAACAGCGGTATCAGCATAAATTAAAGTACATAGTTGCAAAACTTACAATAACAGACTGCAACTGCAAATACTGTAACCGCTTAGTTGACTTTGCTCTGACATCTATAATTGCCCAGGGTTGACTTTTCGCTCTATTGGCGATTGTGGACCAAACTGTATAACGAATGACAATCATACATATTATTTACGAAATCATTAGAAAAAACTATCTAAAGTATAAAGTCTAGGAGAAGTTTGGCCCATCAAATATGTACATATTAATTTCCTCTCCCTCTGCTGTCACTGCTATATTAGTAAATATGCAACGCTGTCACACAGCTGCCATGCGAAATAAGTTCCTATTCATATGTGTGAATTTTATGGCATTTTGTAAACAATGTCTTCTTTTATTTCTCACTTGTTAACTTAATGATTAGGGAATTTTTACTATGCTTTTACAATGAAAAAGCCGTCCCATTGTTGTTGTCGCTTATTTGTTGAGCACGTGATTCTCCATCATATAAATTTAAAATTTTAGATTCTTTTTTTTTTATTTTTTCTTTTTCATACATACATGTGTATCTGTCTTCGAAAATTGACCGTTTGTGTGTAGGCTGTATTTTTGATTATTCATTTCATTAGTTAGGTTACTATAGCGCGAGTCAGAGGTGTGTACTATCACTCGGCAGTTATACTCCTTCTTAAACCAGGAAAGAAAGCCAAAATTCCTCCTCCGAAGTTAAATTAGTACTTAAGCTGACGGCAGCGCTCTCCCGGCGATGGGCCCTTACTCTTGAAATGAGTTTACTGGCTACCTTCCTGACAATCCAAAAATCTACAAGTTTGTGCAGCTAAATCCTCCGCTAGGTTGCGTAGACAAGACAGTCTTGAGAAACCGGTGGGAACCTTGCTATGCATACCGGTATGGCCCACACGACAATAACCACCTCTTTGCATGCCCACCCGACTCGACGACCCTGACACTGGAAATTGCGGTCAGCGCCCAGCGATGCAGCTAGCTTCCTTAACCTCCGATTCGGGTGACGAAGAAGTCAATTGACAAGGTCGGATGCCTATTCTGACCCGCAGAACATTCAACGTGACAGAAAATGTTGTGCAGTTTCTCTACCAAGTCGAATTCATATATGAATTAACCGTCTGTGTGTTCTCTACTGCTAATGAGTAGTAGAGAATGACGTATATTCTCAGCAGTAGAGAAATACTCGGTAGAGAAGCGTTACCGAAACGAGCTGCTACAGAACTCTAATTATCATTTAAAAAAAAAAATCTTAATTCCTTTGTGAATATTATCATTTTCAGCGTTTTTACTGCACGTTTTCGGTAAATTTTTTCTTATATTTATGTACAGCTGTACACTTGAATCCTTGTTTTCCAATACAATTGTGCACATATCAATAACAGCTTTTAGTGTAATTAACTTGTTTGAGAAAGAGAAAAAATGCACTTTAATTGCAAGATAACACCTTTGCTTCCCGCAAATAAGTTGACTACAAATGACATACTTTTTCAAACATACGAAAATGACAAATAACTTTTGTAAGTAGGTACATTTGTATGTACATATGTATGTAGTTATTGGCGTTCCCTGTTTATAAACTTTGCTTATCAGTTGTTACTTCGTTGTGACTTGTGGCCTTTGTGTTGAAACTTCAATGGAACTATTTGTGAGTCAGGGTTAATAAAAAAAGAGTAACATAACAATAATAATAATTACAGTTTTATGGTCCCTCCCAACGGCAAATGGATTTTATGAGAAGCTTTTTCATGGCAGAAGTACACTCGGGGCTTGCCATTGCCGGTCGAGAGGCGAGCGCTGTTAGAAAAGTTTTTCTAATTTAGATGTTGTGCGGACCAGAGATCGAACTTAAGCCCTACGGAGTGGCAGTACGCACCTCTAACCAACCAGCCGCATAGCCCGCTTACCCACTCAGCCACAACACATGATAGGTACAAATCAGTAGACTTTGAGACGAAATCCAAGGAACAGCTTTGCAGCAAGGCAACTTAAAGCTAGCTCGCGTCAATGATATACAGACGGCTCCCAACGGCATTGAGGCAGCCAACTACGGACCAAAGCTGAAGCTCTCGGTACCCATGGGAGCATACCCGAATATCTTTCAGGTGGAGGTCTATGCCGTTAGACTGTGTGCGCAGGTTAACCTACGTAGAAATAAACGTAGTGAGAAAATTCTAATATTTAGTGATAGCCAGGCGGCAATCAAGGCCCTCTCATCATTTGATGTCAAGTCCTCCATGGCTCTTGAATGCATTGGTAGGCTTAACGTCCTGGCAGAGCACAATGTTATCCAACTATTTTTGGTACCAGGTCAGATAGGAGTTGAGGGTAATTAGGAAGCTGACCATCTGGCCAGAAACCTCCCCAAAGAGAAGCTATGGATAATAATTGGTTTTCTGATGGCTCAATGTAGACTAAGAGGTCACCTGTACAAGCTAGGGATCTGATGCAACGACCTATGCCGTTTCTATGAGTTGACTTAGGAGGCTTATTTACGCCTGCTTTGCGAGTGCGACGCGGTTGCAAGAATACGTGAGAGGTACTTAGGCCAACTCTGGCCAAGTGTTGAATGATCTCTTCAAATGTCTGGGATCTTTACGATTGGATGATGTACTATGAATCTTGTAGGCGCATTCAAGTATTTTTTTTTGTATATGTAAACAACACCACGACATGTCAATTGTCAATTCGATGAAGAATACACTTCTAGGGCCAGAATAGGTCTGCAGTCAAACGATAACTGTCGTAGCTGCCATGATATGAAAGAAATCGAAATCAAATTGGTCCCATTTCTAAGGTAGGGGCAGAGACGCAAGGAGTCTCTAACATCTCATCACAACGGGCCCTGTGCGGGATGAGGACAGCCAAGATAACCTAACACCTAACCTATCTTTCGTAACCTAGATAGACCCCAGGACCCAAATCAGCTGAGATTATTTTATTTGGTGTTACATAAGTTGCTGAAAAGATGCTACTCCTACATGGCAATACCCAACATCATTACTGTAATTAGAATTTTTCAGCGAAATTTTGCGGCGAGCTGCATGCACGTAACAATTTTAAGAATAGAAAAATCAGTTGTGTCATTTATCGCGTCACCATTTGACTTCTTAGTACCCAGAACGCTACAAGCTTCGTTTTGGCGACGCCACGTGAAATTCACAAACCAACTGAACTAATCGACTCATTAACAATTGGTTGAATTCAAATGCAGCTATAATGTATGCACTCGTACACAAGTACATGCACGTCTGTATGTATTAAATGTGTTCTATAAATATTCACTTTACAAATTGAGAGCACCAGCACTGGCTGACTATTAACTGTCCTTTAACGTCAGCAGATTGCCAGATGGGTAATTTAAAAGCAGGCATAGGGAAGGTGAAGCAGCCAACCAAAAGCATTTCGAAAATCAAAGAGTCAATGAAACCTTTTTACAACAACCAACAATTCATATACATAGTACATACATAAATAGTACATACATAAAGTGGGCTATGTAATAAAAACGAAAAGCAATAAGAAGGCAGAGAATTAAAAGCAACAGTAAAAGAAACAAAAAATTCAAGAACCTTGGCTAAAAGCTGCCACGCAATGGCAGGCCAAACAATACCGCCAAAGTTAAACGACATTTGCTGACTCCATTTTTTGTTGTTTATTTTATGCAATTTTGATACGCGTACTTGCTTTTATTTATAGCATCTTCACGGAGTTTGTGATGTTATGCTATTTGCTTTGGTGTGAGTTGGTAAAGTGAGATAAGTCTACACACAAAGCTTTTCCCAAGGATGCATTCTTTTAATGCAGCTCAGCCGAAATATGCAGCAGTCCTTAAAAAAAAAACGTCCACTGAATGGTGAATCAGCAGCAAAGAACTTACATTTTTGTTTACATACTTTGCCTGTAGAAACTCGTTTATGTAATTTAGGTCACTTATGACTAATAGTAGTATCTATCTGTTCGGTTTCAAAGAAAGGCAAGGCAATTGACGTTTTCGGTTAAAAATGTCAAGACAACAAAGTTCTTTCACACTAAATCACTCAGCTGCGTCATTTGGTATTTACGATTATAAAAAAAATAAAATAAATAAAACAAAACAAATTGCAAATGGTTGGTTGAAGTAGAGCACAGGCAGCCACGCACCACAAGTGATACCGCATGTAAATACATACATATGTATGTATGTAAAAAAGTATTACACCATTTTGTGGAAAAAACCTTGCACGTTAGCAAGAACTGATATGGAAATATAAAAATGTTTATCGGCTTTACATACGATTGTTTTAAATATATTCAACTTAATGATTGTTAAATTTCATCATCAGCAGTGTTCTAGGCCATGCCTTATCAGACGCTGTTGGAACACCAAATAAATTAAAGTTAAAAAATATATGAAGAAAAACAGCTGTGACCTCTGCAGGAATGTGATAACCAGCCACACTGGTTCGATCTCATAAGGAAACATATAGAACTAAAATGGCACACCTCTACTCACACATCTATGTATATGTACATATGTATGTACCAAACGTAATGATGCTTTCACTGTTGTTGAACTGCCCAGAACCACAATCAAAGACTATGAGCATATGGTGTTGAGTTCATAAAGTCTTGAAAACTCTGCGTTGGGCTAGCAAAAAGCGGCGGAGTGGGTGAAGTGGATTGGAAATTAAATCGAGGAAAGCAAACGTATTATACATTACAGAATATTTAATTCACGAATTTAACAGTTCAACTTTTAATTGAATACCACAGTGTAATACAGTGAACCAGATGTTAATGACGCTCTCATTTTTAAGTAAGCAATTGTAAGTGTGTTTGAGATTAGCAAGAAATGCCTTTTTGTAATTTTTCGAAATCTATTTATTCAGAAATAAAAGTTCCAAGTTGTGACTGCAACTGAAAAAGAGCAAATCGATTTTGAAAATATATTTCAAGTTGCTTGTGCTGCATTAGCAATTTTTTATTTTTTTTTGCTGCAAGTGCTATCAAACCGTTCGAGTGTTGCCGTGTGGCAAATATGGTGAGCGTAAAAATAAGTATACCCTGACGTTTTGAAGATTTTATTTATTTATATTCTCCATATCAAATTTTTCTTATTTTTTTATAAAAATATACTTTTTAAACAGCAAAAACCACTTCATATATGTAGAACTGGAGAATATACAAGAAATTTTCATCGAAATTCTCAATTTTTCAACTGGATTTCATAGAAAAATGTTGAAATTCTAAAATTTAGTGCATCTAATAAAGTTGAAGAAAATGCGCTGATCACTCGGCAAAAAGAGTTCTCAAAAATCAACGATAATTTCTAGCGACTTAAAACCTCCACTTTATTATTCTAAAATTAGATGGGTTACAAAACTGCATACTCGAAATCGAATTGAAAAATGTCGATGAAAATTTTTTGCATTTTCCCTGAGCTCTGAATGAAATTTAAAAAAAATTGGTTTTGCTGTTGAACGAATTATATTTTTATAAAAATATAATAGAAACTCATCATGGAAAATATAAATAAATAAAATCAGTAAAACGTCAGGGCAGATATACTTATTTTTGACGCTCTCTGTGTGTGCAATACATATATATGTATTTTTTTTTTTTTTTTTTTTTATCTTTAAATATAGGTCCATTTCTTATCCTTTCTGACTAAAATCTGAAAAGTGTCAAAATGCAAGAGCGTAAGGAAAATGCGCTCGCTAAAAGAGAACAGGAAAAAGTAAAGGAACGCAAAAAACCAAATTTTTAGTCCAAAGAATGGCAACAACAAAACTAATGTTAAATAATAAATATAGTTTAAAAAAAACTAAAAAACACGCTTTTAAAGCATATCAAACTAAAAAGTAAAAAATAATTCTTAATATAAGTTGAAAATAATAATGAACAAAAAATAATACTATATTGTGAAAAAGCGTGGGGCGCTCTATGCCATATTTTTCGTCTATCGAGTGGAAGATAGCGTTACATCATTTATTTTCAGCCATAGACGGGATTTGAAATCATGTCTGGTAAGTTCGTTGTCTCGCGCCTTAGCCCGCTTGGCCAACTGTGCAACTGATAGGGATAGAATGTATTAACACTAATAAGCCGAGTGCTCGAGTCGGAAAGTAAGTAGACGGTACGCATGCGCAGACAGCGTAGTTGCCTCACTTGGTTTCACACAGAGGCTGTGTGAGTAAATTATTTAATCCTGGCGATCCTTGTCAGGATAATGAGATAAACTTATGAAATTATTATATTGTCGCTGATTCTTGATAAGTGTACAAAGTTTGAATTAAAGTTGTCCGTTTAAAGTGGGTCAAAATCGAACCCAAAGGAGTCGGTTACAAACATACATACATACAAACATACAGGTGAAGCTAATAAAAGGGTGTTAAAAATAGAAATGCGTGTACAAAACACATTCACCAGTGTACGAAAATAAACTATATTGTACGTTACTATTTCGTTTCGTTTATTACTTCAACAGTTCTGAGTTCACTTTGGCGATAGTACACTACAGTAGTTTAGTAGTTACAGACGAAACAACAACCGAAATGAATCGTGCAGGGAAAAATATATGTACAGTCAGTCAATAAAGTTTAGGTACAGCGAGTTTTTTTACAATACGGGCAACTATTTTTTAAATATTTTATTTTTCGCTAATTTTTTATAAAAATATGGTTAATTCTACAACAAAAACCCCAAAAAGAAAAGCTCCAAACCTTGTGCAAAACTAAAGAAAATTCTGCAAAATTTCATTCAAATATTGCACTTTTTATTTACGCTCTCTAGAAAAAATTTGAGTATGTAGTTTTTTAGCCCAGTCAATTTTAGTATAATAAAGTGCAAGTATGAGGAAGCTAGGACTTACCATTGATTTTTGGGAAATTTTTTTGTTGAAGGTGTCGCACATTTTTTCCATATAAAAAAATTATCAAACATTATTTTATGTGGAGAAAATGAGCGACACCTTCAACAAAAAAAATTCCTAAATATCAATGGTAAGTCCTAGCCACCACAAACTTGCACTTTCTTATACTAAAATTGAATGGGCTAAAAAACTGCATACTCAACTTCTTTCTAGAGAGCGTAAATAAAAAGTGCAATATTTGAATGCAATTTTGCGGAATTTTCTTTAATTTTGCACAAGGTTTGGAACCCTGATTTTTGGGTTTTTTGTTGTAGAATTGACCATATTTTTATAAAAAATTATCGAAAAATAAAATATTTAAAAAATGGTTGGTAAAAAATTCGCTGTACCTAAACTTTATTGACTGACTGTATGTATGTACATATATGCAATAACTAAATACAAAACGAATGGCTGCAATGAATAAAAAAATAAAAATGTTTTTTAATTGAATCGGATATGAAAATTTACAGAAGAAAATATTTTTCACGTAATTGAAACGTTTGCATACATATAAAACGTACAATATGGTACAATTGTCACAAACGAAAAGCAAACGTTTCGCGTTGGGCAAAATGACAGTGAATCTTACAATTTGTTTCTGACTATGTACAAAACTGTACAAAACCACAAATATGATGATTGATGAGCAAATGGGAATTGTTTTGTACAGTTTACTTTCGTACCCTGACATTCACACAAGCACAAGCACGATAAACACTTACAAATATATCAATTATTTTTGCCTCCTTCCATTTTCAATTCACTTATTTTAGTTTTTAGATTGTTGTCACTTTTCGTTTATTTTTTAATTTCCGTTAATTTAAATTCAGTTGAATGCTTATATGTATGTATGTAGAAGGAAACAAATGTTTACATTAAAAATCTAATTGTCCATATACATAGAAGCAGTACTTACATAGATTTATAGCATGTGTGTTTTATATAAAATTCCTTTTTTCCTAATTTGTAACGACTGCAAGGCGAACGCACTTTGATGAGCCTCACAACAAATATATAGCCGGTTCGAAAACGCCCTATCACAGAAAATTTTTCAAGAACTCCCAATTACAGAATTTGGTTGAAGAACGCCCTATCTCAGCATTTGATTGAAGAACGCCGCTTCAAAAACGCCCTATATCAACATATTTTCAGTTGAGATAGGTCATTTCTGAGATAGGGCGTTCTTCAACGAAATTCTGAAATAGGGCGTTCTTGAAACATTTTCTGAGATAGGGCGTTTTCGAACCGGCTGCCGAGTCGATGCTACTATAGTCAACGATAACACATACAAATTTTGGTCCCGATTGAAATAACTGACTGAATTTGAATTTTTTAAGGACCACCCTAATGCATGTACATATTCATAACACTGTGTTACGCTGATCGTGAACTTTTTAAATAACTTAGCATAGGTAGCACGAAAACTTAAAATTGTTTAAAAAATAACCGAGCTAAAAATTGTTTAGTGCCGGAAGCCATGCGAAAATGGTTTTTAAGAATAAGCTAAGAATTTGAGGGTGTTGAAATACATAATTTTTTAAACAGTTTCGTGAATTACTCGAACAGCTTTACGACCTGTACTAGATCACTTAAAAAAATTCGTGCATTTTTTTTTTTAATTTTGCAACGCCGTGCAATTAGCAAAGGCAATTTTCTGTACTAGGAATTTTCCCAATGAATCCAAATCTTTAACCGAATCACTTCACATTTGCATTCAACTTTAGAAGTCGTATATTTCACTTAAAAACTCCCACTTTTTGGAATATTGTAAAAGCCTTCATAAATTTAGAGCTCGATAAACATATTTCACTTAATCACCAACAATTGACTTTAAATCACACTATTTTCATACGAAAATTGAAATAAATCACACTATTTTCATACGAAAATTGAAAATTGCGCCTCCACAATCGAAATTCACCCACGCAATGCGCGATGCCGCCAAAAAATTAAAGACGCCTTTGTTTACCGCTAACTCTCCAATACTCTTATTTCTTACCACCCACACTTCGTTCTCTTTGAACAGCTGTTTTTGTCAGTAAAAAAGTTGCTTACGAAAAACGAAAGCAAAGCAAAGGCGAACAAAAATAAAACAGAAAGAGGAGCAAAACAAAATGCGTCGCAAAGACGAAACAAAACAGATGAACACTAAAAAAACAAAGCACGAATGATGGACGAAAGCAACCACGTAAAAGCAGTGCTGCCACCACATGCCAGCAGTCATTTTAGTATAGTCAGTAGCTTTGCTACTTACACGCATGTGATAGACGGTGCGAATGAGGGTCATAAAAACAAATTGCTTTGTCACGCTCGCTCCCATTCGTTGCTCCATTTGGCTTATCGATTTTCATTGTGTTCTTTCGTGTATTTGCGAAAGTGTGCATTGAAATTTTTCTAATCTGACGGCAGCCAGTTCAAAGAAAAAGTTTCAATTAATTTGCAAGCAAATTTCGTTTAAAATATCATTTACGACGTGCTAAAAATTGTGCAAGTAAAAAGGAGAATATAAAGTGTTTTGAAAAATACTTGAGTAAAGCGGAAATTTCAGCAATTTGCTGTGCAGTCTAAGCAATGTAACTAAGCAAATTGGAAACTTGTTTTTCACATTCAAATTGTGCTACATACAGAGTGAAAATCTATTTGAAGAAAACAAAGAACGTAGCATCAGCGCAGTTTTAAGCTGAAATAGCAAAAGTGTATTCGTTTAATTTAACTAATTTCGCAATGGACGACGCCTCGCAAAGTTCTGCAACTACGCCGATGGCGGCTCGAGAGAACATTCCGCTAATAAATCGACCCAGACGACGTTGGTATTTATTCAGGTGAATCATCGATACAATTAATCAAATGGTTGCTTTTAATTTTTATTGAATTATTGCTTTATTTTTTCAAATCTAATTTGTGCTGGGGTTGGCAAAGCGATCCATGATTAATATTTGGAAAGGAGAAAAAAAAAACAAGAAATATGAATTCACTTATATAAAACTGTGACAAGCAACAATGGAGCGTATGTGTGGAGCTGTTGTGCGTGTTGCTATATCGTGGTGTTGATAGCTCCAGCTTTCGCTCGCTGCGCTATTTGAAAACGAGAAGTAGTCATATTTGCAGTTTCTGTATACGCAGCGTTTGCCGTAATTAGAGAAAGCTGGAGATTCAGAGTACCAGAAAGGTGGTTTAATATATTTTTAGTCGAAGCTTAACAAAAAATTTAGGCAATGTTTAGTTATTTGCCCACTCTTGTTGAGGTTAGTGGGCGTAGGGGTAGGAGGCGTGTTTCTTCATACCTCACCCACTGGAAAGAGCACAGTTTAAAGTTTGTAAAAAGTCATACCTGCCCCCTCGAACCCTTTCACAGACCATTGGGGAATCATTTGTAAATGGGGTAAAATTAGCATTTTCACAGAGAGAATGTAAATTCGGTATAATCCAAAGCATTCCGCATTTGGACACTATCTCGAAGTCTTTGGGCAATTAACTAAACGGTACTCTAAGCTGTGTGGGATTCCATCCTTGAATATTCCGTGAAATGCCTATTAAATCAGAGTACAGCGATAGGTACAAAAAGATATTCTTGCCTATTACGATATCCGACGGATGCCATCCGTACGAATCGTAAGTCTATACGCACTGTCATAACAAGCGGGTGAGGTGAATTAAACTCGTGCGAATGGTATTCCTTGAATACATGCTTATTCCCGTATGATGGATACCAGTGACAGTGCGAATCGGCTTAGATCCGAAGTAGCATTTAACGAATATTTATTTATATGTACATATATTTATTTATTTTTACTAGATCTCAAAAAAGCCACCTTACTACTTGTGTTTGTTGTTGTTGTTACACCGCATACAAATTCACCAAAGAGTGTTTGGGGAGTGTTGCTGGAGTGACAGTCTTTGGCCAGATATAAACCTACGTCGTTCCGGTTACTTAGACCCGACTGTCGTTATTGTAACTCAATTTGGTGTCGTCCAAAATATACCGAATACATACATACTTTTTTATTTTAATCAGCCACAAAAGAAGTTGATCCTGTTCCATAATCAGTCTCGCAATTGCTGTATATAGGGGTGTGTGGTGGTGATTGAAATTGTAGCTTAGAACAGACCATTGTCAGATGACCTTAGAGTTGGTTTGCGCTTCTTATATATGTACATAAATGTAATTAAGTGATGTATTCCTTCAGTTCCGCCCAGGCTCTCCTCCATACTGTTTACTCCAATAACCCACCATACTGAGCTTCTACATACTTTTTTATATACATACATACATACATAATAAATTCGCATTATCATGACATCATGTCTTACAAGTTTTAAATTTCAATGGCTGCTGTGGAGCTCAAAGCGCTCGGCACAGCAACGTCAAATATTTTCTATTTATTGCCTTAACTTGTTCTGTTATACACTGTTTCATATTCATAACTGCTGATGTTCCGACTGGATTTTACAACTGTTCATTCGTTGTGGGTGTTTAGTACGTGTATGCATACATAAATATGTACATATAAAACTTTATAATTTATAATTTATAACACACCTTCAATAAAAATTTTAAAATGTTGGTACCAAAAACAGCGGAGTTACATGCAACTTTTAAAAAGACATACCTGTTTTTGATACTCTTTATAATGTTTTTTGCTTCTTCTATAAATTAAAAAATTTGTTGATTGTGGCCTTTGTGAATTAAGGTAGCGACGATATGTACATTTTTTTTTTCAATCTTGGAGTTCCCTGCGGGAACTTTTTATACCAAATTTGTATGCATTCGAAACATTAATTTGAATTTCCGGTTTTAAAATTTTTTAACTCAAAGAGGTTTGATATCATCATTAGTTGCGTTCCCCAACTCGCGATAAGGTGAGAGTAAATAAGGTTTTCTCTGAGCGCATTTTGCTTTTTGACATTTTATCAGTTGATTTTCCATAAAAGTTGAGGAACGCAACTATTATTTAAAAAATTGTTCATACCTTGTCTAAGTTGCATAGTTTTGGACAATTATTTATATAAACGTGTCCACGTTGAATGGCAATTAGAGATTTAAATTCCAGCTGAAATAAAAAATGTTAAATAAAATGTTAATAAAAATGATCTAAATGCGTGTTTTTCTGGCCAAAAATAACTTTTAAGCTCTACTAACATCACTTTTTTTTTATTTTTTGTATTCTATGTTCTTGTATTTTAGATAATAGGACATAGAAAAGGAATGTATCTTTGCTTTTGTAAAAAGCCATTATGTAGTAAACAAGCAGCAGTCAAACTCTCATTATTTTTAGATAATTAGAAATTCGCTACGAGTAGATATTAAAGATGTGTGATATCAAAATATTGCGATTTTGTTTTAGTGATAAAATCTAATTTCAGTAAAGAGAGGAGACAAAAGGATGTTTAAAATTTCGTTGCTGCAATGCACTATACGTAACTTGATCAGTTTATGTGGCCAAAAGTCGTCTGTCGTACTTACAAAAGTAAACTTTTTCTCCTTAGTATTTGATAAACAAAACTTCAAACCAAACAACGGTGTCTTCCGTTTTTGTAAAAAATGAGCAAAGTCGTTGTCTGTTAGTGAAATACTGGAATCGAGTTTGTGTTCTGTTTGTTAGCTATTTTCGAACAACACTTTTTAAGTTAATAGTGATCTAAAAAATTATCAAAAATATAGGGACAAACCCTAAAGATCCAAAACTGTCTTCTTTTATAGAGCTTTTTTTTTAATGAAAAATTTATTTTTCATATACACTTTAACTATTTTTTTCTTTCTTAAAAATGATATTTGAATATGGGGCATTCCAAAGTGACGGGTGGGACATTTAAACTCGTTTTTGCTCAAACGGTTAGTAAATTCTCTTTAACTATTAATTTGTGTCAAAACTGTTCACACTTGAAGTCAGAAATTTAACATTTTCCAAGCGTTGCGGGTGGAACAACGATGACACCCGCTTCTCTGAGTTGTTGGATTCGTTTCCCAATTTTAGACAAACTATCTATAAATATTTCGTTTATAGCGGTTTTCTCGAATGAAGTTAGTAAAATGTTAAGTACCCTTTTATCCTTTAATGGCATTATTATATTTAAAAAAAAAAAAATAAAAACAATTTTAGCTTGTGACGGATGGGACATTTTGTGACGGGTGGGACGAGTCACCTTTGAGGACACATAGTAGTTCGAGAGTTAAATGGACACTGCTGGTATGATGTGAATATTTATTATATTTTTAATAAGGGGACCTCATCAAACAATGGGAAACTTGAGAATTTGCATGTTACGTTAAAAAATACATATTTTGCTGTGGGACATGCAATAAGCATTTTTGTGAACTTCTCACCATAAATGTATTTTTGTAACAACTTACCACCATTTTAAGGTTCATGAATTGTTCTTTCTTTTTTGATAATTATTTATTCTTTGCATTTTCATCTTTAGTACATAAGGAATGCTTTAAAAACTTGATGAAAAAATATTACAGCATATTGTATATGCATTTATAACAATTAAATACAGAAAATAGTGAAAAATAAATCGATAAAAATTTTATTCTAAAGAATTATTCTACCTGCTTTACTAATTTTACAGATTTAAACAATTGATGTAATTTTTTTTATACCTGAGGTGTCGTCTTCGCTGGAATGACCCATATGCCTTTAAAATGATGGCCGAATTTGGGCGTGTTAAGACTATCAAAAATGTGTTAAATTAAGAGTTTTGAGTTTGAGTTTAATTTGTCGATTTCATGTTGCGGTTTTTAGTGTTTTCTGAGAAAATGGCTCTTTTTATAGGTATTCTTTATACTATCAGTAGCAAACTATTTGGAGGGGAGAACTCAATAAAGAGGGAACAAAACTCTGTTTACAATTTTGTTGCTACTCCTTTTAACTTTTCAGCAGACAAATTAGGAAATTCAGAGCATTCAGGTGTTCACTGAAATTTAATATAATTTGCCAATGTTATTTAAAATTAATTGCATTCGTAACTAGGTGGAAATGTTTTCTTCAATATATATATTTGAAAAAAAACTGCATTAAAACTTTATCAATAAAACCACAAATTAAAAAGTAACCCCTTATGACCCATCATTGGTCGTCAAGGGTTAAGATTTTTTTGTTCAAAAACAAATTCCAATCAACAAAAAAAATATAAAGAAATAATTAGTTTTGGCCAGAAAAACAGGAATTTAGACCATAGTGCATTGAAGAGTTGACTTAAACCCGACAGGTAACTTACAATTTTTGTACTGAAAATCTGTAGTTACCTGCAGAATCTAAAGCCGGAAATTTCCTAAAATTACGTTTCCACGACCTTCAAATTGGGCAACTTCGTTTCCCAATTTCAATTTGAAATTGTAAATATTCACATGAAAAAATGTCAATGGGTAGGTTCAGAAGGCGCAGCAGTTGAGCGCAACCGTTGCTAAAAAATCAGTGATCGTTATGCGTCTTCTAAACGGCTTGATACATTACCTGTCATATTCAACTCTCTAAGGTACACACCCAACATGTTGTCTCAAATGGTCAGAAAAATGTTACGATCATCTGATAGGGAATTTACATGATTCAACTTTCACAGGCGATTAGTTGAATCAAAAGTTGAACGAAATTAGGCAGCCGACCAACTTCATTAAAAGCGATTAGTTGAAAGGCCATTTACACCAGGCGATTGTTGCTCTCAACTAAAAGTTGGCTGAAAAATCGCCTCATATAAATTCCCTATTACAAGCAACTGTTCAGTTGATCAGAAGTACGCTACTACGCGTTCAGAAGGTGCAATCGCCACAGTTGCTTTCAACAAAATCGCCTGTGTAAATTGTGTTTAAATTTTCTAGAAAACGATAATATCGCTTGCAACTTTTCACGTGATGTTGAATCGTTTACGAAATCGCCTCATGTAAATGCTGCTTAAGTTAATTCCGCACTGTGAAATCAGCTCCGAATGAGGTACGTATTCAATAATTAAATGTTTTCAAGCTACGTTTATACCAAGTCACATTGAACAGGTAGAATCAGTAGAGCAGCTGATTTGATTTTTCTTTTTTTCAAATTATTTGGTATCGAAAATGTCAAATATATTTAATTTCTTTTCACAAAAATTCTAAATTTTTAAAATCTATTTGCATGTGAAACTTTTTCCCATACAAAACAAGCGACTGAATAGTAGCTTTTGGAACGCTTGCCCAACTCAGCAGCACAACTGCTGATTACTAGGCCTTGCACAGGATGGATCAATGCTTCGAGAGGCAAACAAATTTACTAAGAAAGAAAGTATTGTATATATCACCTGAATTCCAGTCTAGTTCAGGCAATCGCCGTGTTAAGACGTGTTGTGTAATCAGTGAATTGCTTAGTGAACGAACAAGTTCTTGTCTCTTGCCTATTGGTGCTTAGTGCTTGTGTTACTACACAATAGTATACAGTTATCACATAAAGTGTATAAGAGCATAAAGTACAAACTTAAACAGGGCAGTAGTTACCCTTCGCAATAATGAACGGGGCTGACCCCCCCGATAGCAACAGGTTTCGCTTGCTCGATCCTGACTTATCGCTACCCAAAAAACGCATTAAAGTCAATGATTTTGTTCCTCTCCCGGAGATAAAACAAAACGATGACCATATTCCTCGTTTTCTAATCGCCAGTGCTACGGGACCTACCATCGAAGAAAAAATCCGCCCCTTATCTTCATATAACGTCTTTCAAATTGAAAGAGGCCTAAAACACATATGCGCTGACAGCATTGTAGTTACTGAACTGAGGTCCGGTGACCTGTTGATCAAAACCACAAATGCAAAAGCAGCCGAACGTTTCATGAAAGCCACTCACATAGGTATAATACCTGTGAAAATAACGTCACACAAGGGCCTTAATACTATTCAAGGACGCATTTATTCGAAAAATCTGATCGATATTTCCGAGAAAGAACTGACAGAAGAACTATCCAGTCAAAAGGTTGTCGAAGTAAGGAAAGTAATGCGTAAATCAGGCGACCGTTTAGTTCCAACAGGCGCTGCTATCTTAACATTCGACCTAATTCGCAGACCAGACATCATAAAACTCGGTTGGGAGAGAGTCCGTGTCCAGGAATACATCCCGAATCCCATGAGATGTCGCAATTGTCAACGTCTAGGTCACACAAAGAATAGATGCCGGAACACAGAACTCTGCAAAGAATGTGCCAATACAACACCACATGAAACATGTCAGAGGACTTTCTGCATTAACTGTGAAAATGAAGCTCACCCTTCATACGATCCTAGCTGTCCTACATTCCTGAAGCATAAATCAGTCAATAAAATAAAAATCGACCGTCGATGCACAATTAGAGATGCGTGGAAAATTTTCAATAGCAACCCAGCAGCATTTCAAATCCAACCCTTCAAAAAGAATATTAATACGCCGTCCATGGCACAGATCGTTAAAAACAATAAGCCCGCTACAAATGAAATAGATAGGAATAACAAAGAAGATAATAATGCACAGAATTCAACAACAAAGAAACCCAACAAATATCAAGAAAAATACATAAGCAACGGAACATCTAACAAACAAAAGCAGAATACGTACACCAGCAACAAGGAGTTTTTGCAGAAAAATGTAGAAGAAACCACACCAAAAAGAAAACAACCATCAAAACCAACTAACACAGACACAACTATTCAAGCATCAACTTCTAATAGCACTACTACAACCAATTGCACGCCAACAGGCAATTTTACCCACTCAACAACAAATGAAACAGAAACATCACCTTACAGCCAATTATACAAAAAATTTCCTGACCTTAATGTCCTGATCACCCCAAAAACATTCACACATACTTGTCCCCAACGCAACATACCCAGCGAACCAGAGGAAACCGATATTACAGACTACGACTTACACCTGTCATAAAGCCACAATCGATTTATTTTTTAAATTACAATAACTAACCTATGGATCTTGGTATCAACATTACAATATTACAATGGAACATACAAGGGTTCTTAAATAATAAATTCGGTTTAGAATTACTTGTATCCAAACACAACCCAGATGTTATTCTTTTACAAGAAACCCACTTAATCGAAAAAAACAAACACTTGCTACACCTGCCACACTACAAAGCATACCACTTCAACAAAGACTACTCCTATTCTAAAGCGGGAATTGCAATCCTCATAAAACAAAATATAAACACATCCAACCATAAAGTATCAACCAACAACTTACTTTTCCAATCAATCACTATACACGCATTGAAAGACCTGCACGTAACTAATATTTATCGCGAAACTGACCTTTTCTTAACTACTCAGCATTTAGACGACATACATTCCTACCATGATGGATACCACATTTTGGGCGGCGACTTAAATGCACATAATACCCTGTGGGGATCAAAGAAAACAACGCAAAATGGAAAAATGTGGGAAGACTTCTCTAACGAAAAACAGCTAGTGGTACTAAATGACGGTTCCCCAACACTGCACAATACAAGGAACTCATTAACGAACGTAGACGTCTCATTTGCTTGCGGAGGGATAGCCTCGGTCCTGAACTGGTTATGCCTTCCACCATCAGGCTCCAGCGACCACTTCCCGATACTTATTTTCAATAACACACAAAACAAGGTCAGCAGAATTATCCCTATGTTCAACACTAACAAAGCCAAGTGGCCACTGTTTGAAAATAAAACTAACATCTACTCACAAATGTTTTCTGAGTCAAGCAATGTCAACAGAGAAGCGGCACAGATAAAAAAAGCGTTGAGAAAAGCTGCAAACGAAGCCATGCCTACTACTTACTCTACTCACAATCGAAATAACCCAGTTTGGTTCAACTCGCGAATTGCGAATTTAATCAAGGTAAAAAACATTGCTTGGAAAAACTTGAAAAACTCCCAAACAACCAATAACAGCTTAGAGTTTCGCAAGGCTAGTGCAGTAGTACGTAGAGCATGCAAGCAAGCCAAACAAGAGACGTGGAATAAGTTCCTAAACTCACTCAATCCAACACTCGACACAAAACATCTTTGGCAAAAAATTAAAAAAATCAAATGTCAACGTTTTTCCAACTTTCCACAAATACTTACTAACAACTCCGTTCTTAAGCATCCAGAGCAAATAGCTGAAGCCCTAGGGGCGCATTGGAGCGCATCAAGCGCAAACGACGCGTTTGACACAACTATAGTCAGCAACAAATGCTCTTTTAACATAGATGCTTTACCACGCATCTGTCCTTCTACGCAAACGTGCCATAAAATAACACTCGGAGAACTGGAGGCAAGTCTTAAAACAACTAAGGGCAGCTCCCCCAGCCATGACAAAATAACATACACAATGGTAAAAAATGCGTCTACAGCACTTAAGTCTCGAATATGCAGACTTTTCAATCGAATTATCGAAACAGCAATCTACCCACATGAATGGAAGCACGCAATTCTTACACCTGTGCCGAAACCTGGGAAAAGTCCCAATTCGGTTGAGGGGTACCGTCCTATCTCGCTACTACCCACGTTGGCAAAAATATTCGACAAAATCTTAGCCAACAGAATATGGACCGACTTCGGTAACAAACTAGAAGCCGAACAACACGCATTTTTCCCCAAACATGGAGTACACACCCTTATTCACACTCTCGAAAATCAGTTGAAACGTTCAAGTGGAGAACACACCGTCGTTCTGTCAGAAGACCTGGCAAAGGCGTATGATAGAGTAATAGCTACTGAAGTAATTAAAGAAATGCACAAGTGCGGTATTCCGACGAATATCCTCAAACTCTCTTTATCCTTCTTATCGTTCAGAAGGATTACAGTCAGAGTTGACGGATTCCTTTCGAAGGTTAAAAAGTTAGAAAACGGAGTCCCACAGGGATCCCCGCTTTCAGTAGTACTCTACACGTTCTATGCCAATTCTCTAATAAAAAAGATAAAAGACGTCGAAGGGATTTCCTACATGGGAGTATACGCAGACAATATTTTCGCAGCAGCTTCCGGAACGCACGAAACAGTCACGCAATGTCTACAAAACCTAGATGAAACAATAAACAAATGGGCTAACTCAACCGGAGCCGCAGTCCCCATAGAAGTAGCAACGGCCCTCCATGTATGCCGTAAAAACAATTGCGGTGCTAACTCGGTACACATTCGGGAACGAACAATTCCTTTGAAAAATAATATGCGCATACTTGGTGTACATTTCTCTAAAAACATGTTATGGAACAACCACGTTAACGTGCTGAAAGACAAACTGAAAAAAGTCAACAACATGCTCAAAGTCATTTGTTCTAAAAGAAAAGGTCCGCACATAGAAACTGCCATTGCCATCTGTCGCACACTCACCGAAGGCGTACTACAACACTGTATAACGCTCTACGGCTGGACATCCAAAAGAAACATCAAAGCCCTCAACACCGAAATCTACAATTGCTACAGAACAGCCACCGGCTTACTGAAAGCAACTCCCATACCTGCTCTAAAAATAGAAGCACGAATTCGAGATTTTGAAAATTTACGGTTCAAAAGTTCATCCAAACTAGCGGCTAAGTCCATCACGGATAACAAACATCCCCTTCACAACATGGTATGGAACCTCATCGACACAACAGAACGTAGGAGGGCACCCGCCCACAAAACGAGCAGTTTAAAAAGAATAATCATGATGTTACATGACACACATATACCTATTCCAAGCAAACCGCCACTGAGCAAGGAAAACATAACTAATCTTATCACAGTAGACACATCACTTAACACAACCAAAAAGAAATCAACTTGTCAACAAGCATACATACAAGGATTGTTGGAAATCACCAACGAGACAGACCCCCAACTTCTCCTTTTCACAGACGGATCGGTAAATTTTAGCACACCCTCATACGCTGTAGTGTCGCAAACAGCAGGCAATCAATTTGCAGTTATCCATCAAGCTCTGTTACCAATGCACACAGGTATTTTTTGCGCCGAACTAACAGCGATCAAGAAAGCAATATCACTTGCTGCACAACTAAAAAAGAAAACCCTTATTTGCTCAGACAGTCTCAGCGCCCTTAATGCAATATCAGATGATCGTAATGAAGCTCACCTCTTTGTGTCAGATGCCAGTCTACAGCAACCTATTAGACTTCTATGGGTACCCGGGCACACCGGAATAGAAGGCAATGTAAGGGCGGATCAAGCGGCCAAAGAATGCTTTTCGCTACCTCTAATAACAGAAGTCCCAATCCACTCAAGTGTCATAACAAGAACGACAAAAGCGGTGCAGATGGAAGCCGAACTGAAAATCGCAGCCGACCTCAGAACCTTCCTACACAGGCATAATTTCGATATCCCTAGACATAATTACGACACACAACTCACTCGTAATCAATGCATTAAGTTAGCCAGGCTTCGGACAGGCACTACACTCTTTAACACATCACACCTTTTCACAAAAACACACCCACGAACATGTTCTTTTTGTGCAACATCCCTCACAATAGAGCATGTATTAACAACCTGCCCTCACTCGTTATTAAAAAAAAGCATCAAGGAAATACTGAATTGCAGGAACAGCAACATTAAAGAAATAGAGGAAGCACTCCGTATACACCACCTCAATGAAGAAACTTAATACAATACACATATGTATTCTAAGGCACTCAATGACCTAGACGTCCGGTGCCTATATCATATTTTGCAAATTCATTTGCAATCTATGCTAAATAAATAAATAAATAAATAAATAAAACTTTTAATTGTATTACGAACGGGTACTCGGAATGACTTCACAATCTCGGATTTGCTGCAGTTCATCGCCACAATATCTGTTTTGCTTGCATTTTTGTGGCGCGTTACAACACTTTTTTAGTTTTTATGCAATTATAAATATTTTTAGTATTTACGTATGTAAAAAATTGTTGTTTTGTAAGTATGTACATATTTTGTAAGCAGCATTATTTGCAGGAGTACCTACTTGGCAAATGATGTTTCGACTTTTTATTGCGCTACTGAAACAGTTTGGCTGCTCACGAATTTTTATTCATTAATTTGTAATTCTAATTTCATGTAAATTTCTTTGCGTTTACTGTTTAAAGTGAATGTGCTTTTAGTTTTTGATTTGGTAATTGTTTTACTGAGCAATGTAATTTCTTTTGATTGATTGTTGTTGCCTATCCTATAGTTTATTTTATTGTTGAAAACTGAATAAAAATATAACCGGATAACCAGAAAGTTGTGAACACCCACATTGTTGAATTGACTCTGGATTATTTGTTCCTTTATTTATTAAAATAACGGGTGATTTTTTTGAGGTTAGGATTTTCATGCATTAGTATTTGACAGATCACGTGGGATTTCAGACATGGTGTCAAAGAGAAAGATGCTCAGTATGCTTTGACATTTCATCATGAATAGACTTACTAACGAGCAACGCTTGCAAATCATTGAATTTTATTACCTAGAAAAGTTGGCAGAAAATCCGCTTTTTTATCGACAAATTTTGTTCAGCGATGAGGCTCATTTCTGGTTGAATGGCTTCGTAAATAAGCAAAATTGCCGCATTTGGAGTGAAGAGCAACCAGAAGCCGTTCAAGAACTGCCCATGCATCCCGAAAAATGCACTGTTTGGTGTGGTTTGTACGCTGGTGGAATCATTGGACCGTATTTTTTCAAAGATGCTGTTGGACGCAACGTTACGGTGAATGGCGATCGCTATCGTTCGATGCTAACAAACTTTTTGTTGCCAAAAATGGAAGAACTGAACTTGGTTGACATGTGGTTTCAACAAGATGGCGCTACATGCCACACAGCTGGCGATTCTATGGCCATTTTGAGGGAAAACTTCGGAGAACAATTCATCTCAAGAAATGGACCGGTAAGTTGGCCACCAAGATCATGCGATTTGACGCCTTTAGACTATTTTTTGTGGGGCTACGTCAAGTCTAAAGTCTACAGAAATAAGCCAGCAACTATTCCAGCTTTGGAAGACAACATTTCCGAAGAAATTCGGGCTATTCCGGCCGAAATGCTCGAAAAAGTTGCCCAAAATTGGACTTTCCGAATGGACCACCTAAGACGCAGCCGCGGTCAACATTTAAATGAAATTATCTTCAAAAAGTAAATGTCATGGACCAATCTAACGTTTCAAATAAAGAACCGATGAGATTTTGCAAATTTTATGCGTTTTTTTTAAAAAAAAAGGTATCAAGCTCTTAAAAAATCACCCGTTATGTTAGTTTTTATTTATTTTCATATTTCGCTGTTTATTTCCTTCTTATGCTTCCTCCTTACTTTTGTATTATTTGGATTATCAAAATTAACTAATAAACCCTTTTCTGCGCACCCCACCCTTGCAATCACATTTCCGTTGATCCACCAAGGCACTCGGTATTTGTTTACCTTATTTTTGTTGGGGTATGTGTGCATTTTTTATTTATTCATTTTTTTTTTATATTTTTTTTAAGCCCGTCAACACTTTTGCATAACAATTAGCTCTTGCTTGTAATTTTTCGAGTTCTACTTTGTTTGTTGTTGCTACTTGCCATATACAGCTATGGCTGGTTAATTAAACAACTGCCCAAATGTGTCGTATGAAAATGTATATTTTTTATTCAGTCTGCTTGCCTTTAGTGTAAAACTTTAAAATCACATATATATGTATTATTTTCGAAGGTGCTGACCGCATATGTTTGCGTTTTAGTCAGTCAGTCATTGGTGTGGCTTGGTTGATGACGAATTTGTGAAAGTAATGAAAAAATGTCGGAAGTTGTTAAAGGCGAAGAACCTGGCAAGGAGTTGGAAAAGTTGAAGCTCAGTTCGAAATTCTTCCTCCTGCTTTATTTGTAGGTTTTACAATTTGTGAATATGTTGTGTTTTTTTTTTGTGCAATTGAATGAATAAAGAGATTAATTAAAACCATGGCTAAAAATGGACTGTTGTAGAAAGTTAAACGTATAGACTTTAAAGCGAGAGAGTTTTTTCAGAAGTCTTCCTTTGAAAGCAGTTTATCTATTTGGATGGGGAACCTACATATTTTGATACAATAAAAATAAAATAAACAAAAAAAAAACTAAATAAAATTGAAGTGTAATCTATTTCAAAGAGTTCCAAGTTGGACTAAAAACTAAACTAAAAAAAAAAAGGAAAAACAAATTTTTTCAGCAGCCACCATCGTAAATTGGATAAAATTTCTTAAATACATTTACCGAAATTTTATTTAAATTAAATAGAAAAAAATATTAATAACTTTTCTTTTCACCCACAGCTGCTGGCGCAAATGGTTTGCACCACGCGAATTACGTGCGCGCACCGTTCATTTGGGCCGTGCAACCACGGAAAAATTCCCACCGAACGAGATACGAAATCAAAAATACAATGTGATCACGTTCCTGCCGCTCGTCCTGTTCGAGCAGTTTCGTTTCTTTTTAAATCTGTATTTCTTGCTCATGGCATTGTCACAATTCATACCCGACATACGCATTGGCTACCCATACACCTACTGGGGACCACTCAGTTTCGTGCTGATGGTGACAATCGGTCGTGAAGCGGTCGACGATTTGCGACGACACCAACGTGATCATGAGGTGAATTCGCAAAAATACAAGAGGCTAACTGTAAATGAGACACCAGGTTATGAGATGGTGCCCTCATCAAAATTGAAAGTAGGAGATATGATAATTGTAGAGAAGAACGAGCGAGTGCCAGCGGATTTAGTACTGCTGCGCACCAGCGACAAGAGTGGTTCTGTCTTTGTGCGCACCGATCAACTGGATGGTGAGTTTATAAATATGTAGATAGAAAAGTAAAAAGAAAAACATATTTTTATATAAAAATACTTCTTCTAATTATAGGTGAAACTGATTGGAAATTGCGCCTGGCAGTGCCGCTTACTCAGAAGTTGAACAAGGATTCAGATTTATTCCATATTGACGCAAGCGTTTACATTGAAAAGCCACAGAATGATATACACTCATTCATCGGCACATTCTCGATGGTGAGTAGAGATTTTGTGTGGCTTAAGAACTTATAGGTTTCGAAATTTATGTTGAAATTATATTTTGTTCGCCTTTCTCTAGCAGGATGGAGGCGAGGAAACTGGCCTTAATGTGGAGAATACGCTGTGGGCGAATACTGTCGTCGCTGCTGGCACAGCTACCGGCATTGTGATCTATACTGGCTGTGAAACGCGCAGCGTTATGAATAACTCGCAGCCGCGTTCGAAGGTTGGACTGCTCGATGTGGAGATTAACGGTCTAACTAAGGTATGACGTCATAGTAGAAGTGAAAAAAACATGGGGAAATTGAATTTTAATGAATTAAAAAATAAATAAAAATCAAAAACACTTTAAGTAAGTGTAAACTACACCATTCATTCATTTTTTTACTCCTTTCTAGGTGCTGTTCTGTGCCGTTCTCGGCCTCTCGCTCGTCATGATGATGCTCAAAGGTTTCAGTGGCCCTTGGTATCGCTATATGTTCCGCTTTGTGCTACTCTTCTCCTACATTATACCCATAAGTTTACGTGTTAATTTGGACATGGGCAAAGCATTCTATTCATGGCAAATGCAAAATGATCCTGAAATTCAAGGCACCGTAGTGCGTTCGACAACCATACCCGAAGAGCTGGGTCGTATATCGTATGTGCTCACTGACAAGACGGGCACGCTGACGCAAAATGAAATGGTCTTCAAGAAGATACATTTAGGCATAGTTTCACATGACAATGACACATTTCATCATATCGGTCAGATAATACAAACACTAGCACCTACGATACTGGCACAAAGTGCACCAGGAAATGGCGCCGGTGTTGGCGGTGGTAATAGCGGCGGAACTAGCGACCCGCAGACGCCTTTAGTTATAACAACAAAACCGATGTACTCGGGTAATCGAATGCGGCACCCGGAGGGTTGGCGCGAATGGGAGGCAGTAAAGGCGTTGGCATTGTGCCACAATGTGACCCCAATCACCGACGAGGATGACAACAAATCTGTGTCCACATCCTCGACATACACATCATCTGCAGGTGCGTGGGATGCAGTATATTTAAATGAATATAGATAAAATGGTAATAAATTGAACCTCCCCTTACCTTTCGTTTCGCTACAGGTGGTTCTACTTCGCCCACAAAATCTGTGATAAATGTAGAATCGAGCGCTACAGAGCACCAGTATCAAGCGTCCTCGCCAGATGAGATTGCGCTGGTTAAGTGGACCGCTGAGGTGGGTTTGACGTTGATTGGGCGCGATATTAACTCCATGACACTGCAAATGAAAACGAGAAAGTGTAAGTTTGAGATTATTTTACTGCCCTTTATTTAGATATTTTCAAAAAATTGTATTTAAGGTAAATTTTTTACATTCTATTTTATGATTAATAAAACATAAGTATATAAATATTTCCCACTTCATCTTCTCAGCCAAGGGTGAACCACAAGATGGCCTACTGCAATACCAAATTCTTCAGGTATTCCCCTTCACCAGCGAAAGCAAACGCATGGGTATTATTGTGCGCGCTTCCGGCTCCGGTGAAATTACATTCTATCTCAAAGGTGCCGACGTGGTCATGTCCTCCATTGTGCAGTACAACGACTGGCTGAGCGAAGAGTCTGGCAATATGGCGCGTGAGGGACTGCGGACTTTGGTTGTGGCCAAGAAAGTGCTCTCCGAAGAGCAATATAATGACTTCGAAACTCGCATTACCGCCGCACGCCTCAGCGTAAGTGATCGCGTAGCCAAAGTGGCCGCCGTGATTGAGTCTTTGGAGCGCGAGATGGAGTTACTCTGCTTAACAGGTGAATAAACCTGCATAAGTACTTTTCAAAATCACCCCTATAAATTCCTTTTTTTTTACATACAGGCGTTGAGGACCGGCTGCAGGAAGGCGTGCGTCCAACACTCGAACTGCTACGTAACGCTGGCGTGCGCGTATGGATGTTGACGGGTGACAAGCTCGAGACCGCCTGCTGTATTGCAAAATCCTCACAGCTAATCGGTCGCAATCAAGGCCTACATGTGCTGCGCTCGGTGACGACACGCACAGAGGCGCATGTGGAGCTAAATAACTTCCGTCGCAAACAGGGTCACGCACTGGTTATTTCGGGTGAATCTCTTGAGGTGTGTCTACAATACTATAGACCAGAATTCCTCGAGCTTGCCACCGCTAGTCCGGCAGTGGTGTGTTGTCGTTGCAGTCCAACGCAGAAGGCCCAAGTGGTGCAGCTGATACAACATCACACGGGCAAGCGTACGTGCGCAGTTGGCGATGGCGGTAACGATGTAAGCATGATACAACAGGCCGATGCTGGTGTAGGTATTGAAGGCCGTGAGGGGCGGCAAGCTTCACTCGCTGGCGATTTTAGCATACCACAATTTTCACATATTGCCAAACTATTGCTGGTGCATGGACGGCGTTCGTACAAGCGTTCGGCGGCGCTCTCACAATTTGTCATACATCGCGGTCTAATCATAACTACACTACAAGCTGTATTCTCCGCTGTCTTCTATCTCAGCTCAGTGGCGTTGTATCAAGGTTTTCTCATGGTTGGCTATTCGACGCTATACACAATGTTTCCCGTATTCTCGCTGGTGCTTGATCAGGATATAACTTCGACTACAGCAGTAACCTATCCGGAATTGTACAAAGATCTATCGAAAGGACGTAGTTTGAGCTACAAAACCTTCTTCATCTGGGTGCTAATCAGTATATATCAGGGCGGTGTGATAATGTATGGCGCGCTTATACTGTTCGAAGATGAATTCATACATATTGTGGCGATTAGCTTCTCGGCGCTCATTATGACTGAGTTGATAATGGTGGCGTTGACGGTGCGCACATGGCATCGGTAAGTACAAAGTGATAATTAACTGCGCAGCACGTCAGCATTGTTTTCAAATGTTTTATCGAAATTTCGCTTTTCAGTCTCATGGTGTTAGCTGAGCTCTTCAGCTTGGCCCTCTACTTGATATCGTTGGCTGTGTTGCACGAATATTTCGGTAAGTTATGACTACATTAAGATTATTGTTATTATTTTTATTTTTTTTTTTAATTTTCTATGTCTTTTTCTTTCTCCGTCACGCGCACAGATTGGGAGTTCATCTGGTCGTACGATTTCCTCTGGAAGGTCTCCATCATCACGCTTGTTTCTTGTTTACCATTGTATATTATAAAGTTCTTACGCAAGAAGTGCTCACCGCCATCATATTTGAAACTTTCATAAATCGTTGAGCACCAACATACTCCCTTTTTCATACTTTTCCCCAAGTACATATTTTTGTTCAGAGTTTTCTTTTTTTGTTATGTAACAATAAGTAAGCTAAGCGTTAAGTTGACACGTTTGCCTTTTAGGTTTTAGCGATATTTTATATACCATAAATATTATTAAATGCATTTGAAGAGTCAAAATATTATTTAAGGAAAACAAAGAATGTCTGGTTGAAAAGGTTAATTGAAAAGCTGGTATTCTGCTTAGCACATCTCAACCGATTTCTGATATTTTCCTGCTATATGTATTAATATATTCGGTTTTGTGACGAAGATTTTGACTTTTGGTTTTCAGCAGCAATTCATTTTGTTAATTAAAGTATATTTAAATAAATAAAAAATAAGCATTAGCACGTTAATTTTTGTATACAAATAATTTTTTTTATTATTATTATCGTCATGAATTATAGCTATTATTCTTGAGCACCCCGCTTCCCTCAAAAATTCAACGAAACTTTTATTACTGTTAAATACGTTGTATAATTATTTTAACAAAAAAAAAAATAATAACAAAAATTGTAAAAAACTTCCGAGTCGCTTATATTTCGCGAAAACCACTAGAAGGCCAAATGAGTGTACTCTTTATCTCTTTAAATTAAAATTTGAAAAAATTTCGCAGAATTTGTGAGTACAGATAAAACAGACTGTGTTGTTAGTTGGTAACGTATGTACGTCGTAGGTGACTTTTTAAAACTAAAAATAAATTATAATAAAAGTATTTAATATGACATTGGCATAATTGTGTAGAGACGAACGACGACTGGCTAATAAAGAGTGCGTCAACTATTTTCTAATCAATGTTAAAACAAGAAAATATTGATTTAGTAAAGGAACTAGGTTAGTTGCAGTGATTAAGAAAAGTAGAAAGAAAAATTAAAAAAAAAGATAGGGAAAAGTTGATATGAAACAATAAAACATTTGAGTACTTTTATTATAAGCACACACACTCGCGTATACAAACAAACAAAAAAAAAAAACGCTCAAAGAAGCGCTGGTGTGTGTTGCAAACTACTCTAAAACGAAAGTTGTTAAGCCAGTTTATAGATGTGTCGCATGGTCGTGGATGGGGTTCTTTAAGAATCAAAAGATAGTCGCAATTTTCAATATCAAAAAATTGATATACATATATGTACATGGACATAAATCCGTAAACTTGCATTTTTAATAAGTGATTTATGTACAAGTTTAATTTGTGACCGTAATCTTATTTGTGGAGTTAAAATAAAAAATATTCTATTGGACATTTGCTTTAAATAAAAGAAAAGAGGGATAATATAAAATTTTATAAAATAAATAACTAAAACTCTTATAAAAATCATTTTTTTCTTTAAATTTGAACAGGATTTTGAAGATAAATAAAAGAAGAAAAGTATTTAAGTTAATCTTATGAAATGCAAATCATGTCATAACATACAAAAATTAATGCATACATAAGTATGTATTCGTATCCATTGATATGCATTTTTTAACACAATCGTGCATAAAAATATTCAACCCTAATGACAAGTTATTAAAGTGCGAAAATAAAATAAGACACACCTTAAGATAAAACATACTAAAAAATCAAGCATTAGATTTTCTAAGATAGTTAATATATAAAAACAAAACTATTTTTAGTTGCTAAAATGAACAGTAATTGATATGAGTCAGAAACTATTTTCAAATATAGGTTAAAGTGAATAAAAAAAAAACCTAATAAATAAAAAATTTAAACAAACACTTTTTTTTATTTATAAACTACGTCTGGTTTTTATGAAGTTGTGTGTGCGTATCTTCTCTTGCCCGGCTCATTTCACCAAGCTGGTCAGATGTCAACGATGGTTGTTGTAATAGCATAAAAATTACCTAAAAAGTTTTTGGAGAATCAGCTGGAGTGAAAGTCTTTGGTTTGATATAGATCCGGGTCGTTCCGGTTACGTAGACCCGACTGTCGGTACAACGATGATGGTCAAACCTGGCACTGCAGAAGTTAAGTATAGAGCACCGCTGCCTGAGCTGTTGTTGTTGTTGTAGCGGCTACAACAACCCCGCCCAGATCGGTTGGTATCTCAGTCGTTGTCGTCAAGTTCCACTAACGGCAACCCTAGGAAGCATCTGTCCACAGGGACAAGGCCGTTAGGGTTGTCGGGTTTTCCGGGCATGCGAAGAGATGGTTCGAGTCATGTGGGGTCTCTCCGCATGCCGGACATTCGTTCGGCACATCCTCATTCAGCCTACTCAAGTAGGAGTTTAACCTGCTGCAGTAGCCGGAGCGAAGTTGAGCGAGTGTAGTGCGTGTCTCCCGAGGCAGATGAAGCTCTGTCTCGTCAATGTCCGGGGGTGGTATGCCTAGAACGGCATTCACAGGTCTAGAGTCTACATAACTCGAGACTGAGTCCCTGTGAATGCCGTTCAGGGCCTGTCTGTACGCTGTCGGGTCCCAGAGGTTGCTTAATGAACCTCTGGACTTCATCCGTCAGTTCATATAGATGCCTCCTGACGTGCCTAGGCGAGGGCTCCTCTGCAAGCAGCTGTCTGTTTGGGTGGCCACTTCTGTGGCTCCCGATCAGGAACTGCTTGCAGAGCATTATGTTGTGCTCCTTAACTGGGAGCATTTGCGCCTCGCCGTGCAAGTGGTGTTCTGGCGACATCAGGAGGCATCCCGTCGCTGTCCTAAGTGCCGTATTTTGTACCGTCTGTAGCTTCGTCCACTGCGTCCTACTAGTCCCTGGCGACCACACTGGCGCTGCGTAGTTCAAAACCGGCCGGCCTATTGCCTTGTATGTTGCCAGCAACGTTTCTTTGTCTTTGCCCCAAGTACTGCCGGCTAGCGACTTGAGGACCTTGTTGCGGCTCTGTACTTTATTGACAATAGCGGTTGAGTGCGCAGAGAAGGAGAGCAGGCTGTCGAATGTTACTCCGAGTATTTTGGGGTTATTCACCGTCGGAATTGGTGTGTCATCGACGTGAATCCCCAGCGGTAGCCTGACCTCCTTCGTCCAGGTTGTGAACAGGCTCGCGGAGGACTTCGTAGGGGAGAGGGCTAGACACTTTGCAGTGAAGAAGCGAGAAAGTTCGGAGAGATAGCCGTTTACTTTCAAACACAGGTCATCATTTCCATTCCCAGTCACCATGATCAAGCAGTCGTCGGCATAGGAGACAATCGAGACTCTCTCTGGTGGTTGAGGGAGCTTTGAAATATAAAAGTTAAACAGTAGCGGGGAAAGGACACCACCCTGAGGAACCCCCTGTTTTATTTTTCGCTGCTTACTCGTTTTGTCTCTAAATGTTACCGACGAATGTCGACCACTCAGATAATTTGCCGACCACCGTTTGAGCCTCTGTGGGAGAGAGGAGGCCTCTATATCTTCTAGCAGCGTGGAATGGCAGACGGTGTCAAACGCCTTTGACAAGTCCAACGCTACTAGAATCGTTCTCTCACAGGGACGGTTGCGGTTAAGGCCACGAGTTATCTGAGTGTTTATGGCGTAAAGTGCTGTTGTTGTACTGTGCACTTTACGGAAACCATGCTGATGCTTCGCTGGGGTCAGGTGGTTTGTGAAGTACGGGAGTAGCAAGGCCTCGAGTGTCTTCGCTACCGGTGAAAGGAGTGTAATCGGACGATACGAATCTCCTTTGTTGGCGGGTTTCCCCGGTTTGAGCAGTGGGACCACTCTCCCCACCTTCCAGATGTCTGGGATGATGAGAGTGGCCATTGACAGGTTGAGGACCTCCGTTAGGTACGCTACCCCCGCAGGACCCAAATTTTTCAGCATCAGCATGCATATTCCGTCGGGACCCATGGCTTTGGAGGCTTTCGCCTTCCCGATGGCCACCTGAACTTCACCGCAAGTGAAAGCAAGGGGGGCACAATTTGTTGGCAGTTTGTGCAGCCTTCTGGTCACTCGACGCTTGGCTTTGTCTACCGGAGGATGCAGTATGAACTGCCGGCTAAAATAGCTCGCGCATCGCTCCGGGTCCGACGAAGCATGGTCCCCGAAGGAAATTTCGACTCTGTCGTCGTGCTTCGTCGGATTAGACAATGACCTCACGGTTGACCAAAGCTTGCTCACACCAGAGGTGAAATTACAAGTCTTCAGGTGCTCCTCCCACTTCTTCCGCTTATGTACGTTTACAAGTTGCCGAATCTCCGCGTTGAGATCCCTGATACGGGGATCTCCGGGATCGGCCTGACGAATGCTATCACGCTCATCAGCTAGAACAGCCGCTTCGGCAGGGAAGTTTGGACGTGGGTCCGATATACGTCCTGCCGGTATGAAGCGAGCTGCAGCAGCAGTGATAGTCCTGCGGAACTTACGTTCACCGAGATGGACGTCGGTTGGTGTGGGGAGCGCTGCGAAGGTGTTTTCAGTAAACCCCGCGTAACCTTTCCAATCAGCTTTGGAAAAGTTGATATAGGTCCGGTGTTTGGCGGAGGCAAAGTCGGTTGGTTTATCAATCGAGATGACTATGGGTAGATGGTCTGATGTTAGAGTCAGCATAGGTCGCCACGTTATGCTGTTTATCAGACCAGCGCTGACTATTGTGATGTCTAGCGAGCTACTGCAGTTACCCATAATCCTGGTGGGTGCGTCGTCGTTCATTGTGCAGAATGTCAAATCGTCTATCTGCTCAGCCAAGCCTGTTCCCCTACGATCGTTTGACAGGCTTGAGTGCCAAAGATCGTGGTGCGCATTAAAGTCACCTACTACCATACGGTTTTCACCTCTGAGGAGCGCACCTATATCAGGGTGATATCCTGCCGGGCAGCAGGTGACAGGGGGTATGTATATGTTAAATATTTCGAGCTCGACATCGCCTGACCGGATAGCGATGCCCTGACATTCTAGGGTGGTATCCCTGCGGTCGATGTCTGCTTCGATAAGACGATACTGCACGGTGTGGTGCGTGATGAACGCTAAGCCACCACCATTATCTCGCTCGCGATCTCGACGGTGCACGTTGCACCCGGCGCAATTCAACAAAGTTGAATTGCTGTGCAGCTTCGTCTCTTGGACCGCAGCTATTAATATACCATGCCGACACATGAAGACGGTTATCTCCTCAATCTTGCTCTGTAGCCCGTTACAGTTGAATTGGAGGAGCTTCATGTGGTTCGGGAGACGTGTCGTGATGTGGGGTGTGAGTGAGGTGTATGTTCTTGCCGCCGTTGGCTGTGTGTGCTGCTGAGGTGATTGCCGCCCTGTGGTGGTGGTGGGGGGCGTCGCAATTGACGTCTGCGACCGAGCAGCGCAACACGGGCCCTCGAAATTCCCCGTCCAATCTCGCGTGGTACGCAGACCTGAACATGCCCTAAAGTGGCACCAGCCAAGGCAGGTGTTGCACTTGACTGATGTCACATTACGGAATATTCTGGTCTGACATACCGTGCAGATTGTAGGGGGAACCAGGAGTTGTTGGCGGCGGCGTGTGGGTGGTGGTGCAGTTGTGTGTGTTATGTGGTCTGTGGTGGCTATGGTACGGTCTGTGGTGTTATTATGTTGTTGTGTAGTGGCGACTGTGTGTGGTTGCTGTGTGAGTGTGTGGGGCTGCACGGGCGGACTATCGTTTGCCGTGGAGGCTGCTCTGTTTGAGCAACAGGGGGCCACGTAAGACGTGGTCCACTGTCTGTGTGTCCGTAGTCCCGAGCAGACCCTGAGGTGACTCCACCCCTCGCAGGCATTACACTTGACTGAGGTGGAGTTGTGGTGTAATCGTCTTCGGCATACACAGCCTGAGCTGTTTTTGGTTTCTTGTGGGAGTTGCCGAGCGGCTAAGGTTTCTATTGCTCTAAGGTTTGCCAGATCTCTGCATCCATCGACTATAACCAACGTGCCACTGCGTGGCTTTGCTTTAACAATGTCTCGTCAAATTGTAGTTAAGTTGGCTGTCTTCAACCTCCAACAGCCCCACACTAAGAGTATGGACAAAATCTGTTATGTTCTTTGAAAGAGAGGAACGCGACCTCCCACGATAGCCGCTTCTTCTACGTACCGGAATGACTCGAGTTTTACCCGACCAAGGGGGGCGATCTAACCCCGTTTAGGTCTGCGAAATGCAATGCATCAAACGCTGTTCAATTATGGGGCTACATCTGATCCGAACTCTTCTGCTCAGGGCTGGCATAGAGTCAAACCCAGGGCCAGAAATATACACCTGTTGCGTATGCCAGAGACGATTACATGCAAACTCCACCTCGGTCAGGTGCAACACATGCGACGGGTGGAGTCACCTACGCAACTTCTCGGGCTTTAGAACGCACCGGCAGTGGACCACTTCGTTCGTGCCCCATGCTGCGCGAACCGGACCGCCTCCACGGCAAACCGCCACTCGCCCGAGCAGCATGACACTAACACACCTACACCCCAACACAACAAAACAGTGAACACGCACACAAACACTACATCACCTCCACCTACACACCGCCGCCGGCAACTCCAAGTCCCTCCAACAATCTGCTCGGTTTGTCGGCCCAGAATATATCGTCATGTGACGTCAGGCAAGTGCAACTCCTGCCTTGGCTGGTGCCACTTTAGGGCATGTTCTGGACTCTGCAAAACACGGGATTGGACGAGTGACTTTGTGGCCGCATGCTGTGCTGCCCAGTCGCAAACTTCGCCGCGACGCCGCCCACCACCACCACAAGGCAGCACCATCCTCAGCAGCACACACAACAGGGGGCCGGCAGGCAATACAACTCACTCACACCCCACTTCACAATCGGTCTCCCAAGGCACACAAAGGTGGTACAATTTAACTGTAACGGACTTCAGAGCAAGACCGAGGAGATAACCGTCTTCATGGGCCGGCATGGAATATTAATAGCTGCGGTCCCAGAGACGAAGCTGCACAGCAATTCAACTTTGTTGAATTGCGCCGTATACAATGTGCACCGTCGAGATCGGGCCTAGCGTCCATCACGCACCACACCGTGCAGTATCGTCTTATCGAAGAAAACATCGACCGCAGGGATACCATCCTAAATTTCAGGGTATTGCTATCCGGTCAGGCGATGTCGAGCTCAAGCCTGTCTAATGAACGTATGGGCACACTTGTCTGAGCAGATAGACAATTCGACATTCTGCACATTGAACGACCACCCACCAAGATTATGGGCAGCTGCTGCAGCTCGCCAGACCTAACAATTGTCAGCGCTGGTCTGATAAACAGCATATCATGGCGGCCTATGCTGACCTTAGCATCAGACCATCTGCTCATAGTCATCTCGTTTGATAAACCTGCCCACTTTGCTTTGCGTCGCGAATTCCCGGACCTATGTCAACTCTTCAAAAGCTGATTGGAAAGGCTTCCCGGAAGTTCACAGCCCTACCGACACCAACCGACGTTCACGTAAGTGAGCGTAAGTTCCGCATGGTTTTTCACTACTGCTGCAGCCCGCTTCATCCCAGCAGGATGCACTTCGGACCCCTGTTCGAATTTTTCCACTGAAGCGGTGTGGTTTCTCTAAATAGATGACGAGAGTTTTTACAGTTTAAACGTTGCTTGGTTTTTTGCTTTTTATTTGCTTAATACGTAAGCGAACACGAATATGGAGACCAACTAAAGATGACCACGAATATAAGGAAGAAGACGAATACGATCACAAATACGAAGACAATTTCGGCCACAGTTAATGCGGACAAATTCGACGACGCAGCAGAATACGACGGCAAAAACGAATACGGGGGAGAATTCGAAGACGAATGCGACGATAAAGGCGAAGACCAAAACGAATTTGAAGACGACTGTAAAGGCCAATACAAAGACAAAGACAACTACGAATACAAAAACGAATACGAATGCCAGAAAGAATACGAAGACGACTACGAATACGAAGGAAAATAAGAAAGCGAAACTGAAGACGGAGATGGATATCACTCCAGCCTTTCTTGTTTCTTCACTGCAAGGACCGTAACAATCTCCCCAACGTAATCAACGGCGACCCTCTTCAACACCTGGACGAAGGAAGTCAGGCTAGAATTAGGCATTCACTTCGACGGCAAAAATTTCTGCAATATGAAGCGAACTAGAAATGAGTCGATGGAAGTTTCACTTTTGGAGTGTGCCCAGTAGGGTAGTAAAGTCGGAATTATAATGCTCTCACCCCCTAGGATTGTACTATTTCGAAAAAAAGTATACCCCCATTTTGTTATTTTGTAATCAAAAAATTTTTAGAGGTCGCTCAAAGCGCTCAAAGTTTTCCATGAATTTTTATATGGAGAAAAAACAAGTTTTCGTAGAAATGATATAGAATTCTTGAAAATTAATCAGAAAGTTCTGGTTTTCTTCAGGAGACATTCAATAACAATACCCAATTGAATCCAATTGATCCAATTGATCGATCGAAAAACATTGATTTTTGAGAATTCTATACCATTTCTACGAAAAGTTGTGATTTCCCACATAAAAACACATAGAAATATTTTTTGATTTCAAAATATAAAAAAAACAGGTGTATACTTTTTTAGGTATAAAAGAATCCTAGAGGGTGAGAGCATAAAAATTCCGACTTTACATTTTCTCATACATTTTTGGACCACATTTGGGTTTACTTCGTGGTCTTTGTTACTGCATATACCAGGAGTGTTTTTGAGGTTTCAAAATTGGTTGGAAAATGCTTCAGGCTTGTGTAATTTGTCTAATTATCAAAAAGTTTTCATAAAAAACATGGTTTATTTATTGAGAAATTGTCAGCATTAAACTGTAATTCAAATAAATTATTTAAAAACACTAGAGAGCCGGTCGAATTCCGACAGTAGCTGGCAAGAACTGGTTAAGAAAAATTCAAATTATTGAAAAGTGATGATATGCGCGCAAATACCATATAAGTAAATTTGCAAAACTCTCCTGTGAAAGCTTCCCAACGGAGCTATTTGGTTTTGTCGCTATTGTCACAACAATTTTGTCACAGTGACAATTGTCAGCACAATTGTCGCCAATAGTCCATAATATCACTGTCGTTTTCCAAAAATGTTCACAGTTTCCTACAAGCGTATATGAAACGGAAAAAATGTCGCCAACAATTCTGGCAGTAATATTTTATAAAAAAAAATCGACAATTGTCGCACCAGTCACTTTTGTGAAATAGGCCCCAGGTCCAATTTTAGTCGACAAAAAAATGTATTATGTACATATTCAATTAAACATATTCCATTAAAATTTTTCTAGTGGAGAGATTCTTTTCCCCCACATTTGTGCTTGCGTATTACGTTACCGAGATTTTTATCGATCTATTGTTAAATTTTTATCAATGATAAATTTTTAACAATAGTCTTATGAAAATAGTTTCTTGGCGGACGCTGTAGTCGAGTTAGATGTGCGTATTTCCACGCGGTAGGACCAAGGTTCGATGTCTGGCTAAAGCAACACTCAAACAAGTTTTTTCTCTATTTCTGTTTCACATTAACCAGAAAAATAATTTAAATAGAAGGCAATAAAAAATTGTTGTTTAATATATTTTGTTCTCACTTTTTATTTCAATTTTATTTTACTTCTAAACTAGTTGTGTTTAAATTTTTTTTTCTCTGTTGTTCGTTTCTGGTAATCGGAGTTTAGGTATTTAGTTGTCCATGTTTGACTCGCCTGCTTACTTCTATTACTATTTTATTTATCAACTTATGCATCAACGCATACATACATCAGCAATCGTAAATAATTTCTTTTTAATCCTTTCTGAAGATTTACTATGCGCACTAACTTGTTCCCATATTTTTTTATTTATTTTTTTTGTTTGTTTATAAATTCTCTTTACGATACGCTATGTATAAACAACAGTTGAAATATTCAAATAGTTTTGAATCAGTGTAGCAACAAGTACATTTTTTGGGTTAAGTTTTCAAAATAATTTACTAATTTAAAAATTTACTATGTTTTTTTTTTGGTGTTTTTGCTATGTACGGGTACCTAAATGATTTCAAATTGTATTTAATGTTAAACCGTTAATTGGGTTTTTATATATATTTTTCCTTTAGTTAGAGTTTGGCTGGTTGGTGTGAATAATTTCTGGATTTCTACGTTCGATTGATACTAAATAGTAAGTTCTTTTTAACTTATATGTGTTGTCATGAATTTTTGTAGTTTTAATTAGACTAGTGAGCAATTATAAATAACACTCTTATTTTATATTTTTTTTTTAACTTTATTTAATTTTTTATGTTATAAACATGCATTTGGTTTTTGTGTGCGCACTTCAATGCGCTTATATTTATTATTATTTTTATACTTTAGTATTTATAAATATTTATTTTCAGCTTTTGGTTGTTGTTTTTAGTGGTTTAATATGCAAAACACTTCACTTGGATTTCTTCTTTAAATTATAGTTATTTTTATTTAAATTGTTCTAGTTATATGGTCTATAGTTTTTTTTTTCATATATTTCCCATTTTATATTTGTCAAATTTTAAGTATGAATTAAATATTTCCGTGCTAAATGCTATGGTTATGAGTTTTAATATTATGTGTTATTTTTTGCGGTTTGTTTATTTTTTTTTTCTATGCTATCTCTTTTTCGGTTTATTCTTTTATTTGGTTGTACTGTTCTATTTGATTTTTCTGTATATTAGCTATTTTTTTACTTCATGCTTTCTTAAAATTATATTTGATTTTACACTGTATTGAAAATATTTCAAATTCAAGAGAATCAATAGATTTTTGTAAGGAGTTAATGAAAAAACAAATTTATTGCAAAAACCGCTGATTGTTTCCTAGCTCGAAGGTGGTCATAATTCGAATTCCACTCGAACGAACTTAAGGATTCCGAGGAAGATGAATGGACCATGAATTATAAGCTAGCTGAGTTTAGGTTTACACGCCATCACTACTTGAAAAACTATTTGGTTTATTGATATTTATTATATTCCTATCAAAAAACATCTAAATATGCACATTAGGGTTCACCGCGAAAAAATATTGCACTTTTTCAACGGAATTTTACAAATTATTATATTTTAAGAATCCGCCAAAATATTTCGGAAAGTTATTAAGAATAACGTGAACTGGACCAATTTGAAAATCCCACTAAAAATCTCATTATTTAGATTACGTTTACAAAATGTTTAAACAATTTTATGCAGATCCCTTAAGCCTAAACTCTTTCTTTGATTTTTTTGGAAAAAAAAAAATTTTTAAAAACTATTTTTATTTATAAAAAAAAACTCGATTTTTGGAGATAATTTCAAATAGGTCCAGCACAAGTAAATCTTAATATTTTTTTCGAAATATTTTTGCGGTAGTCATATGGCCTTATTCATAAAAAATAAAGTAGGTTTAAAGAGCTTTACAAATTGACGTTTTCATACATTTTTGAATTTATAAATCTTTTATAAAGCTACTTTGTTTTTTATGAATAAGGCCATTAAAATATAATAAATTTAATATTCCCGATGGAAAAACAGCAGCTATTTTTTATGAATGGTGAGTGAGTGGAAAAATAAATAGGGACACGACGTTTTAACTATTTTTCTTTTGCTTATTTGATATTTATTATTATTATTATTATATAAAAGTATAGCTCATTATCTAACAAAAACCATATAAATTCATATTGCAAACTTTGTGCAAAAATTATAAAAATTCTGCAAAATTTCATCTAAATTTTCAACTTTTTAATCAGATTTTTTAGAATATTTTGAGAACGCAGTTTTATAGCCCATTAAATTTTAGTAAAGGGCAAGTTTGAAGTTCCTTAAAAAATCGCATTGATTTTTGATAATTTTTATTCTGAATGTATTACGCACTTTTTCCACACAAAAAAAAATTTCGAACATACTTTGTATGCAAGAAAAACATTAAAAAAAAAAATGCCAGAAATTAACGCGATTTTTTGACAACTTAAAACTTACACCTCATTCGATTAAAATTTAATGGACTATAAAATTACATATTCAAACAAATTCTAAAAAATCTGATTAAAAAGTGAAAAATCTAGATGCAATTTTGCAGAATTTTAATACTTTTTGGGCATATTTTGAAATATGAATTTGTATGGTTTTGGTTAGATAATGAGCTATAATTTTATAAAAAAAAATTATAAATATTAAATAAACGAAAGAAAAATAGGAAACATTTTTTTAAAATATCGTGTCCCTATTTATTTTTCCACCACTGTATAACAAACTTTGCGATTTTAGGAGCCAAAACATCTCTCAGCCAGCTTGCCACCATCATTGAGTAACCATCATGACTGAAGCTAAAAAGCACAAATGGTTTAAGCCAGGTTGACTGATACAAATAGCCTTATACATATAGTTCAGTACCTTCTGAGTAAAAAAAAAAAAAAAAATCGAATGTCGTTCATTGGCTTGGATATACCCACAGCGTCTTTCAGTCCATTATTAATATACTCGGTTTCTGGTGTTGAGATAAGTTCAATGGACATTCCCTCTTCATCGCTCATGGTCATTACATTAAAGCTTTCGATATGGAGTTTGGTAACCTGGAATCGTGTGCACTTGCCACTTGGTCATCAGTAGTTTTATCTCCTTGGTTTTTGTCCTAATAAGTACATCTATCGATAGCTGCTCGCTAGCTACTTCGCTCACCTCAACCAATTACGATGTAGAGGCTACATCAGCCGCGCCACTCGGTTGATACGCTGGCTTAAGTACGTCAGCGATTTCCATAACTCGTAAGCATAACGTTGTCCCGCTTATGATACTGGGACGCTGGGATTTCCAGGCACGCCATTTTTGATGGTCTAATAAAAGTTTTACTATAAAACTGATTAAAATAATCTCATTGAATTTATTTAGCCTTCTAAATTGAGTGAGCTGGATCTAGATAAAAAGGGAATTTTGGTCTCAAAATAGGTAGGGTAATTAGAGTATGGTGCCGAGATTCGAATAGCTAATTCATATATATAAGCATATGCTTTTCTTTATGAATACGACCCAAGGTTTCGAACAAAAATGAAGTGTACACCACTTATATCCAGGTTTTTAACAAAACTTGTTTGAAACAAAGTGGACCGACGATATTTCTTTCTAATTAATTTCTCATTATTATTCTATTTTTCTTGCTAACTTTTTAAAGCTATTCTCATTCTATACGCTATAAATATTGGTTTTGTATGTATGTATGTATGTTTTCGTACGAATTATGATTGCATGAATTCCCATCTCTACCTACATACATATGTATGTAGGTAATTATCCTGCCGTTGCATAAACTATTGTTTCACTATTTCTCGATTATACAAACCTTACTATTTAGTTATACTTTATGTATGTACATGTATATGTACATTTGAATGGTATATATTTTTTCTTCGGGATAATGTCTATTTTTTCCTAGCTTCCTTTTTAAATTGTATTTCTTTTTGTTATGCAGTGAAATGTTAAATGGCTTTGCTGACTTTTTGTGAGGTAAATTTTTTCTTTTGCTTTAGAATTTGTGAATTATTTTGTTTATTATTTGATTTTATGTAACAATTTTTTTTTTTAAAGATATACATATATATTACATACATGTTTAATTGTTGATATGTGAGCCTTTGTGGTAAATTAAAAAAAAATAAATAAATAAATAAAGTAAGCAGAGGTGCCTTTAAAATTGAAAAACTATAAATCTCGAAAGTATGTACGTTAGACCGTACTAGAAAAAAAGTTCCATGTACGCCTTCGAATCTAAAGTATTTTTACAATCATATTGAAAAAAAAAAAAATCTTTTTTTTTGGCCGCGCATTTTAAACTAACCTACCACCCTTATGTCAATAAATTAAAGGTCACCAAAAAACAATTAAACTTTTGCTAAGGAAGTGTTTTGATTATTCCAATCCATTCCAAAAAAATGTTATGGCCCAACGTAGGTGTACAAAATTTGCACTGTTTGTAGGTTCGATAAAAAAAAAATATTCTTCGAAATTGCCTTACAAAAATACTTTAGCCTCAGGGTTTGCTTATAAGGTGGCACGCTCAAATGTATGACAAGCACATTCGAAGCCTTTTCCACTTTAATGAGGTTACCCTAATGTTTGAGATTACCAGTGAGGAAAAAGTTTTGGCTTAGGTTAAACTTGTGGTTAAGCTTGTGGGATCTATAATCGGCGTAATTTAATTTATAAACAAATTTTTCAGTGGCATGTAATCTGCTTTAATGTGCTAATTTTTTACAGTGTATTTGAAAGCTATGGAGCCGTTTGAAATACATTTTAATTCACTAAACACAAGCTTTTATTAAATTTCCAAATTATGAGTAGAGTTTGTTTTTAATTTATTTCATTATTTATACATTTATAAAATATTCTCATTTAGTTGCTTTATGCGCTTTATTTTATTGTTTTTGTTTTACTCTTTCTGTGTTAATTATTTGCTGTGTAAACTTGTAATCAGTCTATATAAAGTTTTTATTTTTATATAATACTATTATTTTATAATTATTTCCTCACTTCTGTACAATTTGAAATGAAAAAATTTTAAATTTTTTATTTACTGGAAAGTTAATAACTGTTTCTTTTCACTAACTGTAACTGTTGCTTAAAATATCTGTTTTTAATTTGCAAACTTGTTTTTAAGTTGTATTGAATATCTTTAAGGTGCACGAAATATAAGGGCGTGTGAGATAATACATTTTCCCATAATGCTCAAGTAGTTTAATTAAAATTTCACTTAGCTTTCGAAAATTTTCTCATTTAAATAAGTAGCTTTTATGCAGTGAAAATTAGTTCGTTAACGTGTTTTTGAACATTATAAAAAAGCAGTTTTGGTAATTCTAATACTTAAACATGAATGAACACATTTTCTTTGCGTGTGCAATGCATTTTTTTTTTTTTGTTTCCATAAAAACTTAATCAAATGCAGCTTGACATTTTTAAAAACAGTTTATTAAGTGTTATTTTCAAGACAAATCGATCATAGCTACGGAAAAGTAAATGAAAGCTGTTCAATTATTAAATGATGTGAATATAATATGCAGACAGAGCGGCGCTAGATTGGAACTCAGTGCTTCAATATGTACTAGAGATGCCGTTTTTGAATCGTTTAAATCGAAAATCGATTGATCGAGGGCTTCCTTTTCGTCTCGAACGATCGATTTTTCTATTGCGATTTGATACATTAATCGAAACAAAAAATCGCGTTTATTTAATGTGATCAAATCAAACCTCGATTTTTCCAGGCCTTCAGGATCGATTATTTTCAAATTTTTTTTTTTTTTTTTTTTTTTTTTTGTTAAATTATACAATAATAAAACACATTTTGTCGAACGCTACGCGATTGCATGAATGGCTTTCAATCAGCGATGTAATTTTGCAATCGATTAAATCGCAGAACGATTAAACCAAGTCTATTTTTAAACGATTAGTTTCTTGAAAAATTAATCAGGAGAAGAACCAAAGTTCTAATAAGGTATAGAAACTCTTCTTTTTAAATTATAGACTTACTTAAGCTGTACTTTTTAAATCGATTAATTGGAGATCGATTAATCGATCCATGCCGAGATATTTTCTTTTTTGGCATTCGGTTCATTAATTTATTAAAAAAATTATGTTCATCTTTCTTTTTAAATCAAATAGGTGCGTGAAATATTTGAAAGAAGCGCGTGAAGTAACCAAGTTTTCAACTGGATAAAGTGGATTAACCCTCTAGTAGGCCAATTTTTTTATGAGTTGAAAAATTCAGGAATGGGTGATTTTAGCACGAGAAATCCAAAACTGATGTCCATTTCGATCTGTGACAGTAACTTTTTCCTACAGGGAAGAAAAACCAAGACCGTCTGGAGACGGGCTCGCCGATATACTTACACATATTTTCAGCTTTCTCTTACACAATGTTGACCTACGAACCGGCAATGCCGTCTGCAGACGGTCAAAAATGCAAAACTGGGGTTTTATATGTCGGCAAGCCGGTCTGTAGACGGTCTGTGTTCGAAAGCAATTTTCTCCATTTCGAATGGTGACATAATTATAAAACTTATATTAAAATACGGTGCTTTTAACAACGAAATCCACCGAATTTTTTTATATCAAAAAATTTTTCAAAAGAAAAAATTTCTTTAATCACGAAATTACTAAATAGCATGAAATAATTAATTTTAACCGTGTTTTCAAAATCTGTAATTCAACTGCCGATTAAAATAAAACGGATTGACATAACGGATTAAAATTTACTTTGCCGTAAGGGTACGATTTTTGTCTAAAGATCGTGCCTTACGAATATAGAAAAAAATTATTATAGGTGCACTAAAAAGGTGTTTAGTTAACGACCGTCTGGAGGCGGTTCTGCCTACTAGAGGGTTAAAGCGGGAACTCGATTTTTTTTTTCTTAAATTTTGCAGATCAATGGTGGATAAAACAACGGTTTAACTAATTGTATAGGTTTTCTTGCGCAGTTCTTGCACGTGTGAGCAATATGCAGCGCACCTTTTTGAGCATGCGAGGTATAACATATTTTTTTTTTTTCAGTGAGTTATGGAAGGGTTAATAAAAATGCGCTTAATTTTCTCATGGCATTGCTGTATTGTGAACTTTGGATTTCCATTTTTATTTAAATTTAACGGTTTATAGAATGTCTTTTTTTTTATAATTCACTGTTTTAAATATGTATCTGACTGTATGTATGTATTTTGAAATGTTGTGCTATTAACTGTATTTTATGTGATTCTTTATCATCGCTAGTGATACACATTTAACACATGTTCTTGACGAGTTTTACAAATATTGCTTTTGCCTTATTATTACATATTATGTAGGTATGTATGTATGTATTTTAAATTGATTTATTTTTTCGGCCGCATACTGTACGTAATGATATTTTGAAATATACTTCATTGTATGTATGTATGTATGTATACTTTGTTGATATTTTATTTGTTGTTATGCAAATGATATACATCTGTTTTAACCAAGAGAGCTTTTCCTGTTTATGTTTCTTGTTTTCGTTTTTTTTTTTTCTTTTGATGAGCGCGTTCATGGGACACTTTTTAAATGTGAAATTTTTTAAATCAATTTTGCTCACATAACTGCTGCATATTTTCTTAAAATATTTTACATTCAATTTAATTTTACTATTTCCTTGAAAACTCTTTAAATATGCAGAGTAAATATTTGTATATGTAAGTAGGTATATGTAATACATTTATTTTTTTTTATTTACTTACAGCTAGTCACTACCACAATGCTAACCCATTTCAATACGTTTTTTGGTGTGTTTTTTGCTCGTACTAGTGCATGCTAGTACGCATTTATTTATTTATTTTTTAACACTAAATTGTACCTAAATTAAATTTAGTAGTTTTTGTTTTTCACTTTTTATAACAAATGCTATGCGTTTTTTTTTTTTTATTATTATGACATTGCAATTTACATGCTAAGCATATTTGGGTTTTATATGTATGTACTACATGTAAATATGTATGTTTAGTAATTGATGTTGTTTTTTATTAACTATTTTTTACTTTTGTTTCGTACAATTTATTTTTTTATCTCATCCCAGAGTGTACATACATATGTATGTATGTCCTAAAGTGTATGCGTAGGAGTGCTCAACTATAAGCCAAGTAAAAAATAATCGGCTTTTTAGCTTTCCATGAACATGCACACATACACGTTTGTACACATTTATGTAGTATTTAATATTGTACATGTATGTATAAGTTTTGATATTCACATATTCTATTGTATTTGTGGTAGTTTGTTTTTTTTTTTTGTTTGCTGTTTGGTGTCTTCTAGACAACATTTACTTTATTTTCTGTTTGTTAATTTCTATTCCAATTTCTGGTTTGCACCCTACATATTCCTAAATATACATACATACATTGAAGCGCTAATCATTTTACATTTGTTGGATTTTAAAGGCCTTTCTACTACGTTTCCACGCTTTTCTACTCACACTAGTTGCATACATACTTAGTGCATATCTTTTATTGTTCTTCATTTTCTATATGTATGCATGTATGTATATACTATACATATATCCTGCACCGATATTATCAATGATGTACATACATACATATACTGTGAGTGCAGATATTGGACATGAACTCAAGGGGAAGGGGAAATTACTTTAAAATTAATAAATAAATAACCCAACAAACCAACCCAACCAAATATTTTTATTACTAAAATTTTAGTATTAATTTTTTTTTTTTACTCTATTCGAATAGTAACGGTTAATAGTAAAAAATTAAGTTTTTAAGAAAACTTTGAACTTTGTCTAAAAAAAAATTAATACATACTATTGTTTTATTTAAAAGTTGGAAATTAAAAAAAAAAAAAAAATGAATACGAAATTTATATTATTTTTTGTTTTAAATGGGAATCGTTTGAAAAACAAGTAATTTTTAAGCACAAAAAAACCGACTTCAATGCTCATATAAAAACTTGGGATTGCCACTAGTTTCTTCATGCTCTAATGAGATAAACAATTGAGAGACATACCACCTCTCCTTTGATTTTAAACGAATTATCGAAAACTATTCACGTGGCCCAAAGTTATCCGGTAACGTACATAAAAGAAAGATTCCGACTTTTTTGCAGTCGGTTAAAAATAGATTTTATGTAAATAGGTAAGATAATTTTTCCTGGGATATGAATTTTCTTTAAAAAAAATACTCTAAAATTGTAGTAAATTTTTTCTACGCTTAATTAGGATGTATTTAAACTAGTTTTTGCATTTAAAGGAAAATTATTTAAGAAAAATATTGAAAATATTCTAAAAGTGAGCATTTCTCAATGAAAACTTTGAATACTAAAATTTTATAGACAATTTTTACTTTTTTATAACCCATTATTTTATAACAACCCATTTTTGTTTTATTATAACCCAGTTTTTTATTAAATGTACAAATTTTCTAAAATAATTCTAAACATTCAATTTATGAAAGCACTAACAAAAATCTTAGTAAAAATTTATACACGTTTACAAAGAAAGCAAATTACACATACATATGTATGCATCACCATTAAATAGCTCCGATACCATTTTCTCACTTAGCATAGATGAAAAAAATAAAAGAAATTTTTTAAACTTAGAAAGCAACATCTAAAGGAACACATCAAAAGCGAGTCTCCAAACATCTGCTCTCCCGCGCTAACAATTCTGCTTCGCTAATACTAACACTAACTTGTACGATTTTTTTTTTTTGGTTTTTTTGATTATAAAACTTATTCAACCCCACCTTAGGCCCCATACCGCATTTAGTTAGATTCTTATAAAATTTTCCATTTTCCTTTCATCATTTTTCAATTTCAAGCTTAGCGCCTATGTTCGCTTGTACCATCTGCCAGGCAAACCAACGTCTATACCCGACACCAACATAACGAAGCCACCGATCGTTCAACCACTCTGTCCGCCAACCCCTTAAAATTAATCCTAAACAACAACAACGAGAGCTCATTATAACGTCGCTTACACTGTGACGCCAGCCAGCGCTGCCAACACTGACCAATCGGGCTGCTTTCATCGAATGCTGCACCGATTCAACTTTTGCCTCGCGCATTCAGCGCTCAACAACATTTCGCGCATTCTGATTTGACTTTGGCAGCTGCTTCTAATGCTGCGGCCGCTGCTATTTCTGCCGCCTCGGCTGCCGCTTCCGCCGCCGCTTGTGCCTGCGCTTTGGCATGCACTTCCGCATCGGCGCGTCGCTTGGCCGCCTGACATTGGTCACAGTGTTTCTCCAAGAATTTCATGGACAAGTGGAACGTATATCGGTGCCGGGTACAACGCCTTTACATTTTATATTCCACAATCTTGTTTGGATTTAGGAATTGTTCACGCTGTGCCGCATCTAAATGGGCCACGGTGCGAGTTAAACCGGATGCGGCAGTTGTTGTTGAGGAATGTTTTTGTTGTTGCTGCGACTGCTGCTGTTGCTGCTGTTGTTGTTGTTGCTGCTGTTTATTTTTATTATTATTTTCCGATTGATAGTAGCCACCAGCGCTGAGTACACCAACATTGACACCCGCCACCACCGGCTGTTGCTGGTACCCAGAGTATTGCGGATAATAAGACGGCGTTGTATGTTGCGTGGCGCTGACACCACCGCCACCGCCGCTCATCATGTCTACAGTTTGTACATTTCCGCCAGACTGACTTTGAGGATGCTGCTGCTGTTGCTGTTGCTGTTGCTGTTGGTGTTGCTGACGCTGCGTATGCTGATGGTGGTGGTGTGTGGAGGTGCGCGGTTGCTCCGAATGCAGTATCGGATACTGTTGCTGATGTGAATACTCCTGTGAAGTGCCGCCACCTAGACGCGCCGTCGATTCGTCGTGCAGCCCTTCGCCCATGTCGCCATCGCGGTTGTGCGCGCCACGTATGCAGAGCTTAGTGAAGAGCCAGACGCGCGTACGGTAGAGGAGATAGCAACAGAAGTGCACCACAAAGACGAATATGATGGCACACACCGTGACAATGATGGCCTTGCCCGGTTTGGTCCAATCCAGCATGGGATAGATGTAGACATTGTTTTTTCTGCAAATAATAATTTGTTGGATTTCTCAGAAATTTGTTTTTTTTTTTGCAATGTTGTGGATATGCCAATAACGGTGAGGGTGCTGATTTAATCGTGTTGTGCAAAATGTATCCATGCAACAGTGGCGTGCAAAATAAAACAAAATGCTAGCGTGCAGGAAATGAAATGAAAGTTTCACTTTATAAAATTAACTTAAAATTTCACAAACAAAATTTCACAAACTTAAGGTTTTTTTTTTAAATACTCGTATGTACACTAAGGTCGTCCAAAATAAAGTCGGAATTTTAATGCTCTCATCCGCTAGGATAGTTCCATATCGAAAAAAATTTACCGCTACTTTTTATTTTGAAATCAAAAAATATTTAGAGGTCGGTCAAAGCGCTCAAGGTTTTCCATTTATTTTATATGGGAAAAAACAACTTTTCGTAGAGATGGTGTATGGAATTCTTGAAAATCAATATTTTTATATGAATAAGTATATCAAAGAAGCAAACACACACACAAGAATGCAGATAGCAATTTTTTCTAACCGAACTTATTCCATAGTGTCCGAAAAGCTATATACTATCTGGGATGACGCTGTGGAGCTCCGATATTTCCACTTCCATCTCCCCCAAACTATTGAAAAAGCGTCATCCCAAATGCCTGAGTTGCCGCATCTGGAGAGCTGGGAACTGAATAAGAAGTGGTGAATCGATTCTGCATCTTCCCCCACCTCGATAATTTTATCTCCAGAAACGCAGCAGAAGAGGGTTTTTAGACGTGTCTCAGTGAAGTCAGCGATGCACGACATTTCCAAACCACTTTTGACTTTATTACCCCGGAACTTAACGTTTTCAATGTCAACGAGCATAGTGACGTTCCCTGGCATAGACTTACTATATCATATAAGGCAACCGCCTTCTCTGTGCCAAAGATCTTCGCCTGAAAGACACTGCGGTTATCAGATAGGCGATGTGATTGCCATATCTGTAGGTCCTTGGAGTATAGACCCGAGCTGACTCCCTTTTACATCCTTGAGCCATCGGTGTAGATGGAAATACCCTCATTTACTGGCAGTGGGTCACATTTCCAATCTTCCCTAGTTGGAAAAAGTACGGGAGTTCGAAAACTTAAATCCCATTTTGACGTAAGGTAATCAGTTTTAAAACATCTGTGTGCCCGTAAGTGGTCTGCTTTCACAATTTTGGTGCCCTTAGTCGAAGGGTCCCTTTTGCGGCCGTGCCTGTTACGAATACTTGTAGTGGCTTCAAGTAAAATATCATGAACAGTTCTTCTTGTGGGCGCTTCCGATGGCGCCTGATATACTGAGCCTTGCGAGGTGCAGAGACTCGCCAATTATATTCTGATTGCTACTTTTACCCAGTGCTTTCCAACAGACCAGCGTCTGCCTTTAAGCACTATCTGAGGAGATGCGTCAAGCTATTTTCTTGAAATGTACCGACCTTTTACAGTACATGGGACTACATCAGTTGGCTTCCCGTCCTAACGACTTGAAGTAATTGTACGAAGTAACCAAACATCGTCGACGCTGAGGTATCTGCGAAACGTGTTAGTGCATACTGAACTAAAAAAATTGAGGAGCAGAAGCCACGAGGATGGCCAACATAGAATCGCATCCACGAGGATGTAGCCGCTACTATACCTTGCGGAAACAGCCAAAGAAGAGCAGAAACACCTACATGCAGAGCAGAGGAGCGGGACATTCAAAGGACAAGCCAGCACGCTGGCTGAAAAGTGGACAAAAAATATATGAACAGCAGGCACCGAGCTCCAATTTCGGCAGCATCACACGCAAACACTACCAATGTCCGGAGTTCGGCAGGGCAGAGCAGAAATAGTAGCACTACAGGGTTAACAGAGACTAAACCGAAGGCATTTCAAAACCCTTAGGGGAATCTAAATGACAGTTTTTGTATGGTTGATCTAATAACCCAATACGACACATTATACGAGTAGAATGGATATTTCTACTATATATCACGAATGTTCTTATTGGGCTGTAATAATGCGAGGACGGCTAATTGTTTGGCGGGCGTTGCAGGCAAAGGTGGGGACGGAAACGGTTTAACAATCTGCACGAAAAAAGAATTTGGCTACGCGTCGATTCTATACAAGACAATGGTCCTACTAACAAAAACCGCTAAGTGTCTTGAGTGTGCGGCTCAATTATGGCGAGCTCAGAATGATAATGAAGGATACAAAGTGTTAGTGTTAGAAGTAACCAAAAGAAATAATAGAACTAAGCAAGGAAACTGAAACTGAATCAAGTAATCTTAAATATTAATATTTGCAAATGCATTCAAAATGCATTTAATTACAAATAAAAATCCAATAAAAACCAGTGCTCCAATGATTTGTAGTGGTCATATAAAAATACCAAAAAGGGTGCTATGTCTGTATTAACAATAAGTATTTACCATATTTCAGTGAAGTGAATAAAATTATAAAATCAACAACAATCTGTACTTACCTATCGGTGCCACCAGCCAAGAAATAAATGCCCGTAAATATGCCATAGGCCAAGCCGATGCCGGTCGTAAAGTAGACATGACTCAATTTGATCGGATGTCCGACAATAGCTAAATCGATTAGCATAATCACCGAATTGAACACATGCACCATTATATTTAAAGCGTCTATTTTGTGAATTTCTAAAAAAAAAAAATAAAAGGCAAAATATTATTTTCCACTTCCAAAATCTCTTCACAATTCCCGCTATCTTACCTGGGTCATGCACCAGCAACCAATAAACCATCGTGATGATGAACGAATACACAGTCGCACATGTGTATAGCACCCAGTATATGTGATGTAGGCGACTCTTTCGCGCTTGACGCACAACCTCAAAGTCTTCACGTTCAACCATCATGCCCTGCGTAACAATCCACGCCGCTAGCCATGCTTGCACCGTGCAAAAGAGCAGACCCCAATGTGTCAGGTAGATCCACCACTTCGCATAGTGGTTTTCGAAATGCTCTTCGGTGCGCCCGATGTCGAGTAGTGAGCAGACAAGCGCCGCTAAGCAGGTAATTGCCGTTAGCCAGCGGTAGAAAAGATAGACGATGCGCACTTGAGTGTTGCGCTGCCACTAAAGGAAAAGAAGAAACGAGAGCGTTAACTAAGATAAATATCGACTTTGAGTTATTCGAGCATTGTTCACATTTGGTTTGGAATCTTTAAAGATTTTATGACCAAGGAAAGTTTGTAGTTAGGGAGAGAACAGATAGCTTACCTGGCATAGGTAAAAATTGTGCCGGTGCACATGCTCCGGCGTGAATTTGGGGAAGCAACTGTTCCACAGTCGGCTAACCATCATTCTTTTTTGGCCGACGCACGACGTCGGATCGTCGGTGAAGTGATTGAACTCTTCGCAACTGTCGTCGTGCTGCGGTAGACGCGTCGTCGTTGTTTGTTGCTGGCGGTGGTAGTGTTGTGGTTGGTGCTGGTATTGTTGTTGTTGTTGCTGCGGCGGTTGCTGCTGCGGTTGCTGTTGTGGTGACGTTTTGTTGCTGTGCACGGACAACTGTGGATAGAGGAAATCCGTTGGTGTTGGTGGCGGAGTCGCCGCTGGTATTGGTGACCCGCTCGCAATACTATTTTCCGGTGCAGTGATAGTAACCGCCGGATAGGTAAATGGACGTAACGATCGATTGAGCACAGGCGAGAGTATCGGCTCGGCTTCTGTGTCAATGTCGATGTCGATGTCGTCGTATCCGACGTAATCGGCGTTGTTGAGCTCGACGAGATTAAGGTTGGTGTTGAATTCGAGCCCCCAATCGAGTTCGAGTTCGAGCGCGCGTACAAGTTCGTCGTGTACGTCCGCTTCTGTTTCTGGTTCCGGTTCTGGCACCGGGATATCAAGATCTTCAAGATCCTCGACGTTAAGGCCCAAGCCAATGTCGAGGCCAATGTCGTCGTCAACGTCGCTAACGTCAACACCGACGCCGACGCCCACGTCGAGATCGAGGTCGAGATCGAGTTCAAGATCAGTATCCGGTTCGAGTTCGAGTGCCGGCGATGGTACGCTGCAATGTGCTGCAACGTCCAACAAGTAGTCGGCAGCAAGGCTGCTGCCACGTCGCGAAGACGACGATTTGTAAGCGTAAGCGCCAGAGTGTAGCGACGCTCGTTCGTATTCGTAGTCACTGGTGTCGAGATCGAGGCCGAGTCCCAGGCCAAGTCCCAGACCGTATGCGCTGCCACAACCACCAGTGCTGCTGGGCGCAGTCGATGTCGCGGACGCGAGCAAAGGACGCGCCTGAATGGATGCCGCTGGGGAGGTGCGTCCGTAGGTCGCGCTAAGGGAGCCAGCAGTGAGATAGTTGCTGCCAATGCTCCCGCTGATACTGCCGCTGCCACCACTGCCACTCGAGTGGTACCAACGATAGTTCCGTCCGATGGGCGTGAGACCGCCTACGCCGCTGTCACTGCCACTTGTGCCGAGATATGCGCCGCCGTAAGAACCGTAAGAGCCGTAAGTGCTGTAGGTCGAGCTGTGGTGGCTCGGCGTGTGATGGTCCGAACTGGGGTTTGTTGGTGGCGGCGGCGGCGCCGAGTAGTAGTTGCACGGAAGGTGCTGCTGCTGTTGTTGATGTTGCTGCTGCTGCTGCAGCTGTTGTAGTTGTTGTAGTTTATGCAATTGCTGTATTTGATGTTGTTGTATGAGTTGTTCTTGTTGCTGTAAATGATGCTGTTGATGATGTGAATGTTGATGAAGATGTGTGTATGAGGGTGCGGGCGAATGGGTCGGTGTGGAACGTGAACTGCTGATATTATAGTTGTGATTGTAGTTGTAGTTGTTGTAGTTGTAATGTTGTGGCAACTGCTGATACTGTTGATACTTCTGCTGGTACGGCTGATTCTGATACTTCTGGTACTGTTGGTACTTCTGGTACTGTTGATACTGCTGCGGTATGGGGCCACTAGTTGGCTCTGGACGAAAGTAAAGCTGCGCGTAATCCAATGTGATGGTGTGGTGATGGATGGGTATGTGTTTATATGGAGGCGTTTTAACTGATTAAAATGCTTGGTGAGGATTATACTTATTTTATATATATATATTTTTTTTGATTTTCTTTTGCGATTTATAACTGGATTTGCTTTTCGCTCTTCTTTCGCTAGAGGAATTGCGTTCAATTTTTTCGCTTTTGTTTTGGTTGATTGTGTTACTCTTTCGCTGTCGCTGTGATATCAGTTGAGCGCTGGACGTAACTGCAAGAGAGGAAAAAATGAAAAAATGAAAATATTGATTAGAGGAAGGGAAAAAATATGGCATTCAACTAGAACAGTAGCACTGCCACGTGCCGTATACGTAACTAAAGTAGTTATGGGGCCACGTTGCAACGCGTTGTATCAAAGTACATATTGTATTATTGTTACGTATACGCAGTGGTGTTGTCCCGAAGACAATTGATTAATGAATTATGCTCAGTTCAGTTAACTCGGTCTGCTGCACGTGTTTAGTCTTAAGGACAGCAGACATACATTTCTATACATATCGCACATTTGCTGCAAGAGTGTCATAATCAAAAAAATAAATAAAAAATTGAGTGAGAAAAATTGAGTATGCAAAAATTACCGCTCCCGTTACCTCTACCTCTATGTTAGACAAACATTGTATACCTGTATCGATTACCAGTATAACACTAGAAAGAAAGGAATGTATTAATTTTTACCAAGAAAGTATGTATATGTATGTAAATTCAAAACTTTTAAAGCCATTTTTCCCGACTTTTTGTTTTTTTGGGATTATGACACTCTCGCAGCAAATGCGCGCAATGTAGGTACCTAAACAAATTTATAAGTGATGAATTACAAAGAGAAATTCTTGAGTATACATATGTATGTATATATATATATATACATTAAAGTGGTCCAAAAATGTATGTAAAAAAAAAATAAGGTCGGATTTTTAATGCCGCCACTCCCTAGGATTGTTACATACCGAAAAAATATATCCCCATATTTTTTTTTTATTTTGAAATAAATAATTATTTAGGTAGTGCTCAAAGCGCTCAAAGTTTCCATGTATTTTATATGGAGAAAAAACATCTTTTCGTAGAAATAGTATAGAATTCTTGAAAATCAATATTTTTCGATCGGAAAACTTTACATATCTTCAGGAGATTCCCAGTAATAATACTCGATTATTTCTGTAACAATTTTTTCCAAAGCCCTTAGAAAATGCAATGGAGGGACCAATAAAAAATCTTTAATCATAAAAAATGGTTAAATAAACAATTGGAATATTAATACTGCAAGTCTCCTGAAGAGAACCACAGTTTTCCGGTGGAAAAATATTGATTTTCAAGAATTCTACACTAATTCACTATTTTTTCTCCATATAAAATACATGGAAAACTTTGAGCGCTTTGAGCACTCTCTAAATATTTTTTGATTTCAAAATAAAAAAGTAGGGGTATATTTTTTTCGATATAGATCAATCCTAGGGTGTGCCGGCATTAAAACTCCGACTTTATTTTTTGGACCACTCTAATATAAAATGTATGTATGTATATTAGGGTGCCCATCGAAAATGCTTTTTTGTCAGATTTCAAAAATATTCAAGATTCAAGACGTAAGGAGGCTAAGCACAATGTGTATACCAAATTTGGTCGATATCGGCCAAGTAGTTTTTGAGATAGGCATATAACATATAAGTAGGCGGTGCCACCCCCATTTTCCTAAAATTCCAAAAAAAAAAAAAAACACTTTTTTGCTAAAGAGGGATTGTATATATCAATTTTGAATAAATATTGATGAACTCCTTAGCCACACTGCTTAAAAAAAACACTGAAATTCCGGTACATACACACATATAAATTCAAGGCCGTTTTTAAGAAAAGTCGCCTAAATTCGAAAATTTGTATGCGATTGCAATAAACAAGGTGTCAGTTTATTTGAAAATAAATTTCATTTTAGATAGTACTCGATATTTTGAAATTGTAGAAATTATCGATGGTCAAAATTAAAAAAATTAAGAGTTATATGGGTATTTTTTTAATTGACCCGATACTCGCTGGCTGTAGCATCAGCTTTTGAAAAAGAGGTGCTCAGCAGGCACCGAGGTACCAACTAAATGACAGTATTATTTTATTTTATTTTGCAAGAACTTCATTACTGAGGCCACTGCTAACGGATATTTGAAATGAGGCTCTAGGAATTGTTCCCCCGTACCTAAAATCACCCGGACAAAATCCTCCTAAAAAAATCCCCCGTATAAAAATCTCCCCGAACAAAAATCCTCTGGATCAAATCCCCCCGAAACAATATTCCCCCGGACAATAATAATCGGGAATATTGTTTGGAGGGGATTTTGTCCAGGGGATTTTTGTTCAGGGAGATTCTTCAGCGGGGGATTTTTCTGGAGGATTTAGTCCGGGTGATTTTATGCACGGGGGAATGATTCCGACCACCTTGAAATTAATTTTTTTGAACCTCGGGTCGAGTATAGTTGATGCAGCTAGCAAAAAAGAATGTTCGATGGATGGATTAAAGGCAACTACAGAATTCGTACTTCTTGAAAATATTTTTACGATTATTTTACAATTAATAATCTATTAATAATCGATTAATGAAACACAAACCTACGATACAATTAAATCGTAAATTGGACAGAAATAATCGATTAATTTAATCAAATGATTATCAAATCAAATTTTTTTTTTCCCAATATTTTGCCCTTACTTGTTTTTTTATAAAATCAAGCTTTATTGAACCTGACATCAGTTCATGGAAGCCACATTCTTAACACTGCTGAGATAACGTTCGCCTGCGAGACGTACGCTTTTTGAATTTTATTCTGCCTCTCTCAAAATCGCAAAACTAAAATTGAATTTGTTTATTAAATAAGCAAAAATTTTCAAAAAAAAAACATTGAAAATAAGAAATTCTTAACTTTGAAAAAGTTTTTGCATTGACATCCTTAAAGGACGTACATAAACTTGTACACTTCCCTCAGACTTAGCTTATCTTTTCAGTACAAAAAAAAAAAAACACGTTATCTCAGCGGGGTTAAACCTGATTGTCGGTAATATCGCAACTTAAAGTTGTAAAGAAAATTCTCATTCAAGGTCCAGTTAGTCTAGACTCTATTTACGTAACGTAACTTAATACATTGGCCAACGCAATATATTCTTGTTCAGAAATTTTTTGATATGACTTATAGGCGACAATGTGACAGTCAGCTGAAAAGGCCGCAAAAATAACATAAACAAAATATTTCCACTTCTGCCTAAGTTGACGTGTTGAGTAATCATTGACGATTTCTTACGTAAGTTCAGTTAAGTCTAGACTAACTCAGCTTTCACTCTTAAAAATATCCTATGCTATCAAATCGAAAAACTAAGCATAGTATTACGGGGTTTAAAAACTCCTCCTCGAATAACTTCGCCAGAAATTTTCGCAGAAAAATATTTTCCACTTCGAAAAAATTAATATTTAAAAATAAAATAAAACAATCTGGTTTGTCTACGTGCAACAAAGAAAAGCCGCTTACAGTGTTACTAGTACGTAAGTCCGCAAAGGACAGCAAGGGAATCATCTCTCTTATGTAAGTATATATGTACATATGTAGTACTGACTACGAAGAAGCAGTACTGAAATAGAAAAAGAAAACAATGAAGTTGTCATGCAGTCGCAGTGCATCACAGCAAAAAAAAATTTAATGTAGAATTAAATAAGTGAAATAAACGCACATAAAAGCTGCGAAAAAGAGCAACAAAGAATATATATTTAGTAGCTGCAACAGTGTCCTCTGCATGGATGCACACACCATACATATGGCATGTATGTACATACATATATGCGCACCATAAATACCACGTACTAAGCAGTAGCTTTGCTTTTATCTTCTTTAGCTTTGCTACTTACATCTTTCATGCACGTTTCCTATGCGTTCAGCAGCCCTCACCTATTTGCATGCACGAATGAGTTTATATAACATGCAATTATTATATGTATGTAAATAGATACATATGTACGTATATATATACACATATACTCGTATGTGTAGTTAGAGATTTAAGCAGAAATATACAGTAGATATGTACGTATGCAAGTATGTACATATATTTGAACATGTCTGATTGTCTCCAAGGCAACTTTGAAGTTCATGAAATTCTCATAAAATATGTAATTCGATGACAGTTTGCTCTTTCTTTTACACACACTCACTTGATTTTATTTGCATACATACATATGTACATATACCCTGCATGCCATGGGGCATATTCATAGTCGAAAATAAAGTCGATTATAATGTTAGTCGTTGCTTTTTTCACAGATATTCCATTGAAGATTTTGTCAAAAGGCTGCCCCTAACTTTAGTGTCGCATAGCTGTTTTTTTTTACAAGGTTGTGTCAATCACTACATATGACTTTCTTGGAAGATTCGTTACAGAATTCGAAAAAAAAAAAGTTCCGATACTCTTAAAGATTTCGCTTAGATTTCGGAAACTTTGGTTTGCAGGGTACATACTCGTACAAAATACATATGTATGTACATATGTACGTACAAATATGTATGCACATACATATGTTCATTTATTTGCTTTTGAGCAGACAGCCTCCTTAAATGCACCCAAGCAGAAAAATTTCATTGAAACGGAATGGTACAGAATTAAAGAGTATTTAAAATGTTTAACCTCAGTTACCTTTTGTGTGGTGCGATTTTTCCTTGCCTGAGTTGACGTTGCGTATGAGTGACTTTTAAACAATTGTATTGTATGTGTTAAATATGCATACTCGTGTACTCCTATGCACTATGTTCATTGCAAGCATTTGCATGTACATACATACATGTTTATCCTGGCATACAGACACAACCACACTCGTGTTCCGTGTTATGCTCTTAAGTGAATCAATTGTTGCGATTTAAATAATAATTATTGGAATTACAAGTACAAATGTAAGGAAAGTCTCCTTTTCCACAAAATTTTAGGATTACTCGGAAAAATTGTTGTATCTAATTGGATTTTAAGATACAAAGGCTTTTCACCAGTAAACAGATAAATGGAAGAAGAAAATACATATGGGTTTCCATGATGTCGGTCGTGACACTCGTACGACTTTAGAGTTAAATAAATTTGTCTTTTGTGTCGCTTTTACACTGGTGTCGGGCTTGGAAAACTGGTGTCGGGAAAATCGATGAAAAGTTCGATCATAACATACTACGCGGCAAAAACAGAAATTGTGATAACAGATGTGACCGATTTTTTCCCCATACATTTTTTAAATTATTTTTATAGATGACAATTTTTTGGATAGTAGTTGGTTGAAAATGTATTAGCAACAAGAGTTTACGGGGTGTACATAAGTCAGTGGTTAACGCTTCTGACTTTGCGCATCGATACCTGCTGAAGTCTAGAAAAAGGAAGTCGGATGAGGAGAGGTGGCAATCGCCGAAATAGCTGCTATAACTTCTACCGCCTAGACTTTGTTGCTTTCTCAATTTTTCCTAATAAACAATCGTGGTGCAAAGCTCAATAAAAATATTAATATTTTTTTTTTTTTTTGAAATTGTCTGAATATAAAAGCAACACTTCTTATTTCGTATCAAGATCCCATTGTTATATGTATTTAAACAGAATAAATAGATGGAAATTTGGGAAAGGTGGAAAATCTTTGCTTTAAAAAAAATATATATATTCTACTTTGGATTGAATTTAATTTTTTAAGCACACTCTTTAAAATGGACCTAACTGCGATTGTATTTTTATGAGAAGCTATTTTTCATGGCAGAAATACACTTGGAGGTTTGCCATTGCCTGCCGAGGGGCGACCGCTATTCCAAAAAAAACTTTTTCATTTCTTTTCTTTTGATTTAGTTACTTTGAAAAAAATCTATGGCGAATCCAGTGTTTGGCATAAGTGCTCATGTAATACTGAGTATTTTATTCATATTTCTTTCTGAAAAAAGCCTTAAACTTCACATGTGTAAATTTAGTAGCGCTAAGCCTTCTATCTTCTTTCACAATTTCTCTCACTTCAGTGTCTTCATAATTAAAGCGTATAGGATTGTAAACACTTATGCAACTAAAGATTTTGGCACGCACTCAATGTGGATTATGGGTATGACAGGTACATAATATCGCTTACATTTGCACAATGGCACGTGTTTTTAAATCAAAACGTTACGTAAATCATTAATTATGTACATACGCACGCACAGATTTAATTACGTTACGTTGGAGATATCTTCATCCATTTATGGAGGTGAATTTAAGCTATTAAATTAACTGTCCTTTGCGCTGCCATTAATAAATGGTGAGGATACAAGGCAAAAGAAGGCTGGTTGAAGGATGCCACCTACGGGTTTTCAGTAGGTAGGAAAATTAATTAGTTTAATGACAAAGCTCTGCAAGCGTCTGATTTCGGCTTCCGAAAAATGTTCGGGGTGATTAAGCAGTGGGTGCCAAGGTTTTTAAACCTTAAGTCGGAGAAGGCTGCTGCAATTGGGGCTTGAAGTGATGTCGAATCTTACCGCATGAACTCCGATCGGTCAACGACCATTTAGATTTGCCACCACCATCGATAAATCCGTGTCGAGAAGGACCTAGCCCCTTGCATTCCAAGATTTTCGCCAACCATTCGATGAGCTGACTATCCAGAAGCAAACCACATGTAGCCAATGAAACCTGCACAATTTCTTCACTCGGAAGACTTGTCTTATTAGATCATCGGCCAGACAGTTGCCTGCGATAGCACCGTGGCCGGGTATCCATTAACAAACGTATCATCAAAGAGCTAGGGGACTGAGGTTAACCTCCTTAAATAATATTATGTTTTTGTTAGCATCCAGTCCGCTGCTTTTCTTTAGTGAGGCTAACTCTAGTTAGAGTGACATACACATCTTTTCATTCAGCTTCGATCCATTCAAAAATATGTACGTTGTGGGTGCTGAAGGATCCACTCGGACCCAGCCTTGGTGTGCAGTGATCGGTTCGAGCCGAAATAGACTCGAAGCTACTTAGAATTCTGGAGTGGAAAATAACTTAAAACCAACGTCTTTTAAACGGTGTTTACATGAGTAGATTAAACAGTAAACATTTTGTTGAAAGCAACAATCGCCTGATGTAAGCGGCCATTCAACTAATCGCTTCCAATGAAGTTGAGGGCCAGCCAACTTTTGATTCAACTAAGCGCCTCTAAAACTGCCTGTAAAATCGCCTCATTTAAACACCGTATTAGCAATCCCGCAACACCGCCACGCTCAAATCTCGCTACACTGCAATAGTTTTCGTAATTGAAATTTAAAGTTAATCTCGTGTATTTTATGTTTTTAACTACTGCATTTTTGAAAGCTTCAATATACATACATACATATTTCAGCTCATGGCTATAATTTTTGAAGAATTTAAACCTTCCTGCGAATGTTCTATATATACTTGCAGTTTTATTAAGTACATAAACACATTCCACATAGTCTGCAACAGATTTTCATCATGCCATTATTCACCTGTTACCCCACACACACGTGCACCAGCCTTCACACAAACACTATAGCGCAGCATGCCGCTTACCTAATTGAATGTGTTGCATCTAGTTTGCCCGTAGCGAATAACGGTTAAAGCTAACATATACCCTGCAGGGAAACCCTGAACTAGGCAACCAGATTTCCAGTTCACTCTAGTAGTCTTTATGGCCAAAACGAGCCAAAACGAACCAATACGATAGTAAACAGATCCCCAATACTTCAAGAGCAGCGAAATATGGTACTTTTGTAAAACTATTTTATTTTACTTTTTAACCGATTTCAAAAAAAAGCGGATAGTTATTAATTGCTCGGAATATTTTTGTATATATCATTAGATTATGAAGAATTAACGGTACTCCTAAATTTTCATATGAGCATTGCAGTCGGTTGTGTTTTTACTTACTACTAAATTACGTGTTAAAATTACTTATCGCTACCTAAGAGTGAAAAGTTGTTAAGTCCACTTTTTCAAAATTATATATCTAGATTCTAGAAGATCGAACTACCTATTTTCTTTCTATTTAGTGATATGCAAATTTGCTAAGTCCAAAATGGACACACATAATGTGATAAGTCCCATAGAATACAAAAATAATTAATCAGAAATCCATATCTTACGGTGAATTTAGAACTGGTTCGGAATTTTCAAACAAGGTACACTTCGTAGGACATTGCAATGCTAAATTCGCCAGTTGCTAGCATGCAAAAGAGAATTAACGAACACTAGCCATGGTTCTCGTTTCTCTGGTACCAAACCAGTTGGGCACTAGTGCGTTTCCCTACAGGGTATGTAGATATGTATACATATTAGAGATATTGCGAATATTTGCATTCACATTCGTTATGCGAATGATATTCATCATTTTATACATTCGCATTCGACATTCGCATTCACATCAAATGATACGAATGTTTTGCGAATGCGAATATGTACATGGGCAGAGAGTCCACTATAATATTGTTGAAATGGCTCTAGGTCTGTCTAACCTGGGTGCGGACAATAACCGGTTTTTAGCATCAAGCGCTAAACGGTTAAGTAGTATATCAAGCAACATTGATGGGCTTTCAACAAGTACTGCCAAAAGTCTTATAAGCAACCTAGAAATAATTTTAGATTCCTCCAGCGAAAGCGAAGGCTCGAATGTAGAATCTGGAGACAATTAAAAATGTGAAATAAATAAAAAATGTGAAAATATCTTAAAGCAAAAACGAGCTCATCTCGGTTAAAATCCTCTCGCGTGGTGGAAAACTAAACTAAATACGACAAATTGACAAATCTGGTCTGCAAATATTTGAGCGCTCCACCGCCAGCGTTCCAAGTGAGCAATTGTTCAGTGCAGCCGGGCTTATATACGAGCCTCTAAGAAATCGCCCCATGGGAGAATAGGCAGCAAAATTACTTTTTTTTTTTAATATAATATGCCCCTTTTGAACTTTGACTACCAGATAAAAACACTGCTTAGGTTAAGCACTCGCTCAATGTTCTAATAATTTACAAATTATTAAGTAATAAAAACGATGACTTAAGTTGATTATAGCTTTTTTAAATGTAATTCCCAACATTCGCATTCGCATTCGCATTCGAGAATGTGATAAATATGACATTCGAAACATCCCTAATACATGCATACATAGTAAATGCTTGCGTACAAGCGTACAACTGCATAAACTCGCAAACAAACAAGTTTTCCATCAACAAGCCAGGCCCCAAATTATGTTTGCTGCTGTAACAGCCAAAGCTAAAACAACAAATATGTATATATATATAAAAAAATACATATATATAAAGCTACAAAAATAACACTTCCTGAAAGTATGTGAAAAGTAAAAAACTCTGTAGAATTTTCGCGCAACAGAAGCAAAAATGCCACCATTTGTTGTCATTGCTGCTGACGTCATTGCATAACAATAATGGCAAATTTAAACTTTACCGCTAAAGCAGTGGTTGGCGTGTGGGTGTGTGTGTGAGAGTCAACAACAACAACAACAACAACAACTGCTATGTAGCAAGTAGAAATTTCATTATTAAATAGCTACGATGGAAGACTGACGTCTGTTGAATGCGAAAACACTACATACAAATGTACATATTTATGTAAGTATGTTTACATATGTATGTACATACATAAGTACGAGTATTTAGATAGATTGAGAATTCGAATCAAATAAAAGCGAAAAAATTAAATAAACGAAACGAAACTGACTCAGGAATGTAGGAGGGTAAATATGTATGTATGTATGTATGTATGTAGATAAGAAAGCACTTCAACTTATTTTTAAAATAGGCATTAAAAAAATGCTATGAAACTTATACAGATGGGGAGTTTTCATATTTTTTAGCAATTCATTTATAAAACTGGGTTTGTTGTTATTCGCTTTAGTTTTCACGTATAAAGGCTTTTATTTTTATTGAAAAAATAAAGAGAATTTAGATATTTGTTATATTGTTTTTGGAAATCTTACAAATTTTCCAAACAAATATTGGGAATTTTCAAAATTTAATGACTTTTTCTTTTCATTAAGATTTTAAATTTAGTTGCCACAAAACCTATCTTCAAAAAAAAAAAACTAAAATAAAACTTTTTTTCTTTGAACTGTTGTAAATGTTAAAACTATTTACTTGAAGTTTGGATTTTTTTCATTATTCGTTTTGAATATACATACTTGCTGTTAAGTAAAAGACTCCAACGCTGTCCTCTAGAAATCACACGTTTA
>NW_023458557.1:96432388-96439595 GCF_013731165.1 Rhagoletis pomonella | reverse complement strand
AAAAAAACCGTACTAATGCAAATGGATTCTTGGCAAACAATAGAAATGTCAAAGTAGATACATAGTTATCGATAAGCTAGGGTAGCCATAGAGTACAAGTTTGATAGTTAAGAAAACATTACAATGAGTTCACACTTAACTCTAAACACTTGCCATATCATTTGCTAAACTGGCTAACAATTTTTTATTTCTTAATCTCTATTATAATAAAAAAGGTATTTTTTGAATATTTTTAATATTTGTTTTATATATTTTTTTAAACAATAGCCGTGAGATTAAAAAAAGTGTAATTTTAATTTTTTATTTAGTTTCGAAGAGACTTAAAATTTCCTGAATATTTCTGAAATTTGTAATGAATTACTTTTCTACTCGTTTTAAATAGAGTTGCCATGGATTTCTAAGGCTGCGCTTCACCAAATTCATTTAAGTGGAAATTAACTTCAATTATTATTATTTTTTTTAATTCTCATTTACAGCTTTTTAAGATTTAATAAGCTCTTTATTTAAGTGAGTAAAAATATGGCAGCACCGTGCTAAAAGTGGTTGGAAAAGCAGGGCTGGTATACAAGTAAATAGCTGATACACAAAATTGTGGTGTGTTTATATTGATCAGCTGGTTAAATGTGTAACGTGTCTGAGTGTGGTTATTCTGATTTAAGTTTTATTTAAGTGAAGAGCATAGGTCACTTAAATCAAAATTAAAAACAAACTAAATTGATTGGGGAAACCAAAAATTCAAAATTTAAGTAATTTTCACTTAAATGAATCTGGTGAAAGACAGGCAAAAAAAATAAAATTACTTCGTACTTTTTTAATTGGTATTTATATTCGAAAAAATTAAATTGCTCGAAAATTTCTGTTATCATTTTCAAACAATTTGTATTGATCGTTACGAATAGAAATGGCATGACATTTTAAAAAGGGCTTACATTTTTTTTAGTTTTTTTTTTTTTTTAATTTAAATTGGGTATATAATTCATTTATTTTTAGAACTTGATTATTATTATGAGAAGAGTTGCCATGAAGTTTAAAAAAAAAAATATTTTTCATCGGTGTACATATTTACAATTATCATCTTCGAAAAACATTTTAAAAAATTTATAGGTTTTTATTAGAACCAAAAAATCTTAAAATTGCTTTAATTTTTCAAATATTTCTTTGCACCCGCTTACACTTTTGCTAAGTGTTTGGCACGAGCTGCTCCTCCAATGTGTTGTGTGCGAGGGACGTACAGTTTTACGTCGCCGCTGAACGGCAAATGTATTTTATGAGAAGCTTTTACATGGCAGAAATACAATCCGAGATTTTTCATTGCCAGCCGAGGCTATGTTGCCCGAACAAGAGATCGAACCCAGGTCCTACATAGTGGTAGTATGCACATTTAACCACTCAGCAATAGTGGCCATCCACTTTTCTAAAAATTTTTTTTTTTTTTGTAAGTGAATTGCCTTAGGTTCCACTTACCACTAAGCTGTCGGTCTACATTTCCACCAAACAAAATTTTGATTGTCTGCCATTAATGACCAAACGATTGTCTCCAGCATAGGCGACAACGACCGCTAAAGCAAGCATAGAATTAATCCAAAAGCAAACACAGCACATGACAAATATGCACAGCGCGCTTTATTCGAGTAGGATTGTGGCGAAATTGATTGTTTGTATATACGCTATATTTATATGTATGTATGTATATGATTTATTGCCGCTGAAACTAAGGCAAATGATGCTGGCTTAAGATTTTGACTTTTTGGGAGTAAAGTGAACTAAGCTAAGTGACTGAGCTTAAAGCTCAATAATTTAATACACAGTGATTGGGAAGTGATTCTAATCAAAAAGTAAATGGAATCAATACGCAGCTAGCAACAAAAAAACAATGCCAACGATGCGGTCGGGTTGAGCACTGGACGCGTAGAAATATTAGCTGTCGTTTAAATTTTGGAAAAATGTAACAATTTATCACATTTAATTATTTATGAACTTGCATGTAGTGGTTATATAAGTATGTATATACTATGTACATGTGTTAAGCTAAAAAATCTTATACTTATTATATGAATGAGTTCATCAAAAATGCTGATAGAGCCATAGAGCCAATTGTTGCACACACTACTTGCCAATGAGATTATGCATAAAAAATGTGGCAGCCATCGAGGCACATTTTATTATTCATATCTGTACATTTCCTACAATATTATTTCATATGTTTCTTCTTTTACTTGCTTCTTCTACACTTTTGTTGCACTCATATATATATATATATATATATATATATATGTATTTATGTATCAAGAATCGTATCTTCTTGCTCTTGATCGAATGCCCCAATTGCCATGCCTCAAACTTTCCTTAATGCCAATTTGATATTCTGCTTTTCCCATGACTGCTCGCAAAAGCGTATTGCATTAAATCAATTTTAAAGTGATTTATGCCCGACTGTCAAACACATAAATACGCACACGCTTTCGTACATATGTATTTGCAGTGCATGTACAATGTATGTACATATGTATAGGAAAGTGTCAATGAGCACTACTCGTAAGGTCACTCATACGTCACGGTGTACAAATTCCAACTCATTGATCGACAGTTTGCTTTCAGGTAATTGAGAAGTACTAAATAGTATGTTGAGCAAGTTGATAATGCCTAGCTGTTCAATCCATGATGTATGTAAATTTAGTTGTATCGTACTAAGTGTTAACTTTGTTAAGTGGTTAGCTGTGTAGAGGCTTGAATGGCAGGCACCTAAAAGGAAACTAAGAACTACTCGTATTTTGTGCGTCGAAAATTGAATAGTCAAATCGAGTGCATACCGGAATTTTTGTGAAGCCAAATGAGCTTTGCGGTAATTTGATCAACAATTATGTATGTACATATACTAACACTCCATCAATTGACCCATTAACTAGCGTTGATGTAAAAGCGTTCATGACTATGAAATGGTATTACAACTTTAGTCCGTTTTTTGTAAGTACCAGAAGAAGAATAGTTGGAAATATAAAAAAGTAGTGTATTTTTATGAGAAGCTGTTTTTCATGACAGAAATGCACTAGGGGGTTTGCAAATGCCTGCCGAGGGGCGACCGCAGTAAAGAAAAAACTTTTTTTTTTTTGTAATAAACTCTGTCGGCAAGGAATTTTCAATGTGAATCACATTTTACATCAAGGTTGCTTTGAATCTGAATGAAAAGAAGGAATGCCGGGTGTTCGTCGGGTACTTGCTCTACAACACCTGGTGCCGCTCTTGATACACGGCAGGACGAAGGTGTAGCTAAGTATTTGCTCTTGTTGAAAAGGTGTGACCAATATTGCATTCGCAGTTGTGTTTTTTTTTTTTTTTTTATTTACCTCGTAGTAAAAATTACAGTTTTGCCAAATTTTCAGATTCGAAAGTGTTAATTGAAATACCTCTTTTGGTTCTCCTTTCTGGAGTAAATTTGTAAGTTGAAAACAGGCTATTGACATGCAGCGTTCATATAAGAAGGGGTTAGCTGCATTCCGATCATACCGTTCAAAAAATCTTAACATTCCAAAAATCCTTTTATTTTTGAAAATAAAATCTGGTAACACTGCGTGTGACTGAGGATAGTTTAAGGAATAACGTAACCGAAAAATTTTCTTTGCGTAAACATCTGATCGTGACTGGCATGCTTTACAGGTTTTTCTGTTTTGGAAAAGTATTAAACAAGGAAAGGTTTTTTTAAGCATCCTCCATGCCTACACCATAGCGAAGTGTTAGACATTTAGTAGCGAAGTAATGGGAGACGAACCACTGAGCTTTTTAAAACCGACAATTAACTTGGCCTAGGGGCCTATGCAGATTTAGAATATGCTCAAATGCATACGAAAATTGTGCGCAAATACTTATAAATCATCTCTCAATTCACCATTTTAATAAACAAAATAAATAAGAAATCAAATAAAAAACTGTTTATTAAACCACGCTTATATAAATGGATTAAAAAAGTAGAAACAAATTTTTCAAGTCTATGTTGCACACAATGCACCCCAGTCCCATACCAATGACAAAACCTTAGTTGTAACTTTTTAAAGCCAACTTTTATTAAGGAATATACTTTTACTATTCTGCAAACTTTGTTCTGAAATCTGGATAAACAAGAAAGCGAGTTGATATACAAAAACTAAAAAAATATTCAAATATTAAAAACCTAACATTAACTATTACGGAACATTTTTTTTTTTTGTAAAAGAACAGGCTTTATTACAAATGAAAAAAAAAAAAAAATCCAAAAACAATTTGAGTTTTTAAATAGCAAATAAATGTCAAAAAACTGTCCAAACCTGTAAAAAATTAATTTGAAAAACATCCCTGTTTATTTCTTACAGCGAACTCATTATAATGTAAGCGAAAACCACTCAATAAGAACATAAGCAAAAAAACCCTATTTTTATTTAACAAAAAAAAAATTGTATCGTTATTTTTTACAGCGTATTTACCTAAACGTTTGAATTTTTTCCTTAACAATGCAAATTTAGAATGAAAATTATCCGTTTTTAGTGTTATTTCAGCGTCCCTACAGTGCTATTGAAAAGATTGCTAGGCGGAAGCAGGATCGTTGAGAGAAAATCCGGGTCCGGGGGTAAAAAGGTGCCCGGGGCCAACTCCCCTCTCGCCTTACAAATTCATTTTCCATTTTTTAATGAATTTCTATACTTATTTGGTGTTTTTGTTTTTTCGTAGTATGTCTGTATGATTTTTTCGTTAAAAAGCCGATACACCTAATTAAGTTAAATACGAACCATTGTCAAGACATCTACATTTTTACTGACAACAAGTGTACTACAACATCTCTGTCGATATTTCAACAAGATGGCTAAGACATTATTGTCATGCAGCTGTAATACGCGCCACCTCGAACGTTTACCATATAAATTAAATGCACGAGGATGTTGAAGTGACAATCCAACATACATATATATTTTCTGTACGACACTAGCCAAAAGGAGTGTATTAGAATTGGGAAGTTATTTCATTGAAGAGCAAAACCAAATCACCTGAGTTTAATAGAAATTAGCTGTCTGTTCAGAATTTTACTGAAACTCAAATCTCAAGCGGGTTCAAGTGGATACCAAAAGGGAATGCCGCCTAATCTAAGCTTAAGGCTGCGATGCGAAATGGAAATGGAAACTAAATTATTGGAATTAAAAATTTGAGACCCAGTATTTCGGCGCTGCCTTTTAGAAAACCGTGCTTAAAAGAATATTGTGGCGAAATAGAAAACAATGCAAGTTAAAAAGGTTGTTCATCAGAACAGAAAAAAAACTAAAGTAAAAGTTTACGGTTCGGAAATACATAAATTCTCATACGAAGGAGGTGAAGTGTTTATAGACTAAGTGCATACCAGCTGAGCTGAGCTGTAAAGTGGAGCAGAGTAGTAGTACACTCGAAAGTACTGTAGCAGCAACTCGACTGGGTGTCACTTTATGGTGGCGGAGTATAAAATAGTGCAACATACATAGTAAAATGCACACAAACAAATACATACTCGCCTGCTAAACTAAACAGCACTAAGCTTTTGTCAACTATGTACATTAGACTGCATCACTCCCCAAACAAAAAAAAAAAAATCTGTACTATTTTTCCATTGGAATTATAAAATCTATTATATTTTAAGACGTCCACCAAAATATTTCAAAAAAATATTAAGATTTAAGTGAGCTGGATCAATTTCAAAATACCTCCAGAAATGGAGGTTTTTATGAATAAAAATAGTTTCTTAAAAATTCTTTTTGAGAAAATCTCCTCAAATGACAAAACGGTTTAAGCTTAAAAAATTTGCATAAAAAAAAAAAAAATAAAATAAAATAAAATTTGAACGGAATCGTAACGATGAGATTTTTGATGCTGTTTTTTAACTTTTTTCAAAGATTGGTATAAGAAAAACTTGAATAACTGAGCCTAAACTCTTCTGATTTAGACTTAAGAGGTGTCGGTGGAAAGGTATTTTCACACCCTTTTTATTTCTTTGCTAATAAACTCATTCAAAGGATAAAAGAGAAAGGTAGGATGAACGAACATCATTCAAAGTTGAATTAAGATGTTTTGGTATTTGAAAAAAAAAAAAAAATGGTACAGGAATGATTTTTTTTGGACAGAAATAAAAACAGTGTGAAAATACCTTTCTACTGAGATCCCATAAGTCTAAATCAGCATAGTTTTGGCCCAGTTATTCAAGTTTTTCGTAAATCAATCTTCGAAAAAAGTAAAAATAACAGCATCAAAAATCTCATTCAACGATTCCGTTGAAAAGATTTCTAAATATTTTTATGCAGATTTTTTAAGCTTAATCTGTTTTGTCATCTGTGGGGTCTTTTTTCAAAAAGTTCTTTACGAAACTATTTTTATTCATAAAAAAACTCCATTTTTGGAGGTATTTTCAAATCGGTCCAGCTCACTTAAATCTTAATATTTTTCCCAAATATGTTGGTGAACGTCTTAGAATATAATAAATTTTGTAATCCCGGCGGAAAAACTGCAACTTTTTTTGGTGATGCAGTCTAATGTACATACATACATGTGTATGTTTCTTGTGCTGCTGTTGTCCCTATTCCACCACGTATGACAGCCCAAATGTTTATGCAGGCAAATAAAATAATGTTTGGAGAGTAAAGAAATGCATGTAGATGCGCGCACGAACGAAGGCATAGAAATATATGTTGAAAAGCAAGCACATAGATGGCTAGACAAGCAGTCATACATACATACATACTAGACTCCTGCGCAATTCCATTTAAACGGCCCAACAAGACATCCGATCGCCGCGCAAATACTTTCCATCCCCTACTTTCATCGTTCGGGTCAATTGTGAGTAAGCATAAACCAGTTTCTGCAAGCGTACGTAAACTACCGATCAATAGCAAGACGCGTAGGGTATTTACTTTGCCTTCCGCAACTACTGCGAGTAAAAGGTATTTGACAGTAGAGTACTCTACTGGTAGTACTTGAGTATTTTCGAAGAAAACATACATTTGTGGCAAGAATGATAGAAGAATTTTCTGGATCGCGCATTTGTGGTATCTGAAAAAACTAAGGACAGGAATGTAGTGGAGCGATGAAGAGAGCGACGAGCAAAACGTACTTTCAACTAAAATGCTGATATACGTACCTAAGTATATATGTATGTATGTGCATAGATACATACATATGTGCATAGATACGTATGTGCATAGATACGTATGTGCATAGATAC
>NW_023458557.1:96417751-96432378 GCF_013731165.1 Rhagoletis pomonella | reverse complement strand
TATGTGCATAGATACGTATGTGCATAGATACGTATGTGCATAGATACGTACATATGTGCATAGATACGTATGTGAATAGATACATATATACATATGTAAGTGTCCGCATATATTTTTTCTCGTCACTTGTTCTGTCGCTTCACTGCAGCAAAACCAAGTTGTGGGGAAAACCCTGACGATATGCGTACAATTGAAACCATGGGCTCATATTAAATATATTTATGTATGCATGGATATATGTACATATGTTAAAATGTAGTTTCGATTTAAAAAAATCGGATGAAGTTTCGCCATTCATACACCTCTAATTTTAGTATTTATTAAAAAAACTCAATGAAATTCAAAAACTCTATCTTGCATTTGGGTTTACTCAATACCAATTTGAGCTGTCGCAGTGTTATAAAAAAAAAAAAAGTTACCAATAGGTAGGTTCAGAAGGCGCAGCAGTTGAGCGCAACCGTTGCTAAACAAAAATCAGTGATCGTTATGCGTCTTTTGAACGACTTCATACATTAGCTGTCAAATTCAACTCTCAAAGGTACACACCAACATGTTGTCTCAAATTATCAGAAAAATATTACGATCATCTAACACGCAACTATTCAGTTGATCAGAAGTACGCAACAACGCGTTCAGAAGGTGCAATCGCACCAGTTACTGAGCTGTTTCGCCTTCTGAACGTGCCAAATGAAAATTCGTTTCTCTTGAAATCAAGTTATATGGCTGCGTATGTATGTACATATTCCGAAATTTTTTTTATTTGTAAAGGCTCTCAAGAAAAACTAAAAATTCATATAAAATTACGCACAATAAATGGAAAATAAATTTTCTTCTATAAAAAATTTCTTAAATCAGTATGCAGCTCTTAAGAAAAAAATGCTCGTACATCTCGTCGCTACCATGTCCAACTATAGAATGTGAAAATCGGCACTTTTCAAAATTTTGATTTGCCACTAATAATTTTATTTCGTATAGCAGCATTGCTTAAGTTATTGTTTTTGACAACTTAATTGTTGGTTAATGACTGCAAATAGTTTTATAGAAAATTAGAAACGAGAAATAGTACTTTCATAAAAATTTAAGTACATACATAGATTTAAAAAGCTGCTTGAATACAAAAGTTTTATGAAAATGTCACATTAAACAACTGTCTAAATCTACGTTATTTTTTATAAATAAGGCCGTAAACATTTCCTTACATCGTCAATTTCCATATTCTATTTTTACTCTTTCAATTTCACTGACCAGCGCTGCAAACGATATCAACTAGTAGGCTAACAACCAGAATTGAAATTTAATACGCAAGTACTTACCGTACTACAAGTATACATAGAGTAGATTTGCTACTCCCTTTAGGCAGCAGCAAATATCTCTCGTACGCGATGAGGGAAAGTAGAGTACGTACTTTGGTGGAGTAATAGCAAGTACGTCAAGTATTTACTCTCTCAACGCCAAGTAGTGTATGTATGCGGAAAAAAAGTAACAATGTGTTGGGAGTAGAGTACAATGCAAGGAGTACTTATTGAATGAAATGCGGCAAATACAATTGCGCTGGACTCTAATACATACACATGTATGCCATACATATTTGGATTTGTGTGGGAGTGCATGTGTGAATGAATATTGCGCGAACATATATTTGTATGTAAACCCTGCAGTGAAAAGCCAAACCAGTTAGAAAAAATACTAGTTCATTAACTAGTATGTGCCTACCAGTTCGACAATTTCGGAGAACTTTGGCGATCAGCGACATCTGCCTTTGAATTGCCATAGCCAAAAATAAAACGCAATTAATTGCTTTTCTTACAAATGTCGGCTGTGGCGTCACGTGAAGACTACTGGTTCTGGTTCTGAAATCGCAGGTTCGAGGCCGCTTGGAGGTGGTTAAGATTTTTAAAGTTAAATAAATGTAAGTAAAAATAATTTATTCAATTTATAAATAAAATAACAAATTTGAAAATCTAATTGCATTGCAAAAAAACATTTAGGAAGAAATGCTTGTGCTATAAAAACAAAGAAATTAAACAAAAATATTTTTTTTTATTAAATTTAGGAATTACAATAAACATCCTAAACAAAAAAATAAATTTATAAAAAATAAAAATAAAATAAAAAATAAAAAACAAAAAAATTTTCCCTGCGCCCAGGATTTGAACCTGGGACCTCAGGCTTACCAGGCGAGTGCTTTGCTCTGTCGGCCATTGTGACTGCTGGAGCGTCGCGAGCAAAAAGGCACACTTATGCTTTTCACGGGGCATGAATTGGCAGACTATCTCATCAACTGGTATGATGTTACTAGTATTTATACTAGTAGATGCTGATGCATAGCCTGACAATTGACATCTCGTAGGACATCGCAATGTTAAAAATACCAGTCGCTAACATTGAAAAAGAATAGAACGTGAACTAGTTGGGCTGAAACGCAAACTGGTAGAATTCTAGTTCACAACTAGTAGCTTTCCCTGCAGGGAAGTTGTCGCGACTTTGTTGGGCTGCCTGTGAAACAGGAAGAAAGGGGCGCCCTTTTAGAGCACAGAACAACTGTGATGGGTGTACATACATACATAAATACATAGTAAATATGTAGGTACATACCCCGCAAACATATTCTGAGCGTTCAGAATATATGAGTCCGAAGGGAGTCCTAGGTAGGTAAAAAATATGAGTTTCAAAAACAAAATTTTTTTTACTCTTATATGAATCTTTTAGGACTCATATATGATCCAAGTTATGAGCAGTGTTGCCGCGAAGCATTTTTAGTGGTAGCCAAATTCCTTTAAAAAAAGGCTAAAAAAGAGCTAAAAAAAAGTCGTTGTGGCTAAAAATGGTAGCTAAAATTGTTTACTTACATAATCATACATACACACCAAAATCCTTTTCGTAAAAAAGGGGAAATATACGACACCAGCTTGCTGGATCGATCAAGTGATTGTACCATCAAGCTCGATGCATATAACCTACCAGCATGCTGGTACAATATTTATTTCTTTACGAATGAAGTACAAACACGGCTTTGAAATTTCCGCCAAAATATTTTTTACTTAGAAAATTTAGCTAGTTTCACCACTCACGACACCAGCACGCTGTTACAATCATAAAATTTTCAAATAGTTTTTGAAGTCGCACCAGCAGCTGGTACAATCACACCACAAGAACATACGGTCAATCGACTTGATGGGCCATTTAACTAATGAAGCATATTAGGGGCCAGTTTTTCAGTGCACGGCAGTGCACTAAGTGTAAACGCCCGATCTGGCTGGTTTAAACTAAGATCAGCCATTCAAGTGTCAGCCAGCTGTTCAATTTAAACCCAGTTTACTTAATCTGAGTTTAAACTGGCACTGAAAAACTGGCTCTAAGGGCGGTAAACTTATCTATTTTAATCTATAGTTAAATCGTTAATAGATAAGTTACAAAACAGCCCTAACACTTATACAGTATGTATGTATAAAAAGGTAAGGAATATACAATACATATACTATGCCAGTCTTTCTTAGTTTAAAAATTCATCTCTTACATATATGCAAAAAAATAGATCAAATTAAGCATATACCAAGGGCTAGGGGCAATTTTAAATTTATGTGGCCAAAAAAAGAATGTTGTAGCTAAATCTAGCCACCAAAGGGCTAAAACGGCAATAAAACAACAACAACAACAATAAATGAACAAAATTTAGCTGCAGATGCTGCTATTGCATGCATGTTGGAATGTGTATATGCACGTAAGTATGTATGCATGATATTTGAAAGGAATTTTCGCTGAATGCTTTTGCAAATATAGTGCGTTCAATAAGACTCAAAGAACAACCTAAAATAAGAGTCCGAATTTAGTAATTTATGAGGCTGATTAGAGGCTCGAAAAGAGTCTGAAATGATTCATATATGAGGCCAATAATTGTTTTAAAAGAGTCCAAAATGAGCCGTATATTAGGCCTATAAGAGTCCAATATGACTCATATTGAGGCTCATTTGATGTATGAATTTAAGCTCATATATGTCGACCTTCGGAGAAAAGGAAACACCCTCATATCGGACTCTTAAATGAGCTCATTATGAGCGTAAAGGCTCCGAAATAGGACTCTTTAAAGACTCATTTATGACTCCAAATGTTTGCTGGGTAGAGTAGGCAAATATTGGTTGGTGTGTGTTTGTGTATGTTTGTGTGTGTGTGTGTGTGTGTGTGTGTGTGTGTGTATGTGCATGCGGAAGCGGAAGTGCAAGTTTAAAAACAGCCAAAAGCAACTTCTTAACTTTCTTTCATTGCTTGTATTTCCTGCTTTTATGCAGAACAGCTGCAATTTTTTCGCATACTTTTTTTTTTTGCATTCTGGCGGAGAAGCTATTTACCAGTATTTATGGTGATTGTATTCGCTAAAATGGCACTTGTGTGAAAAATTTAAACGGTGAAATATTGAAGAGCGAAGAAAAATGTTTGAAAATGAGCAATTCTCAACATATGGTAACACTGATTTAATTTAATGAGTTTTATATGCTTTTTGTGTTCAAGTTGGAATTTTATGAGGGAATATTTAAAAAAGTTACAAATTGCACTTGCAAAGTGTTAAATTCTTGAATTATTTGTGAAGCTCATAAAATACTGAATTATAAAAGCATATGTACTCTTTCATAAAATTAGTGTTTATTAAAAAAAAAGGCTCTTGCCATTAAATACTGCTATTAAGTCTATAGACCATGAATTCCAAAAAAAAAAGTCCCTAAAAAATTTTCGTGCTAAATAGCAAATGCGTAATAAATTTTAATTAAGCGTTGAAACATTTAAAATTTAATTATCACCTTGTTACATATATGTATACATTCAGGTATATTTGTATGTATGTATGTGTACATGGCCGCACTCATATGTACATATGTATTTATTAAACATCAAAAATTTTTTTGCTTCTGCACATAATTATGTATATATTATTTGCCTATATGCGTGCATACATATGTACACATATTGTATCATTGTGCAAAGCTTGCAAAATTTTATGTAAATTTAATCTGCATAATTTAATAAGCAGATGAAATGGGTGTGAAAATGGAAGCACCATTTTTATTGATTTACTGGCAGTTTTTCAGGCTCATTAATTGTTGTTATATTTGCAAAAAAATAAAACACATCCATTAATGACGAAAAACATACGTATTTCATAGCAATTCCGTTATGTAATTAAAGTAAACATTGAACAGCCATTTGATACGTAACTTTTTGTGAATACTCGTACCCACATACGTACAAACGCACACATATTGTCATATTCATAATTTTTAATTACCTCATGTTTCCTATATATCGGCAGAAAGGCCGTAAGTGATTTTCTTGCGAAATTCAGCTTTGTAGAGTTTAAAATAAAATCGCAAATACAATATTAAATACACACACAGCTAAGGCTCGACCTTTTCGAAAGTACAATTAAAATCGTCTCTCAGTGAAGAATCATTTTAAAAATTTTCTTTTCTAATACATGTTTTAATTTTTAAGTAATATTTTTTAAGGCGTTGATAAAATCAGTAATTTCTAAGCAAAAAAACAAACCGACTTCAATTCTCATATAAAAAATTAAGCGTACCGTTAATTTCTTCATAATTCAATGTTCGTATCTAAACGAAGACCACCTGAGGACCACCTCAGAGGTACCACGTTTCCTTTAAAAAGGGAATTATAGAAATTGGTTAACGTGGTCCAAAGTTATGCGGTTACAAATATACAAAAAAAAAAAATAATAAAAAATAAAATAAAATAAAAAAATATTCCGACGAACTGATAACCTTCTCCTTTTTGTGAAGTCGGTTAAAAAAAGGGGGGAAAGGTTTGCGTTGCTACGAGTGTAATTTCATTTAATTCATTTAAAATCTCTTTTGCTACATACATATGTACATAGTATGTCAAACCTTTTAAGCGTAATAAAAATTAGATTGTTACTTAGAACAAAAAGCAAAAAATTTGAGTAAAATATTTTTTAGAGGAAAGATGTTACCTCCCAGGTGGTCCCATTCTAATTTGTTTTAAATCCGATCATTGGATCATAAAGAAATTAACGACAATCTTTAATTTTTATATGAGCATTGAAGACGGTTTTGTTTTTAGCATAAAAATTACTTGATAATTTCAAACTTTGTACAAAATTTAGAAAAAATCACCAAATTTGCATCAAAATTTCAAACTTTTTAATCAACATTTTTAGGAAAAATTTTTTTTTGCCGACGGTTTTGTGTATTTTTCCCTATGTATGTATGGAATTTTTTTTTTTCGAAAATCAACCAGAATTTTGAGCTACTTAAAACTTGCACTTTATTATAATACAATTCAATGGGCTATTAAACAGCATACCCGAAATTTTCCTCAAATTTTTTATTCGAATTCAGTAAAATTCAAAAAAAGTGGTGGTAAGGTTTGCGTGGCCCCGAGTGTATTATATTGTGAAAATCTCATCTACTGCAGGCATTCTAAATACTAAAATTTAGCCACCTTGCTTTTCTCGTCAAAGGCAAAATCTTTTTCATCGAAACTATTAGTTTCATTTGGAAATAAAGAATTATTTGCAATGGCAAATTCTGGACTCTAAATAAGGTGGTTTAATGTTTCAAAGCGACACTTGTTTGGGACAGCCATCGCCACGTGAACGGACGCATAATCCTGCACAAGAAGCATATTCCTACTTAATATTGACACCTGCACCTTCGATATCCAACGAATCACAAAACCAGCAGCATAATCTTTTATTTTCAGCTAATAGCGACATCTCAAACTTAGGTGGCGCTGCATAGTCACCCTGGTCATTAATTCAACCATCACCGGATCAAAAACTTGTTTGGACTTCTTCATGAATGTCGAATCACATTGCCTTACCGATCGTTTTAAATTCACACTTTATATTGCTTTAATAGACAATCTTCTTCATTTGCGCTTTAACTGGCTAAACCATAAAACACCGCAGTCGTTTCTACTTCGTGCCAACGGACGGCAATTTGGAAATTTGAAATTCCAAGAATTCCATCACAGAGAGGACCCCTCTGATATGTAGCAGCAGCAGATCATACAGCAATTTAAAACTCATTTTTCTTCATAGACATACATGTGCGATATTTTATACACGGTTATACCCGGTTTAATTGTTTACGCCAGTGATGGGCAGCGCTGGCAGAACTCCCAGAATTTTTGCCCATGCCTGGTTTACGCGGATGTTCCTATGAATCGTTTGACCCTTCTCGTATGTACATATATACTACACACATACACATGCACAAACAGAAATAAGAATTTGTTTCGATTAACTAGTCTTTTGACATAAAACATTGAGAATTTATAAATTTCCATGCCACTGTCAGGGTATGAGGTTGGGTTTCTCATCTAATTTCGTTTCTATCGAAAAATGCAACCTTTTCTTTGCCCTCTACGCGCAAACACGAAGAAGAGGGCGATGAGAAGGCAACATTTTTTTGTAGAAACGAAAACGCCATTAGATACAAATTTGGTGTAGCATTTTAATATTTCACTTGTTTAATGAATATTTAAGCCGAAGGGCCCATTGAAACACCACACTCATCAAGCTACTCGAACTCGGGTATAACAATTTGATTTGGATAGGAAATTTGACCCAAAACCTTTTAGCAATATTAGTAATATTAAAATAAAAAAAAAACACAATACACGCTGTGCAGGTAAGCGCATGCAACAAAAGTTAATAAAAACAAAAACAAGTGTAATGCAATTCCTCCAGTATATGTATGGATGTAGTTACATACTTGTTATTTATAAGCGTGCAAGTAGTGCACCACAGGAAACTTTATATGGCATACAATGAGAACTTGTAAAGACTTTTCGTTCTTATTACACATATAAATATTTGTGAGTACATTACTAAATACATATGTATAAATGTATACTGTTGTGAAATTGCTGCGTGAACTTTTGTAACTGTCTCTTGCCGGAATTTCACATATGTATAATATTTATTTTTCTGCAAACTACATATCTTTCTAGATATATACATACATACATATGTACATATGTATAAATGCAAATCCATATGAAATGCAAACATGACAAATAAAATAGAGTTGGTTAATATTGTTTCTGGAAGTACTTTTTATTAAACGATTTTTTAAAAGTGTTTTTTTGAAAGTTCATTAAAATGGTAGTTAAAATGTTATTTGGCGATGATACGAATTTCTACTACAAAACCTTTAATTTTGATCGTTTTTTTTTTGCGAATTTTAATCGAATTTTTAATCAACTGCCTGTAATTTTTAATGAACTTCTTTAAATATTCGCCAAAAAGACCCCTTGTTGTCGGAGTAAAGGGATTCAAATGTTCTACGAAAAAAATGTCTCTAAAAATTTTTGAAGACAGAAATTAGAAGTCGATTATATGTACATGCATACTAGGGTGATTGACTGAGTTTTTCCAAACCGGTCTCCACCGGTTTTTTGGAAATCTATAGCTGTTTTTTTTTTTGTGAAATCTTGATTTTTCGAATATCGAATATACCGGATTTTTTGATCGAAAAAACCGGGGTTTTTCATTTCATACAAATCTTCACCTCTCAGTAAAAGTTTTAAGTTTTTCGAAATTTTTAAGGCTTTTAAGGGAAACTCCTAAGTAGTTCTAAAATTATATCCCAGATTATTTGCGGATGAATATCATATTTGATACCAATAAATATAAATGAACGTTTGGCGCTTAAACGTTTTCTAGGTGTTTGGCCGAACTTCTCTTCCACTTCGTGTTCTGCTGTACACTCGGAGGTTTGCCACTGTTTGCCGAGGGAAGGCCGCTATTTAAAAAAAAAAAAAAACTAATTTTGACGGTAGAATGCGATATATGCTGGTATACACATACATACATATGTATGTATAAAAGCAGCTACATATGTATTTTCATTTATGCATACAGTAAGACAATTTCAAATAACTAAATCAAATGTTTTCAAGGAAATCCATCTAAGCAGGTCCTACAACTGCGGATATCGAAGGCAAATAAATATATGTATGTAAGTAGCTAGCAATATAGTACTCGTACAATGACAGACAGCACTTACCTATGTATGTATGTATGCAGTGGCGGATTTATCGTAAAAGCAACATAGGCTGAAGCCTAGGGCGGCAGAATTAAGGGGCGGCAAAATTTAAGACAGCTAAATTAAAAGAAAAAAATTTATTTGGATTCAGCTGCACTTGAAATTGTGTTTGTGTCTGTAAAATATTATTAATGATTCATCTCATTCAATACAATTCAAAATTAGAATTACGCTGCGAATTTTTCCTTAGTATAGCAGTCGTTGAAATTTCCATTTAACTTTCATTCACGCGGCTTAGAAACCTGACGGCGCGCCTGCGCGTGACGCAAAGAAACAGCCGACACGCTGCCTCGAGAACGAGAATCATATAAAAGGTTACCACACTTGACAACACTGCCGAAAAACGAGCGTGCATTTTCGAGAAAATTCTTGATTCCAAGCCCACCAGTTTTTCATAAGTGTATCATAACGTGAATAATCTGAAGGTCAGCTTCGCGTGAAAAACTATCTCAGATCTTCATTGAGCGAAAACAAACTGAATGCTCTTGCGTTGCTGACTATAGAGTCAGATTTGTTTCTATCTATCGATTGTGAAGATATTATCCGCGAATTCGCAGCTGAAAAATCAAGACGTAAAGAACTGTGAAAAAGAAGTGTTTGAAAGAGGGTTTTTATTGAATACCTTATCCATGCTGATGTCGAATTTGTTAATTCCGTTATGTATTTCATTATTAACGAACTATATTGTAATAAAGCACTGACAATAACAATCATATTTGATATATATATATTTTTTTTTTCGTGAAAAAAGGGCGGCAAGTTATGAATTGCCTAGGGGCGGCAAATATTTAAATCCGCCACTGTATGTATGCATGTGTATAGAGCATGCAGAGCACAAGCGAATAAATAACTGAGGTTCTTGCTCCTAAAAGCAGACGACATGTGAACGATTTAAATATTTTATGAGGACATAAATGTTACGTCAAAGACAACATTCTTTGAATAAGTTGAGGGAGTGTGTGTGTGTGATATACATATGTACATACATACATGTTCATCTCCGCATTCAACGCTTAACGGTATGCAACTAGTAAAGTTAATATACAAGTTGTCAAACACCTTTTTGAATAAATTTGAAGTTGGTGCTCACACAAAGACATTTTTGGAAGGAAGTTTGCGGAAGTTGAGTGGAATAAAAAATTAAATAAGCAAAAGCCAAAAGAAGCAACAACTGAACTACTAGTCAAGTAAATAATGTTATTTATACGTACGATGACCATCCGTCGTGTATTATACGGGACAGTCAGTCCTCTTTTTTCGTCAATTGTCCTGGTAATTAACCGCTGGATTTTCTCACCAATCGCAGCGGCGGCAAGGACAATTGTTCGCGCAAGAAAAAAAAAATAAACAGATATGCGAAAGGCCGCAAAAAAGATTCGAAGGTAAAACACAGCAACCACAATGAAGTTGCATCTGCACTGCTACAACAACAACTACCACAACTTGCCTGAATGACAGGCTGTTTGCCTGGTTGGTTGGCCACCAAATTTATACTTGCCTCTGACCGCATAACTTACATAGCACATACACGCTGAATTGGCAACTCTGTACAAGATTCGCAATACGCTACGTACATACATATGTATGAGTAAAAACATACATATATGCACTCTTTCATATATTTGTAGCTCGGCCTACCGCTCTTGGCTATTAGTCATTTTTATTTATTTTTCTTATTAAGAAGGTGAGCTATTTTTTTTTTTGTTACTACATACATACTTTGTTTGCATTACTTTTTATACCAGTTTCATTTATTACGAAGCGCATTGTGCAGCTGGCTTGATGGACCGCACGGCATTCCGTGACAGCATCGTAATAGCCTTTGCTCAAGAAGCGCAAGAAGCGTAAAATGAATTACGTTCACGTGTGTGGGTTTTGCGGTAAAAGACGAAGGCTACTTACTAAGTGATGTTGATGTTTCGTTGCTTGCTTCACGGATTGTGTCGCCAAGAGCGCAATGCAGTAGACGGAAGTGTAGCATTTTTATTTTTATTTTTTGTTGTTGTTGTTTTGTGTCTTTGTGCTTCATTATTCTTCGAAGGTATTTTTTGCTGGAATTTTAAGTACTCGCAGATCTCAAACAAATATGGCTTTGAATAGTGAAAAAGATTTTACTGTTAATGTACATATATTGCTTTTCACGACTATTGCTTTAACAGAAAATGATAGTTACAAACAAACAATAGCAGTTGTTATCGAGATTACATCGCAGATACTTTAAACATCGTTTCTCTATAAGTCAAAAGAATCATTTTCCTGTTTAATGAATATTTTTAAAATTATTTAGTAGCCGCCTCATTTACTGAGCTGTGATACCCAGTTCTAACAAACGGAAACTGTAAAAAGCGTGGTAAAAAAAGTTTTAGATTTCGCTGCAGGGAAAATCGGAAGTTTTGAATTGACAGCACGTGAACTTAACTTTGAGTCGTAAATTACGAATCTGTATTCTATTTTTCTAGATCAGGTCATTTTCCCCAAGAAATTTTCATTTCTATTAAAAAATCAAATTTTAACAGGAAAAAAATTAATATATATTTTTTTTTTAATTATTTTCATTTGTATTTGTCAAGCCTGTTCTCTTACAAATAATCAAGCTGGTGAAGAAGAAAATCGATGACTAAGTAGAAAAGATTTGAATAGTCAAATGAAAACGCGTAATGGTTTTTTTTTTTTTTTGTGGAAGAAATGTGAACAGGAAACATAACATACTCATACGCCATGTTAAAGTTTGAATTTTTTCCATGCACACAATGCAAACTTAAAATGAAATTATTTTGCGAAAATTGCCCGATCTAGAAAAATATACATAATCTACGACCCAAAATTAAGTATATGTAAGTTACGTTTTGTGTCATTTAAGCGGTGGCGGTACATATTTTAATCATTGTTAACCGTTATTTGACGTTGAAAAATTTTACGACTTTAAGACAATACGGCGCATACGACGTCTTTTGAATGCCCTAATTGTATTAGTTCATATAAAGTTAATCATTTGGTGGTTGTCTGTGCGCGATTCTGGACAGAGATGCTAATTCTTCTCTAAGGTGTATGTGACTCGGAACTTATAATAGGGATAGTAGAACACTGTTCTCAGCCTTCGTGAAGCAAGTATTATGTCTGTAGGTCTCATAAGGCTGATGAAGGCGACGGTTCTTTCATGCCCCCTCCTCTCGCGAGGGCTTCGACGGACGAGGAAAACATACTGGGCCGCTCTAGGCTTGCTGGGGCTCTCGAGTCTAGGGGATTTTGGCGGCTGAAGTTCTCATTCCCCTTGAGCCACCCTAGTAGGGTGCCTGGAATCTTTACTTCATTACCATTGTGGGAATAAACATTAATGATAGTAAGGTTCTAACTCAGCCAGCGAAGTGGTGACATGTTAGTCTCCGACCGCACTCTTGAGACTGTGAGTCACATACCTTGACAGCAAAGTTGCTCCCTGGCTTTAGTATGATGAACACGTTATGACAAAACAACGATCTGAGTTCTAACTTAAAGATTCGGCTTTTCAAATCCAATGTTCTATCGGTACTGCTGTATGGTAAGCCCATGTGGAAAGTCACTACTGCAATAACCAGGCGCTTGAAAGTTTTGGTGAAGAGATGCCTTAGAATTATGCTTCGAATTTTTTGGCCCAAAACAATATCAAATGAGGTAAACAATTCCTAAGACTAACATGGACGAGAAAAGGAACAGTCGGTCGGTTAAGCTGGGAGGAGCTCAAAGCGATTGCCAGAAACGTAGTAGATGCCCTATGTACCGCTTGTGATTAAGGAAGCAAAGAATCACAGAGTATATGCTGTAGAATTTCTTCCGTCAAGTCACAAAATCTGAGGTTAGTCTCTTCAGAAAGTTCCACTTGCCAAGGCGGTAGATTAATTTTGAGAGCGAAAAATTACCATACAAAACCAAAACCGGTTTGTCTCCAAGGGATGACGGAAATTCGTTCCAAAATACATCGTGGTAACTTATCTTTCTGTGTTCTGTCTAGTAAAATAGGAAAGTGCTCACTTACAACTGTATCCCTGTTTCTGCTGTACGGTAGTTATAGCTCTACAAACTCAAGAGCTGCAGCAGGTAAACTTAGATTTTTATAGATTTTCTTGAATAAACTTTACATTCGCATTCGTTGAAGCCTTTGAATGCAATTCAAAATAAATCAAAAACCCCCCTGCCAGCGCCACCATTGCCCACAGCCGTATTTCAAACTGAAATTTAATAACTTTTAACGACACAAAGTATGCTCAAATAAATCTTAAAGTGCAATTTAATTAAAAATGCTACCCTAAAAGTCGCCAACATTGACACAACCAACAGCTTTAAATGCCACAAAGAACGCACACAGAGGCAGGCAAAAGAGCAGCGAGTTGACCGAACAGCTGACCAACAATGCAGAAAAAGTCAGTTTTTATTATTATCATGTTTTTTTTTTTTCTTCGACACTTTTGTGGGTGCATCTGGTGCAACCGCACGAAGAGCAAAGCAGGACAATGGCGCTAAAGTGAGGAAGGGTGAATGTTGGTTGTTATATTTTCGAGGCTAGTAGTTAATACATAAAGGGTATGTACATACATATATAAAGCTCTGGCACACTGGCATACCTACCTAGCTAAGCTATATAACATATGATATTATACATAGTTTTTCATCATATATTTTGATTAAACGTGCCAGATGTACCACAAGCTGCTGTAAAGCCCCGGACATACACGCACACACAGATGAACATGCAGAGAAAGGGATTTTTTTTTTGAGCTAACCAAAATTCCAAGCATCCTTTTAGGCACAACTGCAATGTAAACTACAATTACTAAATATAAATATACATACTAACTAACATAGGCATGCAAGAATGCTGTTGAATATACATACATACACACATATATGTAAATTTATGTGAGTGGAAACAGCTGTGTACTTTTGCTTGAAATTGTGCATTTTGTTGAGTGAAAGGTGAAAGCTGCAGCAGATGAAAATGAAAATGCGACGAATAAAATGCAAGCGTGTCAAAAAGGCTGTTATTTATGCCCTTAAGGTGGTTACCACCTGCCGGCTGGTTCGTACAAGTACGAGTGGATACGAGTGAATGCCTGAAGAATGGTGTGAACAACGGCGGCCAACAATAAGTTGCGTGCAGGTAGTGTGTCTCGTACAAAAAAGGAAAAAATATATCCCCTACTATATACATATGCAACTATTTAGCCTTTTTAGCTATGCTCTAAAAGGCGAGTGCAAATGCAAATCTGCTATAATTATTTAAATCATGCTAATGAGTGTATGTAAATATGGACATACAATCTACCGTGAATATTGTATGTGGCGAATGCATGTACAGAGAACGAACGACTGCGTTGAGCGCGACTGGGGGCGGCGAGAGACAAAGACAAGTCAAAGAAAATGATGTAGACAAAGATAAACGTAGGTATAAAGGTAAAGTCGGAGATACAAACAAAAAACAAACCCCAAATATAAAAAAAAAACAAAGACAAACAAAGATTAAGAAGATAAAGATAAAGATAAAGATAAAGATAAAGATAAAGATAAAGA
>NW_023458557.1:96400220-96417351 GCF_013731165.1 Rhagoletis pomonella | reverse complement strand
ATAAAGATGCCGGTAGAGATTAGGGTTAAATTTAAGAGGCAAAGGCAATGACAAAGCATAAGAAAAAGGCAACGACAAAAAGCAAAGATAAAACCACAGACAAAGAAAAATGCGAAAGACAAATATGATAGAAGTATGTATGCAGTATTCCTCTCTGTTTCTCAAATTTTTTCTATGCAGTTTAACTTCTTTCGCGTGCAGTGGACTACGCGCAACACTTTTTGGTTTTGGAGTCGTTCTTGAAGATTTTATACTCCTTAATTTCAGTGATGAACTATGCAAAAAAGTGAACACCGATCTTGGGCCATAATTCAGAGAAGCTAAATCATAGCATGTGAGTGGCCGGGTTGTCTTGGACTACAGTACTGGAGTTTATTTTTCTTTCAGCCCATAGGTTCTTCTTATTTATTTATGTTATGTTATTTATTTTAACAATTGAAATCGGATGTGACTAGCACTATTAATTATAAGGTTTTGCCTTGCTGTGAAACACTAAATAAATAAATAAACAAATAAATAAATAAATATATATATATATATATATATATGTATTTTAAACACTTCACCGGGCATCAAGGAACTCTTGTTGACTCAGTCTCTACACCTTTTTCACAAAAATAGTTACCGACAACTGACGCCACAAAAGCCCCGCTCTTCCAAATTATTAACTATATAGTCTCGATGAAGAGCTCTCCCAACGAATGGATCAGTATTTTCCTGCATAGGTACGGCGACCATATTAACCAACGTAAAATAAAGGAGATTTTTTTCAAAATGATAAAAGTATCGTAATTTAAATCAAACATTTACTAGTACATTATATTATCTAATTGTACAAGTTTCCCTTTTTTAAAGACGCTTGGATTATTATTTTGTTATGAAAGCTTATAAACCTAGTAAGAGACCAGTTGAGCACGAATTTTGAAAGTGCAGAAAAAGTAGCAATTTTGAAGAATATCGATTCTCGTGTTCCAGTTAATAAATGTTACATAATAAAACCTAATTGAAAGCGATTTTAGGTTTCCTCCGAAATCAAGAATAATTTCACAAGAAAAATTTGAAATGTTATAAAAAAATTCACCAAAATTAAAAAAAAAATTTGAGTTTTAGAAAAATTTTGGGTATGCAGATTTATAGATTAATAAATTGTAGTATAATAAATGCAAGTTGCAAGTAGCTAAGAGATTGTGTTGATTTTTAATCATATTTTTCGATAACACTTCGAGCACACCTGCATGCGAAATGGGAAATAAATGCGTTTGTTTTATTTTTAAAAATCTACGGGAACTCTTAGACACTTGCACCTTGCTCTTTATTATTATAAAATTTAATCATCTATTAAACTGCGTATACCAATTTTTAATAAAAACAAAAAAAAATTATTCTGGTGAAAATTTTTTAGAACATTTCAAATTTTTGTGTGTTTTTTTTTCATTTTGGAAGAACCAAACAATTGCTTTCAACTGGTTTTTATTATGTAACATTTACTAACGGAAAAGTAGAATACATTTTCTTCAAAATTGTTACTTTTTCTGCACTTTGCACTAAAAAATTTAAAATAAAAAATTTACAAATAAGGCTCCACTGAACACTTGCAAATTTTATAAGCTTTCATTCAAAAAATTAAATTAAAAAAATTAAAATGAGTGAAAAATTAAGTCTCCAGTGAATTATGAACACTAAATGCCAGTTTTGAAACTCAGCGTGCAACACGTACTGGGCCCAACTTTCCCCTTTCTTTTGAGAATTTTACTCAAAGTATGTATATTAATTTTTCTATCAGTATTAGCAATGATTCGTGATTTATAGATTGCACGAAGATTATCGAGTAAATAGCAACCCTTAAGAGAGGTGCGAAACAAATTGGCGAAGGTTTTCATTATATTTTATAAGGGACATTTTTATTATTTTATATTCTCTGTTCAAAAATTTACCTCTGTAAAATCTAGAACTGATCTAAAGGACAGATTAAGAAATAAAGGACGAAATGCGTCCTTTATTTTGCGAAAAATTATAAAGGACAGAGAGCTCAAATAAAGGACTGTCCTTTGAAATAAAGGATGGATGGTCACCGTATGCATAGGCAACAAAGAGAGTCGCGTACTAAACATTTCATGCGTTCTAAGCGAAAAATAAACTTCTTAGCGCATAGTCTGTCGGCTGGTTCGTGCTGCACTCAACTTCTGTGAATTCTTTTAAAATTAAGACAGCAAACTAAATATTCACAAGGAGGCAAGTAAACGCTGGCAAGCAATTAGTTTGTACGCAGAAAACCAGAAAAGTTACAAACTCTAATTGTATTTGCAGATTTGTTTGTTGAAGAAGCAGAAACTGAAATGTGTAAAGTGCATGCACTTAGCACAGCAGCAGCATACGAATTGTAAGCAAATAAAAAGCATAGAAATTCTGACGAAAAATTCATATGCAGCAATTTGAAGAAAATATCTTTCCGAATTGAGTTAAGAAAAAAATTTAAGCAAAGTACAAAAACGCGTCCGAAAAAGCACTCGCATGTAAACACCACTCTGACACTGGCAGCTAAATGTGAAAACCGAATTGGTTAAGCAGAAAACTGCAAACAGAAACTGTCGCCAAAGATTAACGCTCGCCATGGCCTGGTTTTTTGTCAACGAGCTTTTTCATCTGATCTCTCTTATTTTCGTTTTTTTTTTTTTATTGTGTATCTGCATAGTTCGGCATTTTTGGGGTCTTCTGTTTTTGTTCTTGCTGTCTGCCGCCACATTGATGCTGATATCTCTTTTGCCTACCGCAGCTGCATGTGGCGTTGTCACTTACTGCGTTCGTAGCCCCACTAGGCGTATACGTGACATTCGATTTTTTTCCATGCATTCCTGCAGCGATTGGTTATTTATTTACGTAGTCAGGGGAGTGTGTGCGTGGTGGGTACGTGGCTGCGTGGCTTTGGTGTGCCAGTATTCAGCAAGTTATGTATTTATCTTGATGAGAGAAGCGTAGGAAAACGGTGTATGTATATGTAGTTGGATCCTAGCCGAGGAGGTTACTATCTTACTTGATTAATTCAGTACATTTATATAAAAAATTCATCTAATTTTGTAAGGTTAGTAGGAAAGTAATAACTCTGCTAATACTTTTTTCTAGACTATATAAAAAGCGCTGCCGCCTATTTGAGAATGTGGGACATTGGAGAGTAAATTTTCGTAGTTTTGGCTATAGTGGCTGACCATACAGATTGGGGTGGTCCGTAAAATATCAAGATCATGGGCACGCCTATATTTTGCTCTACAAAAAATAAAAACACATTCACGAAAATTTCAAAGTTATAAACAAATTTACAGGGTCGTTACGGGGTTTAAAAAAATTGTATTTTTTTAAATCGGAAAAATTTGACTTGATATATGATAAATTTGATATATTACTGAAACTTAATCCTATAAATTTATAAAATTACTGTGCAACATGTAGCTGGCCAAAGTCGAAATATCACTGCGATAAAAAAAAAAAAAATAAGAATAAATCTTTTCAGACCATGGTAGCGACCCTAATTTTTTTTATTGTTTGATTTTGAAATAGTCGTGCTTTTCTTAATTTTGAAAGTAGAACAAAATATGTAAAGGGATGCCACATTAAAAATTATAAGAAAAAAAGAATCTTCCTAATACATATTTGTTACAATTACAAGGTAGTGGTAATGAAAATATTTAACAATGGTAATTGTCACGATAATGGCAATGGTAATTGTTATGATAATGGTATTGGTAATGGCAATAATATGGCTAATCGTTTAATAACGGTAACCTTTACTGTAGTGGTAATGGTAATTATAACTGCAACGGAGATGGCAATGCTCACATTTTTCCCTGGGCATCGATTTTTTCTTTGCTACGGTACTTAGAGGAATCTACTATACAAAATTCTTGATTTTTCTGATAAAAACAAGCTTTTTCACCGATTTTTAGTTTATGAGTTCAAATAACTTGAAAGAATAAACCCCTAATTAAAATCATACTGTATATATGTACTTTTCTCTCAAGTGACTTGAAGTAACAGTTCAGTGACTTTGTTTAACTGCCAAGCTAAAAAAATATATGTACATACGTACATGCATATGCCACGGGTATCATTTATATTGGAATCAGTATTGAATAAGAAAAACTTTACCTAAGGCACCCAACGGCAGGCTTCACCATTTATAAAAAGTTCAAAACTTTGGCTTTTGCAACATAAAAATTACATTATTTAGTTGCACACCCTTAGCACTTTTTGCTTTATTCTATTCTACCAGTGCACTTCGTTTAGCACTACAGCTTATGCACTACATATTTATATGGTTTTGCCGCATTTCAGACACATGTAAGTTATAAATTATATTCAAAGCGCATTCGCTGCTTGATTGCAATTTATTAAAAGCCAAAAACATATTTACACATGACGCCATTAAAATGCAATTCATTGATGGATTTATTGGATGAGATGCATATATACTATGTATGCATATATATATATATATATTATATATATACATATATACGTATCAGGAAGCTAGTTTGTATGGAAATGGAATTAATGCGGAAATCGTCTAGGGAATCGGTAACGATTTTACACTTCATTAATCGCTTAGCATAGTTGAGGTAGCTGAATTAGTGCCGATTACAAAAATTTTGTTTTTAGTTTTAAATAACTTTAAGTGCATGGTTTGGTGTGGATTTCTACATATGTAACTTGAGTGGAAGTTTTTAATTAACAAATCGATTTGATTCAAAAAGAAATCTAGAAACTAAAACATGCACTCTAGGGCGAGAAGTTCTATGCGGATTTTTCGAAAATTCAAATAATCTAATATCTAATTTTTTAATATCCGGATTAACAAAACAAAATAGATATTAACCGGATAGAAAAATTAGCGGATATTACCCGGATAACAAATCCGGATATCCGAATTTTTTGCGTATATTCGAAGGGGTATCGGAATACACGGGTAGTTCCAGCTTAGTACCAGATTGACCGAGCTTTGCTCGGAGTGCATAAACTTTTTTCAAGGTTTGGGTATCAAATACTGCTCATTTGGAGAGCTTTACAACATTTCGAAAACAAATTTAAAAAAATTTAAATGTAAAATTCCTACTTAAAAAATAAGGTGGCAACCGTATTTAGAAATACGCTGGTATGAATAGTACATATCTTGAACGTATATGTACTGTGTACACATACAAAAAAAAACTTATTAAAAGTAACAAAATACAAATTTTTCTTACAGTTCTCGAAAATTATTTTAATTTGATATCCATATTGCGATATTTTAGTTAAATTTTGTAGAATCGAAAATAAGTGGCCACCTTACACTAATATCCTAAGGTATAACACTTAGTATATAAGAAAAACATTGCTTAAGAGCCGCCTTTTAGTATCCATGAATAGTAATATTATACATACCTTTATTTTCAAAAAAAATATTTAGTAAATATGCGATTCAAAATAGGTGGCCAGCCTATTCAGAAATATTTTTGAATTGGGGATTTATAAAATTTATTTTAGTGTTTGTGTTGATTTCTCCATAGAATTGGAAGATCGAAAAAATATACAACTCCGAAACCGGTTCAACTCTAAACCAAATATTACTAGGTATGTCGAAAATTTATTTCAAAATAGATACTCGTTGTTTTCATCGCTATTTAAGATTTCAAACTTTTGGTATCTACATACGTTTATCGTTTGCGATCAATCATGTTTTTACTACGGCTTCGGACTCTAAGGATAAAAATACGTAACTTTTGTTTCAAAATTTTTTCTCGGAAGTGCCTTTTCCAACTTCTAAATGACCTTCGAACTTTAACTCGTCCTGGATTCCTGTTTAATAGTGTTGAAAAGGGCACTTCTGAGAAAAAAGATTCAAACAAAAGTAGGGTATTTTTATCCACTGAATCCGAGTCTGTAGTAATAACATCTATATCTAATTTGAAAAAATGGACTTCCGATCAGTTTAACCCACATCTGGTCGAAACCGGAAGTCGATAATACGACCAAAAGATAGAACATCCTCGACTTGGTAATTCATATACTTGGTATTCATATATATATTCGTTTTCCAAAAAAAATATTTTCACTTATTTAAGAAGTCTCGTCCTGGCCTTCGAAGGTCATTTAGAGGTTGAAAAAGGCACTTCCGAGAAAAAAGTTTCAAACAAAAGTTACGTATTTTTATCCTTATAATCCAAATCTGTAGTAAAAACATGTGAATCTATTTTGAAAAAAATGGACTTCCAGTCGGTTTAACCCACTTCCGCTCGAAACCGGAAGTCGGTAATACCACCAAAAGATAGAGCATCCCCGATTTAGTAAGTAAAATTTTTGCGGTATTTAATAAAAAATGTTTCCCTCCATTTTAGAGGGGGTGGACGGGTGATCTAGGACGCCGTATATATTCGCGCTTATGTTTGTATGTACACCCGCTTATATTAAACTATGTATTAAGTGGTGTATAACACTTTCACTCACCCTAAGTTTGGGTATCGCAGCAGTTCTAGTACTTGTGAAATAAAGACAAAAAATATGAATGTTTCAAAGTGCAAAAGTATGTAGGTATATATAGTAAATATGTACTTATGTAGTATGTATGAAATTTTACGCTTAAGAAATATATGAGTTTGACTGAATTTAACTATACATATATATATATACATGTTGTGAAATAGTTTGCAAGTTTGCAATGGAAAGGTACTTCAAATCTTGCTTACTCGCATTTTAAAATCAACATATGTATGTACGTATGTAGGTTTTTCCATAGATATACTTGTATGTATATGCATCTATGCATGAATGTACATACCCTGCAGGGAAAGCTACTAATTGTGAACTAGAATATGTACTACCAGTTTGCTTTTCGGCCCAACTAGTTCACGTTCCATCCTTTTTTAATGTTAGCGACTGGTATTTTTAACATGGCGATGTCCTACGAGATGTCAATTGTCATGGAATACTAGTAGCATCATACCATTTTTTTTTACTTATATTGTTTATTTATTTGTTTTTACGGTTTTTATAGTAATTTTTAAATTTAATATTAAATTTAATAAAAATATATATATATTTTTATTAATTTCTTGTTTTATGGCACAAGTAATTCTGCGCATATGCATATTTTTTCTGCAATGAAATTGGAGTTTCAAATTTATTATTTATATTTAAATTGAAATAATTATATTTATTGAGTTACATTAAATTAATTTTAAAAATTTTAAGCACCTCCGAAAGAACTCGAACCTGCGATCCCAGCCCTAGAGCTCCACAGCCGACATTTGTAAGAAAAGCAGATGTCGCTGAACGCTTAAGTTCTTCGAAATTGTCGAACTGGTAGGCCATCGCTTTAGCACATACTAGTTAATGAACTTGTATTTTTATTGACTGGTTTGGCTTTTCACTGCAGGGTAGAAAGAGCATTTCGAAGTATGCAAGTAATGCAGCAGCAGCTGATGTTTGAGCACAATCACTTTACTTCTAATTGAATTTGTAAACTAGGTTAAAAGAAATTCACATAAAGCAACCTAAGTAAGGATGTGAGTAGTTTATTATGCTGAATCAGAGCATAAGGGTAGAAAAGCGGAATTGGGGAGGAGGTATAATGAAAATTTCTTTGCGTTTCTTAAGCAAATTGGAGCGCAATTGTAAGTCATATACATACATATGCGTACTTCCAGCGAAGACGACACAGTAGGCAAAAAAAAAAAACAAAAACAATTACATAGATTGGATTGTGTTTAAATCTGTGACAAAAGTAAAGCAGGTAAAATAATTCTTTAGAAATCGATTTTTATCGAAACATTTTTCACTGTACAACTCTCAATTGTGGCTCGTACCACCCGTCACGAAATACTGTCCCACCCATAAGCTAAAAGAAGTTTGTTTTTCGCAACTAATAATGCCATCAAATCATAAAATGGACATATCTACGAGAAAGTAGCTATGTATAAAATTAGGAAACGAATTCAGTGTTGAAAAGGGTCAATTTTCTATGCAAGATATATAATTAAATTTCATACCTAAGTTTCGTATTGAAACTTGTCAAATTAATGGTTAAAAATAAGTTACCTAAAGTTTGAGCAAAACCAAGGAAAAATGTCGCACACGTCACATTGTAATGTAAGTTTGAGTAAAAAAAATATTTTTAACAAATTTTTCGTTGAATAGAATACCATCATTTTTCATCTCGTATGTAGGAATATCGTATGTATTAAATATCACGAAAAAAAAAAAAATCATAATTATACCTATCTCCCAAAAGTATGCTATTTATAAGAATTAAAACAACATTTTTTAAATCTTTATTCCAGATATAGAATATAGAGGTATCTTCTTTGAGAAATCTTAGTAATAGCATGAAATGTTTGCATTTTGTTGTGCCACGCATTATTTTGGGCGCAATCGAATAACATGACACCCCAGTCGGCAAAATGAGGAGCACTTCTCTTTGCAAGCTGTAATAGAAGATCTTCCAATAGCACTGTCATTCGAAGGCATACAAGAATTTGTGTTTCCAAAGCAATCGAATCAAATACGAAAAATGAATCGCAGTGCGGATGTCGCTCCATTTCTGGAGCAAAGTGAAATGTATACAGCGTAGTTATTGTTTCTTGTAAATTTTTGCCTTCTAAGGTAAGCTGAGAAGTTATAAGATGTAAAAAAATTATACCAAAAGATGAGAAAGAAATACCTCCCAGAAGGCCTATTATTTTCTAGTTTTTCCAAATGGGACCTAGTTTACGCTATGGCTAGTAAATATACATACATACGTACATTTGTATGTACTCCTTCTAAAAAGGAACCCTTCATACGCTTCCACATCTAATTTAACCACTTCAGCCTGCAATTAAAGCACTTCTGAAGTGTTAGTTTGCTTCAGAAAATTCCATAGTGCACAATCGAAAACTTACAATTATGTAAGATGTAATACTAATTAGTTTTAGGCTCACACAGAAGTTGCTGTGCGCTCACATATTTGTAGAACTACTTTGGCACTTAGGTTTGTGCATATCATAGTCAAATGTACTACTGCAAGCACTCAAATATATGCACTTATGGTATGTACAATCCCAGTGGGAAAATGTAATGTATAGTAATCAAAAAAAAAAAATCAGTAAAACAGCCCTTTTCACGTGCGAAAATACATTTGTTCCCCACGGCGATTTCGTGGGGCATTCAGTTTTGCATTACCTAGTATCGGGGAATAAATGTGATTTAATATGAATTTTTTGGGAATTTTTGATTACATTATAATGCTGATTACATAGTTAATAGCAATGTAATGCCTTACTACAATGAGGGAAAAAAAATATTAAAATCAAACAGAAACGTAATTGATCTTACTATAAACGTCAACGAAAGTACTGTATATAGGTAAATATTCAATTCAATTACGCGCAAATATTAAATTTACCGCGTTAGTTCTGAAAAAGCATCCGTGAAGTGAATAATCAAGAAAAGTAATTTATAAACCTACAACGAACTCATTTATTTAACATGGCGATGTCCTAGGAAGCAGTCAATTGCCTTTTCCTGCATGTATTTTCAACTACTTTAAAATGAATTTGGCTTAAACAACTACCAAGTCAGTATGTTTCGTTTGAATACGCTTTGGTTCTACACTCAGATGCTGATAACCAGTCAAATACGTGCGTAATAAATTTTTGTATGAAAATACTATTTTTAAATACGAATATTTTTAAACGATAATCAAATATAGAGTATTCATTTTTACTATGCATTATTTCCCTCAGTGTACTTTTCCCACTGGGATGTATACGTGTGTGTACCTACAGGCATATACACATACATTTTTACACACACATATATGCATAAGTAGTACTGCTCCTAACTTTTATAAGATTTCTGCTAATAAAATGGCACTTCACTTGCACTAATGCAAACTTATATAATCTTCTTAGCTTATGCATTTCAGTACTTTCATATACATACACACATACATATATACATACATACATATACTCGTAACTATCTACTGATGAGTATAATCTTATTGCTGATTATGCAAATATTTGTATTTTAATGTGAATTTTAAGTGCTGAGTGAAATTAATTCAACTAATTTTTCTGTGTCAAGTCAGTTTCATGAATTTGTCGCGAATGTGTTCACATCGAAGTTGATTATGTATGTATTAGAGATGGGCAATCAATCCCGATCACGCCCATCCCGAAATTAAATTTGTAAGTCCCGAACCCGCCCATCCCGACGTTTTTCAGAATTGTACCGCGGCTGCCATGGGTCCCGAAATCTATAACTAAGATTAATTCACATGTATCAAATTAATTTTAAATGACGAAAAAAAAACACAATAAATGATCTGGCATCTTTGGATATTTTTTATTTGCTTTGCTGTTCGCTCTCGTCTCTATAAAACATAAAAAAGTGCTTATTTCATAAAACGTTTTTAAGGAAAATTTTCTGTATTTTCGGAGGTTCAAGTTTTATCGGGAATGTCGGGAAATGATTTTCGTCCCGTCCCGCCCACAAAATTTTTAAACATCTTCCCGATACCGCCAATCATGGCCATTTTGAAATCAGTACCTGGGGACTCGCTGGTCCCGATATCCCGTGCCCACCTCTAGTATGTATAGATGTCTTACGGTACTTCCGTGCCCATAGGCGAAATTACCAAACATACCCATAACGGAGGTCCACGTCATTGGCCAATCTGATATATTAGAAACTGTAATAGCGGTTAGTTAGAACTTAACTGAAATGTATGTAAAATTTGTTTCCCCACAAATGGCACAACTATCAAACAACTGAAATTCATAATATGCACGATAAGCTTTTGGTAAGAATAATTTTTGCTTAGTTTATACACTAAATTTAAAAATCTACATTTTATGCATTTCCCATTGAAAAATTCAAAAAAGTTTCCGCTCATTCAGAAAAAAAAAAAAAAATTGCATGCGTTGAAACGCCAAAACTTAATTTATATTTTTAAAACAGGTGACAGCCCTGTCCAAAAACCTAAATAAATATTCCAAATGTTTCATCTAAATTTGTCCAGCCGTTTCTGAGTGTAGAGAGGTCTCGCATGGCATCGGTTTTTTATTTAATCAAATTTCAAATCACCCTTTACCGATAAAAAAAAGTTCTAACATCAAAAAAAAAGAAAACCTTATTGCACATCTACAGACGCAGTTCTTTAATTGGACTTCTCATTTTACGGAATAATGGTGCAGATACATATTACTTTTCGAGTAGGTGGCAACCCTTATCAAAAATATTTTCAAACTAAAGTCTTCTTAAAACTACTCTTACTCATATTTGAATATTTCACTTAACTTGTGTATAAGCTAAATAAATGCGAATTTTCAAACAGGTGGCAATAGTCTTTAAAATAATTTTCAAATTAAAATATTTGTAAATCTTTTGCGTTGACATTGTGATATTTATTTTAAGTACTGAGGAATAAAATTGATTTTGATTTTTTAAACACGTGGCAAATCTCCTAAAGACAGTTCCGAAATAAATCCTCTTGAAACCCATTTAGATTGTTAACCATCTTTTAATAATTAATTTAACTTATTCAATAATTTGAATTTAATTTCTGTAAAAGGCAGCAAACCTCTTCAAGCGCATTTAAATATTTTAATATTTCATATAACTTGCAAATAAGTGAACAAAATTCGTCTTTTAAAACAGGTGGCAACCTACTTCAAAATCATTTTCATACTAAAACCCTCTTAACAATTTTTGCTTTATCGACATACAAAGGGGCAGTGGACTAAGTTCATACACAATATTTAATCTGACTCGACTCCAATACTGCATAACAGCCGAAAACATTTTTGAGGAGGGTTGCCACCTGTTTGAAAAATTGTACTTAATTAAATTGGTGACATAAATTAAACGGTTATCAAACTAAAGAGGTTTAAGAAAGCCTATAGCCAAAAAAAAAATTCTTGAGAGTTGCCACCTATTTGAAAAATTTAATTTAATTAAGATAAGATAAATTAAATATTACAATATGGGTATCAAACTAAAGAGCTTTAAGTGAGTCTTCTATGGAAAAATAGTTCCCTGAATAATGGTTGTGTTTAAATCTCCAAGCCACAATTTCAACAGGATCTGCCATGTAATTCGAATGATCCACTCTCTATTTTTATGATACCAATTTTTGATTAATCGACACACAAAGGGCAGTGGACTAAGTTCTGTCTCGACTCCAATACTGCAAAGCAGCAAATTTCTTTAGAAAGTTTTTTTAAAAAATTAAGTGAATGATCTGTGTAATCTGATCCTGCCCTGAATCTGACTATAAAATTGCAGTTTCACGAATGAATGGATTGCTTCCCGGAAAATGGTTGCTTTTAAGCGCTAATTGAATTTCTTTAAGTTTTGGACAATTTTACTTACTAAAAGTTAAGATAATATATTAGTGATTTTTATACACCGCATATTTCGCTTACAAATCTCTCATAGGACAGAATTAAGCAACAAGCACTTTAAATATTTACCTTTTTATTCAGCTCAATAATTCTTTAAGACGCTGAAAAAAAAATTAAAAAGTTGGTTTACAAATTTTGTTGTTTGGCTTATAAATAAAATTATCTTACAGTGTTTATATTTATATATAAAGATCTAAAAAAATATTTTATAGTTAGACTTAAAAAATGCTATTTTTCAGCATAAAATGTTATTCGAGGTGAATTTTCCAAAGGTATATGTACATTCTTTTGGCAAACATTTAAAAATTTTAATACAAAATGGTCCATTAAAAAATTAATAATAATTTTTTTTTTTACTTGGTTTGGCGATTTTTCAACTAAACTGACATGTTTTCCTTGTAGCTATGTAGGTATGCATTCGAAATTAGCATACAATCAGAAGCTTTTCATTTGTGTTTAATATTAGTATTTCATTATTTACAATGTAGCCTAAACTCAACACAACCCCAAGGGGCAATTGAATAATATGAAAATTTATTATTAAACACAAAGCACTCATTAAAAATTTGGTAAATTACAGCGATGGGCTTCTCAAATTGTTTAAACACATTGATGCGGCAATATCGATATGATATGATTTATTTACAAAGTGTGCAAAATATGTGCAATTAAATAGCAACTAGCAATTATACAAACGCATGTGCGTATGCTTGTATAATGTGCATATCGTCGGCTCAGAAAACGGATATCGAGTGTGCAAAATTACGATTTTGGGATTTTAATGCAGATTTACTAAGTTGGACATGCTCTTTTGATTTCTGGAAACCATTTTTTTTTTTTTTTTATATCTTCCTTAAGAGAAAATGAGTTTTGAAACTGCGGGCTTTATTTATTTTAATTATTCAATTTTTTTGAATGTATGAACTTCACTTCCGTTTTGGACCCAGTCTTCTATAACGATTTGGTCAGTTCTACTAAATACTTTAAGTTATTTTTATGAGTTTCATCTTTTACAAAGTATCGCATCCTCGTGGCTCATTAGCGTTAATTTATTTATCGTACAGTGGTCCACAAAATAATAGGAGTGCGTTATTTTGGTCAGTTTTTGCTATTTGCCATTTGTTTACTTAATGTTTATTATTTTTATGTAAAAGTCAAGCTGGGTATACAACAAACAACGAATAAATTCATATTTCATTCTTTGTACAAAAATTATTAAAATTCTGTAAATTTTCACCAAAATATCAAACTTTTTAATCAGAATCTTCAGAGAAAATTCTGGTATGCAGTTTTATAGCCCATTCAATTCTAGTCTGAAGAAGTGCAAGTTTCAAGCTGCTAAAAAATTCCGTTGATTTTTGGCAATTTTTTTTGCTGGCACTGTCCCCATATAAAAGAAAATTGTCGAACATACTTTGTATGGAAAAAACGTGAAACACCTTCAACCGAAAAAATTCTCAAAAATCAACGGAATTTTTTAGCAGCTTGAAACTTGCACTTCTTCAGACTAGAATTGAATGGGCTACAAAACTGCATACCAACATTTTTTCTAAAGATTCTGGTTAAATAGTTTGAAATTTTGGTGAAAATTTGCAGAATTTTTATAATTTTTGTACAAACTTGAAAATGTAAATTTATATGGTGTTTGTTGTATTACCAGCTAGGCTTTTACAAAAAAATACGAAACATTAAATAAACTAAAGACAAATAGCCAAAACAGGTTAAAATATCCCACTCCTATTATTTTGTGCACAACTGTATATATAGTACACGCATATGTATACCCTCAAATGACAACCTTGAAATTAAAAAGCAAAATAAAATTGATTAAACATCAAATTAATTTCAACTTGCAATTAATACATACAACACAAAAATATGGAATTACGGATTATTACGCAAGTGAAAGGATACCTCTGTATGTAGAAATGCATTTGCATATGCCTGCAAGTGAATGTGAGTGAACAAAGTGACAGTAAATTATATTGAAATCAACATAAATGACCTTTAAATAACATACACATACGGGGCAGAGAATTACAGCGCACAACACATTGTAACACATTGCATACAAACAGGCGTAGCATGCATGCAGGACACAGTAAGCAGCAGGCAACCATGCTACTACACACAGGCTGTGTGTGTGGTGTGGCCGTGTTGTGCGTCAGTCAGCGCAGCGGCGGCGCGTGCCAACTTAATTGAACCGAAAAGTGGCTATGCGTGCATTTTAAAATGATTTACGAAACTTCGAAAAGTATGCAACGTCTGTGGGAAAGTTGAAATGTGAACTCGCATTTTCGCGTAGAGTATACAAAGTAGTAGCAGTGCAACATGCAGGCGTCGGTACATACATACATACATGCGAATGCACTTCAAAATGCACTATACACGCACTTACACACGAACTCGAATACAAACACTACCAATTAGGTAGACACACACAAGCACACAAATGCGCGCTTTCAGAATATTGATTAACGAGCAGGAAGCCGGTTTTTTAAGTCCCACTCAACCACGGTCCGTTTGCTGCAGTTTGCCCCAATAATGAGAATGATAATCCAGCAAAAGGAAAGATTATAACGAAAATCGAACAACAACAAAAACAAGTCAAAAAATGAAAGCTGCAGCTGAAAGCGACCGGAGGTCAGCGGAACGCGTGGGCAATAGTCGTTCCAGCTGCTGATGCTTGCGCTATCTTCAATGATTCAATGCACATTGTCGCATTGTCTGCTGGTGAGATATCCGTTGAAACATTGAAATGTACTAACTGAGTGACTCGAGATGAGTGAACAATGAAAGCAGTTACAACAAAAAATTTAAATTGGAAATAATGGCAGCCAAAACAAAATTTTAATTAAGCAGCTGACTAACTGACAAGCGACTAGACTACATAACAGCTGAAGTGATGGCGCCTGAAGTAAGTAAGGGTAAGCGGGAAAACTGAGGCAAGTGGTCGGATAATTGCAAAACGCGACGGCAGACATCAGCTGGCTGGCCGATTGGTAGACCAAGCGTGTGGTGGGCGTTCGGTTAAGGCGAGGTCGACAAAGAGACCAAATGGTAGCCATGAGCTTTTGTGTTATAGTACTTGTGGTGTAGCTCAAGCCAATATGATTTCAAAGTTTATATTTTATTTTATTTTAATTTTTCGAAAATAATGGCGGATATACTGTACAGCAAATAACTGTTGAGTTTTGTATAATGAAAAAAGTTAGTTTCCAGCTAAAGAAGTTGAGACACTAAATTTTTAGAAGCACCTTTTTTAAAGATGGTGTATACATACTTGACAGATATTGACGAATATCAGTATGATATAACCAGGGACCAAAAATAACTGTTATGCCGAATTTACAAATTGAAAACGATGCCTGAATACTGAAATTTAACGAAAACGTTGTTTCATAACAGTTTTTAGATGAGAAATATTATTTCCGTTGCTGATAAGAGTTATTTCCCAACGTTTACTTGTTACGTTGCTCGATAACAGTTATTGCCCGATGCTTATCGTTACGTTACCTGATAAGAGTTATTTCACTCTCTCACTTTTATTTCATCATCTTTATCTTATTCACCACCTCCATCTTCATCAATATGCTAATCTTACAACATTTATTAAACAACGTAAAAAATAAAAGTTCGGTTATAACTCTTATCAACGAAATAAAAAAAAAATTTTTTTGCTATAAAACTTATAACTTATGTACTATACGCAAACTAGACTTTTTTTGTTTGCCAGGAAAAACGAATTACTGTCTCTAAGCGTCTTTCAATTGGATGGAGAAGGAATTTGTGATTTTGAGTAGAAAATTACAAAAAGATTGAAATTTAATTTAAAAAATGTGGACGTAAATTTTTCGCCATTTTAAAATTGGACATAAATTTATGATCGCCTAAAAATTTAACCAAAATTTAATGGTTTATACAAAAACTGGAAATAAGTTTTGAAAAAGTTGAAAACACGATATGTACATATAAAAGGAAAAACCTTTAAAAAAAAAGGGTAGACAACGGCTGTTGAATAATAAAAAGCGGGGAAAATAATAGAACAGTTACTGAATGAACCCCATACGTATGGATGCCAACTTTTTGGTGTTAAGTTGTTGTTGTCTATTATATATCTTTATTTTAAATCCACTTCTCGAAGGCAATACACCGTTTCATATGTGCAGTTTTAAAATTACAAACTTTTAATGACCAAAAAATCCTGGCATTTTTTTAATTCAAACTTGAAAAGCAAAACAAAAATTACCATTTTTAATTTATCACAAAGTTATGTTCATTGTTTTAATAATCAAAAAATTATGTCCAGCTTATAGGTATATGGACAAAAATGTGTGTCTAGTTTTTATATAAACAAAAACTTTCGACAATTTTTTAAATGACCATAGAGTTATGTCCAGTTTTTAAAAGAATACCAAATGTATGTTCAGTTTATCTATTACCAATAATTTATTTCCAGTTTTTACGTACAAATATTTTTAACAATTTCCAATTAACAAAATTTTAAATAATATTTTAATGAACAAATGTTATTAATGTCTAGTTTTTAAATAACCAAAAATGTATACCCTTTTTTAAATTTACTAAAAAAAATATGTCCAGTGTTTGAATGATACTAAATGTTTGCAGTTTTTTAAATTGCTAAAATATGTATGTATATGTAGTTTTCATAAGATCAAAAATATATGTATGTCCAGTTAATGAATGAATGACCAAAC
>NW_023458557.1:96395306-96400120 GCF_013731165.1 Rhagoletis pomonella | reverse complement strand
CGATATTTCCAGTTTTTACGTTGACAAATCTTTGCCCTGTTTTTAAATTACCAAAAATGTATGTCCATTTTAGACATTTCCAAAAATTAATGTCCGGTTTTTAAATGACCAAAAATGTATGTCCATTTTTGAAATGCCCAAAAATTTATGCCCAGTTTTTACATTCACAAAAATCGATTTCTTTTGAAAGTGAAGGAAAAGGAACACTTTGTGAAGAAAACACAAATAAATAAAGAAAATAATTTCGCTACAGCCTTAAATATGTATGTAAAAGGAATTTGCTTAAAGCCAACTTTTGAAAAATCAAATTTTAAGGCAGACTTCTTAAAGTCACACGCTCACACGCTACAGTTTTCGGTATTCCCCACCGGCTGACAACGGTTCCAAACATATTTCGGTATGTGCTTGCTGCTTGCCATTTTTCACTTTCAACAGTGTTTCACACACCTTGCGCCTCTCACATGCAACCATCATTAATTTTCTTGCACAATTTTCCAGAGAATTGCTGACGGCCTTCCTTGCTACTTAACTTATAAAACGAGTAGCTACGCTTGGCTGGGATAATTCACAATTCTAAGTGGAATTGCGGTTGTTAAAGAGTCGGCATACACATTATTTTTTGCACAAATTGCAAAAATACATGTAAGCATACATACTGCCCACGCACAACTGGAGGGTTGTCAGATTCGAGGGGTCCGAGGATTCCGAGGAGTCGCATCGGCAAGCGCTGATTCTACTCAATGCGGAATCCCTCGGCCCTCTCGCTGAGTCCAGGGGAGTCATCAACTATGGATTCGAAAGGGTAGTCCTTAGGGTCTACCAATCCGATTCCAGGGGTGATGGCTCTCAACCTCCTGAGGTGCCGGAAGCACGTGAGCCCGCGGCGGAGGAAGCCCCCATGAGCATGGAGGTGGAATCCGTCGTGTCGGGGGCGGAAAGTGCTGAGGATGCCCTCTCAACGGAGGGATCCGTCGTCAGCATCGGACGGTTCTACGACAGGGCGGAGGAAGAGAGGCTCTTAGCCTCAGTAAACGAGGACGTCGAACTGGCGTGGCTGGAGCGGACTTTGGAGGATGAAGATCCTGCAAATAAACCTCCAACATTCTAAGGCGGCGTCCGCAAATCTCCTTATCCACCTTGAGCAAGGTGGAGCCGATGTAGTCCTGATCCAGGAGCCGTGGCTAAGCAGTAGCGGTATCTCCGGGATCAGGACGCCTAATTTCAAGCTGATGGTGCAGAATCAAGCAGGTAGACCAAGATCCTGCATGCTCATCAGAAACGAACTCAAAGCACTAATTCTACCTAATTTCAGCAACGAGGACATTGTGACTGTCAGCCTGGATAGCGGTGCCGGAAAGCTCTGGATCATATCCGCTTACATGGCTCATGATGACGAGGTGGAACCACCTCCATTACTGCTGCGTGAAGCCATAGCCGAAGCGAGGCGACGGAAAGCCGACGTAATTATTGGGTCGGATGCAAATTCACGACATTCGTGCTGGGGAAGCTCAGACATAAATGCAAGAGGTGAGTCACTTTTTGATTATATTCTAAGTGTAGACTTATGTATCTGTAATAGAGGAAACGAACCGACCTTTATCACCGCGGCAAGGCAAGAGGTCCTTGACCTCACCCTAGCCTCGTCTTCTGTAATATCCCGCGTTTCTGACTGGAGGGTTCTTAATGATCACTCCTTTTCGGACCATAGGTATATTCAGTTTTTTCTGGACGAAGATCGTCCCAAAAGTATCCCCTTTAGGAACCTTAGGAGAACAAACTGGGACCTCTATAGTAAAAAACTTCGGGAATTACTCCCAGAGGCCCCCCAGGAGAGCTTAAGCACCGAAGGCTCGATTGATGTTATGGTGGAAAAGTTTACATCAGCTTGTAGGAGTGCCATCGAAATCTCTTGCCCGCTGAGTAGGCCGGGGGGCAAAGTACGACCAAAATGGTGGACGGTGGAACTCTCAGAACTCAGGGCGACGAGTAGACGCCTGTTCAATAAAGCCAGGAAGAGTGGACAACACTCCGACTGGGAGCTCTATAAGATCGGACTGGGCATCTATAAGTCCGAGATAAGAAAGGCCAAGAGCGAGTCATGGAGAAACTTCTGCGAAGCCGTAGAAGGTTGTAATGAATCATCTCGATTTAGGCGAATCCTTGCGAGGAATCCCGTACCCTTGGGATACCTGAGGGACGAAGAGGGCAACTGGGCGATGAGTGGAGAGGAATCGCTTAAGCTACTCCTTGATACTCATTTCCCAGAAAATCCTGCACCGCGCGAACCTATCGCTGTTGGAAAGGGCGAATGCTCTACCTCCTCCTCCGGTGAATTACTGGAGAGGCGCCGACTGCTCTGGGCAATCGACTCTTTCAAGCCCTTCAAGTCCCCGGGACCGGATGGCATCATTCCTGCGCAGCTGCAAAAGGCTGTGGAGGTCTCGTGCCGCTGGCTCACCCCTATCTATGCGAGCTGCCTAGAAAGAGGATACATCCCGGGGGCTTGGAGGTGCGTAAGGGTCACGTTCATCCCCAAAGCAGGGAAGAACTCTCATGTATCCCCGAGGGACTTCAGACCAATCAGTCTCTCATCTTTCTTATTGAAGACTTTTGAGAGACTGATTGACCTGCACATAAGAAACAGGATTCCTCGAGAGCGTTTTAGCCCCTCTCAACACGCCTACCTGAAAGGTAGATCCGTGGAATCTGCCCTGCACTCAATCGTCAAAACCATAGAGGAGTCTCTTAAAAACAAAGATTTTGTAGTGGGTACCTTCCTTGATATCGAGGGGGCTTTCAATAATGTCCTTCCTGGGGCGATAATAAGAGCCCTTACTAAGCTCGGAGTCGAGAGCTACTTAGTAAGGCTCATCTCACACTTGCTGCACGACAGAACTGTCACAGCGGAATGGGGCAACGCCTCTGAGCAGCGTAAAGTAAGCAGAGGCACCCCGCAGGGAGGCGTCCTTTCACCCTTCCTCTGGATAGTCGTGATAAACGACGTCCTGGAGGAATTGGAGAGGACAGGATGCCGGGTTATTGCCTACGCGGATGACGTGGCACTCATCGTCAGAGGAAAGTTCTTGAACACTCTGTACGATCTCATGCAAGGGTACCTAAACAGGGTCACAAATTGGTCCGCTAGCTGCGGGCTTGCTGTCAATCCTGGAAAGACGGAGCTCGTTCTTTTTACCAGGAGGTACAAAAAGCCTCATGCCCAGCTTCCCTCAATAGGGGGTGTTCCACTTGTTCTCTCTGACAGGGTCAAGTTCTTGGGCGTGATCCTGGACGGAAAACTGTCATGGAAACCTAATATTGAGGAACGAGTGAGGAAGGCATCGGTGGCCCTCTACTGCTGCAAGAATGCCATAGGGAAGAGATGGGGCCTCTCCCCAAAAGTGATGTATTGGCTATATGAAACCATAATTAAGCCAATAATGTTGTATGGGGTCATCGTCTGGTGGAGTTCACTGGAAAAGACCACTCATGTTAGGAAGCTAGAGCGCGTGCAAAGGGCAGCCCTCGTTGGGATCAGCGGGGCGCTCCGAACCACTCCCACCTTAGCGCTAAACGCTATACTCAATGTCGCACCTGTCGATATTTCGGGCAAAGTAGCGGCGGTTCGCTCAGCCATTAGGCTCAAAAGCTCTGGGTTCTCTTTCAATCCAGCGCACGGACACTCGACAATTCTCGAAAGCTTCGACTTCGTGCCGAAAGAAATGGACCGGGGTCACCCGAGGCTGGCCCCTAAAGGATCCTTCTCCACGCACATCCCCTCTAGGAATGAATGGAAGAGGGGTGGTCTTTGGAGAAGAGGTCCAATAAACATCTTTACGGACGGATCGAAGCTGGAAGGGAGAGTTGGAGGAGGTGTCTACTGTCAGGAACTCTCAGTAGATCTTACTTTCAGACTGCCGGATCTCTGCAGCGTCTTTCAGGCAGAGGTGGCCGCTATAAAGGAGGCAGCCGATTGGCTACGCACCAATGTACTGTCAAAAAGGAAGGTAAATATATATACTGATAGCCAGGCGGCAATCAAGGCGCTGGGATCGCTAATGGTGTGCTCAAAACTGGTTGGGGAATGCCTGACCTCTCTCTCAACTGCCTCGGAGTACTTCCAGATCAAACTGATTTGGGTCCCGGGGCACAGTGATATCGCGGGAAATTGCAGGGCTGATGAACTGGCCAGGCAAGGCACCCTTGAGGCCATCACCGATAGGGAGGGAATTGGAGTTCCGTTGGCAACCTGCGGCCTGCTTTTGGACAGATGGGCTCATGGTCGGCTCAGCGAGCGCTGGGAAAAAACCCCGACTTGCAGAGTTGCAAGGTCCTTCTGGCCGGTTGTGGACCGCGGGCGGTCAAGGGAACTGCTGCAGCTGGCTAAGCGTCAGCTCTCGATTTTCACAGGTGTACTGACCGGACACTGTCCAATGGGAACCCACGCGGTGCGACTCAATATCGTCACGGATCCCTACTGCCGCAGTTGCCTGGAAGACGAGGTGGAATCATCTCAGCACTTCCTACTCAACTGCCCGGCATTCGCTAGATTACGGTTTAAGCATCTCGGTGCGCATTTCATCGACACTCCCGAGGGACTCTCCGGAGTGGACATCAGCTGTCTGAAGAACTTCATTATGAGCACCCAGCGCTTCTCGTAATTTTTACGCAGTTACCGTTCCTATGTAATGTGGTATCACAATGGACAATCAAATGTCTAAGTGAGTCCCCTTTGCGGGTCTGCCACCTTAACCTAACCTAACCTACATACATACATACAAACATATAGCATGAGCACAATGCATGAACACCTTAAG
>NW_023458557.1:96389734-96395206 GCF_013731165.1 Rhagoletis pomonella | reverse complement strand
CAAGTGCCTGGCTCTTAACGCCTTTCAACACCATTACCAATAACTATGTTCGCACAATCATTGACTTAATGGTCAGCCGTTGTAGTGGGATTACATTGAATTAAGATATCTCTGGCATATATTGAGGCGCCTCAAGTGTTTTAAATTGTCATCCTTGCAAACTGGAGCGCAAAGTAAATATTTTGTGGATAAATTGAAACTTAAAATTGTTTGCATATGAAAATTTCTCGATTGCAATTGAAGAAACCACATTGTTGACAATATTTACAAATGGAAATTCGAATATAAGTCGATTAGTTGCAGCAAAATGTCAAGTGTTTAAAATATTTTATAGTTTTTAAATGTAAATGTAGTGAATTATGAAATAAATATTACTGAATTTTTTTAGTATTTAAGCAACCGAAGACAATAAAGGTGAGCATAAAATATCTCTTTAAAATTTTAATCTTTCCGAACTGGTTATTGAGCTGATTTTTTAATGAATTATTTAAACAATAAATTCCATCAAATATATGTGCTTGTATGAAAACAAATTATGTGGTTATTTAGTCTTAGTCTTAGTCATCTGATGATTGTAGTGCAGTGATGCTTTTTTAGGAGTGTTATAAAAAACTAAAAAAAAAAGGTTTTTCTGATACTGATCTACTTGTAAAATTTAAAGCTATGACCTTGTAACTCACTGTTTTTATCAAACAAGCAAAGGAGTTATATAAAAAAAAAAAAAAAAACAGGTTTTCATTAAAAGATTTCAGTAACCAAACATTCCGAAATAGGTAAGCAAATATTTAGGTTTCGTTGGAGCCGCTCTCAGCAGTGTATACAAAAGTGTTCTTTGATCATCTACTATTTACTCCGATCCTTAAAGCTGTGTTTTGCAGTTTACTTAAAGATACTGACGCCGAAGCGTTGCTTAAATTTCGACATTAGCGAACACAGTGATCGCGGGGCTATGTTGCAACAATGCAATTAATTAAAAATTGGGACGCATTTACGATGTCAAACAAGCATGCAGTCGTGGCACTTGATCGAAGCTTGAAAGATATCTCCGCCGCAGCTGTTAGCTGATGGGAGGAGTAGTCGTATTGCTAGCAGGAGATTTTCGGCAGACGACCTGCCACCGAGCGAGGCCCTGCGGCAGACGAGATAAGTGCATGCATCAAGGCTTCGCCATTGTGGGCAAAGGTGGAAATATTGATTGAACCTCACAACTAACATAAGAATCCAGTTTGCTCTAGACCTCCTTGAGACCGTTGAGGGTCGCACGGATGGCCTTATTTTATATTCGAAAATCGCTTTTGCAATGCTATGACCTCGGAATAACACGGTTCAAAGATTGAACTCATCAAGGAGGTAAACAGCAGAAGTGGGCTGTGGAAAACACCTGCCATACTACCCTGCACATTTGACCAATCGGATATCGATTTTGATAACCTTCGATAACCATCGCTTATGATGTGTACACTTCTCTTTTAAAGAACTCACAGCATTTTATTCGGTGAGTATTTGATTGTGAGTTTTGTACTCGGTGTAGGTACACTTAATTTTCTAACAGTTACAGAATCCAGCACCTGGGCTCTCTATCTTTGAAAAGAAAATATTTTAGTGAAAAATAATGCTAGGAACGTATTGAACAGTAATTTTGTATCCAAATGGACATTTTTAATAATAATGTACATACAATAACACTGTACAGCACTCGGCTGGGTATTGGACCAAACCAACTTTTTTTAAGAGATTGAGTCATAAGTAAAAAAAAATTAAGTCCTCCATTTTTTGAAGTTAGCCTCCGAAATCGAGATATAGGCCTTCGAAGTTCGAAATTGGACCCTTGGTAAAAAATTATTTTTAATTATTGCATGTAAAAAGCAAAAAAAAAAAGTAGAAATACAGGCGTAGTCCGCCTTTTGCTCTTTTTTATATGGTATCTTCGAAAAATTAAAAACTTAATATTTCCGAAAATTTTGAACTGATTTTAAAAAAATTCATATCGTTGTAAAGGTGATTTAATTCCCTTTCTTGTGACATGCATACTTGTATACTGTATAAAAATTTGAAAAAAACACATTTAAAGGAAAAAATATCTTTTCTTATACAAAAAATTTAAACAAAAAAATACTAACCGATTTTTAAAAAATAGGCATCGTTGTTAAGGCGATTTAACCCCCTTTCGCCTAATATGCATCTTTGTATACTTCGTATATAAAAAAATTGGAGAAAAAAACACTTAAAAGGAAAAAATACCAATTTTTTCTTATAAAAAAAGTTTAATTTTAAAAAATTACTAATTAGTAATACAATTGAATACCGTATTTAAATAAAACAAATAATTTATAGTGTTTTAATCGTTAATTCGTTCTTGTTTACCCACAGCTCTGTTGAAAATAAAATAAAAAAGGTATATGTAACAGAAGTCTAAGGCATATAAAAATATAAAAACACCATGTTTTTTGATTTTTTACATAACAGGTAATATATAAAAATTAAAAGTAATTTTCACTTTTATTTAAATAAAGTATTCAATTGTATAAATAATTTGTAATTTTTTTCTTTAAAATATTTTTTATAAAATAAAATTGGTATTTTTTCCTTTTAAGTGTCTTTCTTAAATTTTTAAATACGAAGTATACAAATATGTGCATCAGAAGAAAGGGGGTTTAATCGCCTTTACAACGGTACCAATTGTTTAAAAATCGGTAGGTATTTTTTGTTTAAGCTATTTTTTTTATAAAAAAAGTAATTTTTTCCTTTAAATGTGGTTTTTCTCAAATTTTTATGTACGAAGTGTACAAATATGCCTTTCAGAAGAAAGGGGTTTAATTGCCTTAACAGCGACACCAATTGTTTAAAAATCGGTTAGTATTTTTTTGTCTAAAATACTCTTTATAAAAAAAGGTATTTTTCCATTAAATATTTTTTTTTTTTTTTATTCTTATATACGAAGTATACAATATGCATATCAGAAGAAAGGCAGTTTAATCGCCTTTACAACGCTACCAACCTTTTAAAAATCGGTTAGTAATTTTTTTGTTTAAATTTTTTTTTTGATATGAAAAGATATTTTTTCCTTTAAATGTGTTTTTTCTCAAATTTTTACATACGAAGCATACAAATATGTATATCAGAAGAAAGGGTATTTAATCGTCTTTAGAAAAAAAAACTGTTGTAATTTTTTTGTTTAAAATATTTTTTTTTTTTATAAAAAAAGGCATTTTTTCATTTAGATGTGGTTTTTGTAAAATTTTTATATACGAATACAAATATGCATATTTTTTTAAAATCAGTTCAAAATTGTTTGCAATATAAGGAATTTAATTTTTCGAAGACCTGAACTTTGTTTGACCCCTTATAGCACCTGTAATATAAGGTTGCACAAAAAAAAATGTATATACCATTTAAATAAGAGCAAAAGGAGGACTACGTCTATATTTTTAGGTTTTTAGTTATTTACATGCAATAATTAAATATGATTTTTTACCAAAGGCCCTATTTCGAACTTCGAAGGCCCATATCTCGATTTCGGAGGCTAATTTCGAAAAACGGAACGAAAATCACTGGTTTACCTATGACTCAATCTCTTAAAAAAAAAGTGTAATGTATTGATTCTAGATTTCTTTTCTTGATAATAACTATCGTGTGTTATTATAATATTTTTAGCAAACTTTTCTAAAGCAATATTATTTGTACAGCAATGAAAACAGCAGAGCAACACACTTTTTACTTAGTTAATGGAAGAAGTAAGTAAAAAAAGCCTGGCAAAGCAACTGATAAATTCAAGGCAAAAGAAGCAAAGCAAAACAACACATAAATATTTCGCATTTGAGAAGAGTCAAATTCAAAGTGCACTAAAAGGAAACAGCTGAAAGTAAAAAAAAAGCAAACAAAAAAGAATACGAAAAACTGTTATTACAGCGAAAAATATGCCAAAGAAATCATAGTGGCTTATAAGTACTATTATTTCCCCCTTTTTACGAGCGCACAACGAAACACTTTTTCGACTTAGTATTTCACTCTAAGTAAATATTCCTCCATTTTTACGCCACTTCAATTCGATTTTGGTGCTGTTCGCTCGCCTTGTACTACTTTACCGAAGAAAAATGTTTAACGCGTTGGGGTCGAAATCAGTGCAAAGCCCACAGTCTCTATTTGTAGTAGTAGAGCCTGTGCGCCTTTAAGTTTATTTGCCTAATACTTATTGACTGTTTTTTCATTGCATCCTTTCTTTTTGGTGTATTGACTATTCAGCCCGCCTACTGCCAACAGCAACTAGATCGTTGCCGATGCTGCTACAACGACTGCTGTTGGCTGTTTTTGTAGCCGCCTTTCTTCTCTACGCCACTCGAAGCGAAACAAGTACAAGAATAAGTGAACTATGAATTTTTTCTTTACATTGCAGGCACTCTCTGTCCTCTCTTCACTTGCCTCTTACGTGCCCACTCACTCCCTCTGTTGTTGCACTAGATTTTTGTGTGTATCGCTTTTCAAAACAAAAAAGTTCTGAGGGTCTTTGGCTGTTTTTATTGTTATTGCTCTTTCATTCGCCGCTTATTTGTATTAGTTGTAGAATGTTGTAGTCGTAGTAGTGGTAGTTGTTTGACAGTTGGACCTACTCATGTGAAATGCGCCTGCTATTTGAGGACATACATACATATAGAGGCCAAACAGCAAACAAGCGCAGAAGCATAGCAAAAACAACAAATAATATTAAAGCATTGAGAAGTAGCAAAAAAATAAAAATAAAAATTTAAAAACTAAAATAACAACAACAATAGTGGAAACGTTGTAGTAAAAAAGTGACACAAGAGCCCCGTTTGCTTGACGGCTGTTTGCTTTCATTTTGTAGTATTTTCGAAACAAATATTCCTGTCAGCCTCCAAGAATGAGAGTAACAACACTAAAATGTCTGTCGCAAAAACAACTACAACACGGCAACCGCTCCGACAACTATGTAGTACAAGCATACATCACAAGCGTTTGCTACAATGTTAAGTGGAAAAAGAATGTTTCGACGTTTCCGTACTTTGACAATTTTCATTTTAAGTAGTGTCGTTGTCGTTGTCGTTGTCGTTGTCGTTGTCGCAGTAATTCTTTTTATGCTGTTTTTGTTTGCTTTTATTTTTATTATTATTGTTGTTAGCATGTTGTTCTTTTTTTGTCCATATGTACTTACTACTAGTATTGTTCAGCAAGGTCAAGTAGCAGTGCCAACAGTTTTGTGAAAGAAATATTTTACACACATACATACACATACACATGTTTAAGTGCTCGCATGTTTAATAGGATGTATGTACTCATATATGCGTTTTTAAATATTTTACAATATGTAGCTACTCTATAGGGAACTGCATTGTTTTAAACTTAATTGCCCAATTAGCGCTTCCTTTGTACATACACATTTTCTTATATGTACATACATATGTATCGGCATTCGCTCATACTTGGGTACTACTTTCTATTGAAACATTCGATTGTAGA
>NW_023458557.1:96385156-96389634 GCF_013731165.1 Rhagoletis pomonella | reverse complement strand
TAAGTTAAGGGGTTAAGTTAAGATAAGTTATCTTTATCCTTATCTTCGAATTCATCTTCATCTTCTTCCTCGTTTTGGTCTTCATCTTCTTCTTCATCCTTATCCTTTCCTTTATCCTGATCTAAATATGTCCATTCTTTTCTTCATTTACATATTCACCCCCACCATTGTTATTAGGTTAGGTATTTAAATTTTCCTTCCTCTTTGTCTTTATATTTAGGTTTCTTTACTTTTATTTTAATTTCTGTATTTATCCCTTTCGTCTTCTCCATACTCAAAATTATCTCATCCTTGTTTGAGGCTAATCTATTCATGTACATACATACATACATCTTATTCCTAAACTGCTGCTTAGCACGTTTCTTTAATTCACTATCAATATTAAAGCATACATTTACAGCCCGATTCTGTGCACTTGATAAATTGAAAATCTTTATAATTTGTAAATTTTTTATTATTTATGGAGAATTGGTATTCTAGAACAGAAATCAAAAGCTCTTTTCTTGATAAATTATCAAGATTGAAAATGCTATTGACAAATTGAAATTTCATGTGAAATGTATAAATTTTGTATATTAATAAATTTGTTTCTAACAATTAAATACTCCATGTGCCGGCATTTGAACCTACTACACATGGAATTATAGCCGACATCTCTACCTACTCGGCTACGGCAGTCAAAAGCTGTTTTGCTTTTAAATTCATATTTTTCATATGTTACAATGAAATCAGTTCCACTCATGTTGAAATCAGTTCCACTAATGTGGAAATCGTAGAGCTTTTTGTTTTATAAATATTGACACAGAATGCGAAGGAAGCTTTTACTTGATAAAAATCTTGATAAAATTTCTTTACAAAAAATTTATCAAGAAACCCCAGAATTGGGCGGTATGGAGGCATTTCCGCCCCAACCATGTACATGTATGGCATTGGTATTGGTGTGACTTTTGAATTGATTTTTTCGCTCTATTTTAAACTAATTTGAAATTTTAAAAATTGCCTGCACATCAGCATCAAAATACCTTTCTAATGATATATAATTGTTTATACCTTAGAAGTACAGTTTAGCCGTAAAAGGGGTGTAAAGGAAACATGATTGCCTATTTATATAATTGATTATTCGATAGTAATCGAAATAAATTCAGTCGTTTAAAATTAAGTTATCGAAAGTTATTAAGTTAGCGAAATATGTCGAATCATCGGAGCTTATCATTATCGAAAATTGTTGAGTATGAAATTTATCAAGTTATTCGCGTTTATTGACTTATCGCAACGTATCGAATTATTCAACTTGGTCACTGTCTGCTGATTTGTCGAAATTTATAGACACAGAAAATTAGTTGTCGAAATTTGCAGATAGTTATTGAGCTATAAAAATGTATGGGATTATCGAAATTTGTTCGAGTTAATGAAATTTATCAAGTTATCGATATTTACTGAATTATCATTATTAATAGAAATTTGTCGAGTTATCGTAATGCATCGAGTTATTTCAGTATATCGAGTTATCGATATTCATTGATTTACTGAAATGTTTCCATTTATCGAATCGAAGTTGTTGGAATTTTCAAAATATATAACTCGATATTGGAATTTCGAGTTGCTTAAGTTTATCGAGTTATTACTGTTTATCGAATTTTATCATATTACAAGAGTGTTACGAGTTATCAAAATGTGTCGATAGCTTTCGAAATTTCCATCGAAGTGTCCAAAGTTTATCGATCTATCGATTTATATCGGGAGATATACAAACACTTTTGAGCCCTCGAAATGCACAGTTCAAAAATTTTAGAAATTAATCGCTTTATCAAATTTTGTTGAGCTATCGAATTTTTTGTGATTCTGAAACTCATTGAATTATCGATATGTATTAATAGCGAAACTTATCGATAAACAGGAATGTATGGGATCAATTACAAAATGCAATGACCATAAGTACACCACCAGATCTCAGTTCTTATTACTCTAATGTCAGTAAATTAAACCTCACCAAAAATCCTTAAATTTGCTAAGGAAAAATTTTATTTATTCCAGTAGAACGATTTAAGAAAACATATTTTGTATTGTCGAATGTAAGTACCACCGAAACATTTAAAAAGATTTGGCAACAAAAAAACAAAATGTTTCGAAATTTACTTGCAAAAATACTTTAGTCTTTACGGTCTTTTGATAGTTTTTTTTTTTTTTTTCTTTGCTTTTGTGACATAGTCTGCGCATCTCACAAGCAGATCTGTGAATTTGTCTCTCATTTGTTCGTTGTTTTAGAAGTTGGCACCACTTTTTGTTAGCCTTCTATAATTATTCATTTTCGCTTGTGTACACACTTTTATTTCGCACAGATTTCCCTTTTTTTAATTTTTCTGTTGGAATTCTTATCATTCACGCCCTTGTTTCTTATTGTTCCCACATAGCCTACATTTTTGTTGTTCGGTGACCTTTTACACATAGACACGCACAGCCTTTGGCATAACACGAACAGCTCGTAGGCAGTCAGATAACAAAGGATATGTATAACAACAGAAAAATGTGCGCTCGCGTAAAAAGGTGAAAAGTTTAAAATTCCGCAATCAAAAGTTTGTCGATCGGAGAGTTGGCGGAAAGGGACTGCTCTAAATCGGGTGCGAGAGAGAGAGAGAGCGTGAATAGGTAGAGTAATGCAAGCCAGAGGAAAACTAAAGTGAATGCTGGGCTCACATTCTATTTTTTCACATACATATATATGTGTATAAATGTGTCTATAAATAAATAAGTATAGGTAGACGCATATGAAGAAAGTTTTACGGCAGACATATTTGTGCATTTGTTTTAATACAAATGCAAATGTGTGTTTATGCAGTCGTTTGTATGTATGTATTTGTATTCCACCACAAGCGGAAATGTGCTTACGTAGGCATGCGTATATGCCATGAACTGCAGGTCAGGGTTGAGATTTAAGACATTTTCTGGCAGTTTGCGTTACTACTAGTAAAAATGTTTGAGAACAAATTTGGTTAAAAGAATTTCCTGCAACACTTTCCATTATTTCGAAATGCCAAAATGCCAAATGCCAAATGCCAAGTGCCAAGTGCCAAATGCCAACTACTCAGCGAAGCCACTTGAAATAACCAATTAAATTCAACTGTTACACACACACGCACACAGAGCGGACTTGCATACTGGCAGAGGAATGTATAAGCATATTGATACGATTTGCATTAAACTATTTAATGATAAAATCGAAATTCTTCCCATACCTCCAACTAAAGCTCCAATCGCCACGCAGACTCACTCACACACACACACACACACAGGCGGAGATAGTAAAATCCTCATTCACCATTGGCAATGCATAAATATAACTGTAATCCCTGGTTGCTACAGACACACATTACTAACAATAACTGTATATTTAAGCGCACTTAAGTCGCTTGCAAGTATATTGCAATACAAAATTGAGCTCCTTTTATTGCCCGACGAGCATTTGATTTAAATCTTACAAATTATTGTTGTTGCTATATCTACTCAATATTATTGCAAGTATGCATGCATGCAATTGGCCAACAGTTGCCACCGCGCATGCTGGCCGCTGTTAATAACAACAATCACTGTTGCAACTACATATTCTTATGTAAGTACGATTGTCGATGTGTGGTTGTTGTTGTTGTCGTTGCTGTAGCTATCGCTGCTACCTCCTTTGCATATTGCGTTGTATGCGATTTTCAAATCGAATTTGCATTGTAAACTGTGCAATGTTTAGCCAGCCGCCAACACACATACATACATACATACATACGTAACGAATGTACGATATACATACTCTGTAGAGGGCTTTAGACGAGGCGAGCATAGCGCTATAGAGGAATGCTGTACAATGATACATGGCATATAAATGTCGAACAATGAGCAGACATAAGAGTAGATATTTGAAACGAACTTGGTAAGATTACACTTAGAAAAAAGTTGCCGACTTTAATCGGGATCTGGACACTGTAATATTTTAGGAGGCTTTGACTCATACCTGATAGCACAAATCTTACGCCAAACAGCTATTTTTATTGTAGGAACCAGTTATGTATATAAGAAAACAGCACTCAATATACAAGCCGCCTACTGTACTGCTTTCATGTTCCTTCTAATCTGCTTTAAATCTACTTGATTCACGAGGAAATCAAAGCAGATTATTGAGCGTGAAAGAGATCATTTGTTCGTCTCTCAACACATACCTCCAAAGGCGGGACAAAGACACAAGAACTGTTTCGACATCTCTTCCTCTCCAAGACAGGAAGATCAAATGGGGTTATAATGCTGATCACAGTCAGGCTTTTGTGCCAAGTCAACAGTCCCACAAGTTGCCTGCAGTCCAAACTGTTCACTGAAAGCAAATACCTAGGATCATTCTCCGAGGTTGGGGGCAACATGAGTTTCGCCCACCTGCATTCTCTCGAAAAATCCCAGTCATTGCTGAGCGAAATGTTCACCAGTTGCTGAGAGTTCTATAA
>NW_023458557.1:96378619-96385146 GCF_013731165.1 Rhagoletis pomonella | reverse complement strand
ATGAAGATGAAGATGAAGATGAAGATGAAGATGAAGATGAAGATTAAGATTAAGATTAAGATTAAGATTAAGATTAAGATTGAGATTAAGATTAAGATAGAGATTAAGATTAAGATTAAGATTAAGATTGAGAGTGAGAATGAGACTGAGATTGAGATTGAGATTAAGATTAATATTAAGATTAAAATTTAGATTAATATTCAGATTAAAATTAAGATTAAGAATAGGAATTAGGAATTAGATTAGTATTAAGATTAAGATCAGGAATTAGATTAAGATTAACATTAAGAATACGATTATTTTAAGATTCAGATTAAGGATAAGTTAAAGATTAGGATTGAGATTACGATTTAGATTCAGACTTATATTAAGATTAAAAGTAAGATTACAATTAAGATTAAGTACTCCCCTTTGAGCAATATAAATAGAGAACAAAGATTAAGCTCTCCCGCCTAGTGTGTTTGATGGGAAAAGTAGAAAAAATATATCTATTTGGTTGACTTAATATTCAAGAAAGCTTGAGTACGTATGTAGCTCGAATTTCTCCCAGTGTCCAGACAGTGAAAGGAAATCTGTCGCAGCTTAGCAATCCAGTAATACATGCATATGTACAAATATAGTAGCAAAAAGAGTTAAAGGCATTCGTTTGGCAGCGGCAATTGGAAGCATGCTCTTTGCATGCCAAATAACAGCAAAGACACCATCAGCATTTGACGTCGCATGCATACATACATGGACATTGAGACACACAAACACACATCGCCACACCTGAGAACACATTACATAACTGCGAATTTTGCGCCAGCATATCACAAGCAGTTTCTTTGTGAACCGCCTGCAGCTGGTAGTAATCGGCGACAAAAACTAACTACATACAGTTACATATTGTTATGTGTAAGCAACGGTGCAGTGCAGTTAAAAGGTGTTTGTATGTACATACATAGATATATGTATGCGCAGTCGAACACCCTGCAGCGGTAAACGGTAAATGTATGGATTACAATAGCATTGAAGAAATATTGTTGTAGCTGACGGCAAAACACATAAAGATAACACGTAATACGAGTTGGTGCAAATATAGTGCAATAAGCATTTAGAACGCCTAAAACTATGCAATCGAATGGGGGAGAAAGGGTATCGAAGCCGGGTAGGGGTGCCTGAGGGGGGGGGGGGGGGGGGGGCGAATCTGCCACCACCAGCAAAATAGCATTGAGCGAATAGTGAGAAACCATCGCTTGCCGACTGCCACGATACATAAATAAATAAATAAATTTGTTTAGCGATTGCATTAGCGTTTGTGTGGTGTATCTATAGACTGCTGACTGTAAAATACATACATGTCTACCTACTGGGTAAAAATATTTGCAGTGTGGGTGTATGTGTTGGCGCAGCGCTGCTTTAAATTACCCATTCGAAAATTTGCAATGCAAACAAACACACAGAAAAGCAAACAAATGTTGGTGAATTCTAACATTCATACGTGCATACCTACATGTATACATATTTATGTATATGAATGCACATGTATTCATCGTTCTGGCACACTACTTGTTTGTGTTTAGCATACGAATTCGTGAATTTATCTTGCTGACTTTTCATGTGCACACAAATAACCTGGGGTGGTCCAAAAAAGTAAAGCCAGAATTTTAATGCTCTCACCCCTAGCATTGTTTTCTATACCGAAAAATATACCCCTACTTTTTATTTTGAAATCAAAAGATTACTTAAAGTGCTCAAAGTTTTCCATCTATTTGATATGGAAAAAACAAGTGTTCGTAGAAATGGTATAGAATTCGTGAAAATAAATATTTTTCGATCGGAAAACTCTGGTCCTCTTCATTACCATTTTTGAATACTAAGGATTTTTTAAGAGTCCCCCCATTGCATTTTCCGGGGTTTTTAGCGGATCTCTAAAATATAGTTAAAAAAAAAAAATAAAAATTGTTAAAAAAAACAGAGTTTTCCGATCGAGAAATATTGATTTTCAATGATTCTGTACCATTTCTACGAAAAGTTGTTTTTCCCCATATAAAATATATGGAAAACTTTAGGAGGTTTGAGCGACCGCTAAATATTTTTTGATTTCAAAATGAAACAAATAGGGGATTTTTCAGTATAGAACAATCCTAGGGGGTGAGAGCATTAAAATTTCTAGTATAATTTTTTTACATGCACTTTTGGACCACCCTAATGCACACACAGGCACCTTTTTCGCTATTTTCACGTTTTCCGCGCCTGACGCTGTAAATATACCTACTTGAGTTAATTGCGAACAACTCATAAATATTTAAAGGGGATTATTTACACCTTTTCCTGCAAGCATTCCTGTTTTTGCATTTATTTGCTGTGCTTTCTACATATTTACATCTATTTGCATTGTTTATGCATATTTTGGTTCCCGTTTAGCCCATTGCCGCAGTCGGCTGCTTTACTCCTTTTTACCTTTGTTACTTCACTGTTTAGCTGTAAAAAAAAAGCTCGTTTTTTGACACGCTTCATGCTGTAAATAACTCATTAAGCTTCGAATCCTCAACCTTTATCTCCTTATTTACTCGTAAGCTGCTTCCTTTGCATCCACTTACATATGCTTTCAACTAATCCCTGAGATATGTTAGGTGTTTTGTATATTTTAATGGCGCTATAAAAGTTGTTTGTTAAGCAGATGCTTTGGAATTTTTATGGGGATGAGTAACAGCTTTAATTTTATAGCGGCATTAACGTTATAAAGGCTTGAAAATAAAGCTTCTTAGAATATAAAAAAAAGAATCTATCGTCACGCGTGTTTGCGAGTTTTTAAGATGATCTACCCTTAACTTTCAGTAAGGAAGAGGGATGCTCCAACTGCAATGGAAAGACCGAGTCATATCAAATAGGCATGGCGTTGTTGTAGCACGTACTCAGCCCTGCCTAGATCGGTTTGACCCTCAATCGTTGTCGTCAAGTTCAGTTGACGGGCGACCAAGGAATTATGCAACTTCGACTGGGGTTAGTCTCAAGTCGTGGAGTAACTCTTCACATGTCCGGCATTGTCTGGCCACGTCTGCATCCAACCTGCTCAGGTATGAATTTATCCTGCTGCAGTAGCCCGAGCGAAGTTGCGCTATGGTAGCGCGAGTCTTCGAAGGCAGACGAAGCTCTGCCTAGTCAACGTCAGGTGGTTATATTCCCACAACGGCATACACAGGTCGGGTGTCGGTGTAAGTCGAGATCGACGCCTTGCAGTGAAGAAGCGAGAAAGGTTGGAGAGGCAACCGTTTACTTTCGATCAAAAGTCCTTAATTACCTTTCCCGGAGGCCATTATCGATCAGTCGTCAGCATAAGAGACAAATGAGATTACTTCTGGTTAAGGGACCTTTGTTTAATATTCCTTGGTTTGCTGGTTTTGTCTCTGAAAACTACTGACGAATGTCGACCACTTAGGTCATTTACTGACAACCGTTTGAGTCCCTGGGAGGCAGAGAGGCTTAACTACCGAGGAAAGGAGTGCTATCGGACGCCAAAACTCTCCTTTGTTGGCCGGTTTCCCCGGTTTAAGCAGTGGGACCACTCTCGCGTCTACGTGAACGTCGGTTGGTGTGGGAAGGGCAAAGAAGGTGCTTTTAGTAACTTTTGCCGCCAGTATTGCATTTTTTAAATAGAATCCAACAATGAAATAGTTCTTCGTTTTTTTTTTACTACTAAATTTTAATTGTACAGTAATTGGCTAAATTTTTGTAGGTGATAAAGCTTATGCCAATGCTTCTTCTGTCGCGGAAACAGAGTCAGCAGTTTTATCGATCTAGTTGACTATGGGCACATTGTCCGATGCTAGCGTCAACATAGGTCGCCACGTTTTGGTATTTATCAGACCAGCGCTGACTATTGTTATGTCCGGCGAGCTGCTACAGCTACCGATAGACCTGGTGGTTGCATCGTTGTTCATTGTGCAGAAATTCTAATAGTCTATGTGCTCAGCCAAACGTATTCTCCAACGATCATTCGACAAGCTTGATTGCCAATGATCGTGGTGCTCTTTGAAGTCACCAACTACCATTCGGTTTTCACCTCTGCGGAGCGCACCTATTTAAGGGTGATATCCAGCCGGGCAGCTGTTGGCAGAGCATCGAATATGCAGCTTGTTCTCTTAAAAGTGGCTCTGAAGTCGGCGAAAATGTAGTCTGAAGCTACATTTATAAGGCCTAACCGCGGAATCTCCCTTCTTGTACAGATGTCAATACTAAACCAACGCCTCTCATGAGTTTTATTTATTTATTATACAATTTTATGACAATACAAAACCAGCTCGGAATTTGCTTATATTTTCTGAAAGTATACATCTCCAGTAATAAAATACTCGATGGATTTGCAAAAGTTAGCTCTTATTATTTTATGGCCTACTAAAGTTTTCATCTCCCGGCCTAAGTACTACTCAAGAATGTTGAAAAAATTGTTAAAGTAAATGTCTGAGCAAAATTAAAGGTTAAGACATATATAGTTAAATTTCAGGGGAAATATTTTCGTAGAACATTTGAACCCATTAGTTCCCGCCTAAAAGGGTCGTTAGGTCCCTTAATTCAAGAAAACCCCGCAAAAAGCAAATTTGGAAGGTCATTAGAGGATCGATATATTCTAGAAAAATATTTTTCGAAAAATTTTAGTAGAGGTCTTCTCAGGCAAAAAACTTCATGCCACCAACGTAAAAGTCTATAAAATGAAAGCCCTAAAGTTTTCATGTCCGGGCTGGTTTCGGCTGTCATACAGTATTATTGGTCCTAAAATTGGGGGACGCTCGATAGAACCACAGTTCACCAATTCATCAGCCAGTTTGTTGCCTTGAACACCACAGTGTCCTGGAACCCACATATTGCACGTTTAGCTGGTTTGGCTAATTTTATGTTGAAATAAGAACCACGTTTTTCTCCGCTGACTAGCAAAAACAAAATCACAATTTTCTTTATTTCCTCTTCTTAGTTTAGGGTTGCATTTTATCTTACATACTAAAATATTCAGGGTTGCTAATTTTCATAAGTGATAATTATAAGTTGAGTTGCCACCTACTGTAGAATCGCTACAGGGCTCCCCCGCTAGATATTACCTTATGCGGCTGCTGCCTTGACCTCGTAACTCGTGGTGGCAGCGCTTCGCTGACTATCGTCGACGGCACTTTGGCTACTGTTTGCGTTCCTTCTTCCAAAAAAGCGGGCTTGAGGCGGTCAATGGAAACGGTGATAGTTTTTTGATTCCTGAGAAGCTTGAAAAATTTCTCGTTCCGTTTCAGCACTTGGAATGGTCCTTCGTACGGCTCTTCCAATGCTGTACGCACGCGATCTACTCGAACAAACACGAATTCGCAATTTTTAAGCTCAGGTTGGACGAATGTTAGCTGAGCCCCGTGGCGAGTTGTTTTCCCTGGCTGAGCAGCAGCAAAGTGCCGCCGTAATTGCTTAATGAATTCCGTTTCGTTTAGCTTACTTTCGCTAGGGCAAAAAAATTCGCCTGGTACCCGTAATTGCGTTCCAAAAAGCATATCAGAGGGACTTGCTCGAAGATCTTGTTTGATGGCGGTTCGCAAGCCCAGTAGGACCAGTGGGAGAACTGCGCACCAATCCTTCGTTTTGTGGCACTTTATAGCGGCCTTAAGCGTTCTATGCCAGCGCTCTATCATACCATTGGCTTGGGGATGGTAAGCCGTTGTTTTAAGGTGTCGTATCCCCATGATGCGCATGAGCTCGCCGAAAACTGTCGACTCGAACTGCCGACCTAAGTCGGTTGTGATCTGTACGGGTACGCCGAAATGTGCAATCCATCCCTCAATTAAGGCGCGTGCAATCGTTTCTGCGGACATATCCGGGATGGGTATCGCGGCTGGCCACCGAGAAAATCGGTCTATACAGGTAAGACAGTATCGGTTATTATTCGATGTCGGCAGCGGCCCTATGATATCCAAGTGGATATGTTCAAATCGGCTATCCGCTTTGTTGTAATCACCAAGAGGAGCTTTAGTATGCCGTTGAACTTTATTTTTCTGGCATTGAATACAGTGGCGCACAAACTGAGCGATCTCCTTCGCCATACCTGGCCACACGTAACGTTCCGATATTAGTTTTTGCGAAGCTTTACGTCCGGGATGTGCGAGGCTGTGCAATTTTGCGATTACCTGTTGACGTAGGCTGCTTGGTACAATCGGCCGTAACCTAGTTTGTTTTGCGTCGCAGATCAAGACTGCGGAGCTGTTGGGTATAGTAATTTTCTTCAGCTGTAGTGATGAATTTGATGAAGATAGATATTCCTTCAGTTCCTCGTCTGAGCACTGTGCCTTCGCGATGACATCGAAGTCTAGCGCGTCCATCGTCTGAACTCGGGATAATAAGTCGGCAACGTCGTTCTCTTTCCCCGGCAAATGCCTTATGTCGGTAGAAAATTGGGAAATAAAATCTAGCTGGCGGGCTCTCCGAGGAGGTGCATCGTTTACGGTTTGTGTAAAGGCGTAAATTAAGGGTTTATGATCAGTGTAAATTACGAATTGCCTACCTTCTAGTATGTGGCG
>NW_023458557.1:96376693-96378519 GCF_013731165.1 Rhagoletis pomonella | reverse complement strand
CGCCACATACTAGAAGGTAGGCAATTCGTAATTTACACTGATCATAACACTGAGACGTCTGCTATGATGAAGGTCCACTCAAAGTTTTTTCCCAAACCTAAGGATAGGCTCATGCGTCGTTCGCCGTACGTTTTGATTGACGTGCCATTCGCTGCGTATAATTGAAGGTTTACTGCTTTCCCACATTTGTCACTTGGTCGAACTGGTGTAACGGATACATCGGCCCCGGTGTCAATTATGAATTTAAGTTTGGTGTTGCTGTCCGTGATTGCGATGCGTGCAATGTTGCTTACGGGTTTGTCGAACGTAGACAGCCGGCGGTCTGACTCCCCCATTAGTTTTTTGACTTCGAATTGAAACCGCAAGGGTCGCGACATTTTTGTGCATTGCGGCCGAATTTCGTATGAAACCAGCAGAATTCACCAGGAGCTGATTTTTTCGTTGTAAATTTTGAAGAAGGCCGTTTTGCAGATGGCCTAGATTGTTTACGCTGCAGTTGATCGAGCTGCCTCTCTATTCGCTCAATACGGCTGGATTCACTCGTAGGCTCCACCTGTGTTTCTAACCTCGTTGCCATTGCCACGTGGTTGTGATCGCTGACTTCCATGATTTTGTCAGCTAATTTGGCCAGTTCGGGCAGTTCAGATGTGGATGCCTGAAGGATAGCGCGAGTCTGAGGGGGCAAACGCTGAAGCCAAAGGGATTTGAGAAACTCGTTGCTTATTCTGTCTCGGGCGAGACCACTCAGCTCCCGTAAAAATGGTATGGGGTATCGGTCGGCGGTTGTTACGGCGTTGAGCGACCGGTAGTCCCCGCACGGTCTCCACTCGCCGTTGGCCTTGCGCACCATGTGCAGGGGACTAGCCCATTCGCTGTTCGACGGCGTACAAATACCCCGCTCTAGCATGTACTGAAACTCACGCTTTGCTGCGTCTAGTTTTTCGCCTGTGAGACGGCGAGGTCGTGCGAAAACTGCGGGACCGGTTGTAACTATGTGGTGTGTTACTTTCGATGACGTGCATTTCTTCGCGTTGTTAAGTATACTTAACTCCTTGAACTCATCTAGCAGACTAGACGTCGGGGTCACCAATTTAGCTGGTTTGGCTAATTTTATGTTGAAATAAGAACCACGTTTTTCTCCGCTGACTAGCAAAAACAAAATCACAATTTTCTTTATTTCCTCTTCTTAGTTTAGGGTTGCATTTTATCTTACATACTAAAATATTCAGGGTTGCTAATTTTCATAAGTGATAATTATAAGTTGAGTTGCCACCTACTGTAGAATCGCTACACACGCATTATTGCTGTTCTCATTTCGTATTTAGAGAGTATGGAAAGTAAGATTCTTCCCTGAAGGACATAAGTACATTGGTCTGGGGGTTTCTTCGTCAAACGCGCCGTCTGTGTATTTTGTCCTTTTAAATTTCAAGCAACTCGGGATATTTGTTATCAGATTTTCATCTTCATCTCTGCAAGTACGAGATCTTGAGCCCTTTTGACTGATGTCTTCTTTTCTGGCAGACGCATACAACTAAATACTACTGACTTCAATGAAATCTCTCTTTTTGTCGCGACACAAGACTCCACATAGGTGGGTTACCGCATCTCGTACGTGGACGGGGATGCAAGACTTATGTAGCTTGAACTCCATAATCAAAGATAGGCTATCCCCAAGGCACTGTATGTTTTTTATATACATACATACATCTTCATGTTTATATTGTGTGCAATTACATAAGCCAATGTTTCTGCAAACTTCTGCGAAAAATATGATTTTCTCTGTTTTTGAACTTGCTGGACCGCAATCACATATTCAATTTATTATG
>NW_023458557.1:96373153-96376593 GCF_013731165.1 Rhagoletis pomonella | reverse complement strand
CATAATAAATTGAATATGTGATTGCGGTCCAGCAAGTTCAAAAACAGTGAAAATTATATTTTTCGCAGAAGTTTGCAGAAACATTGGCTTATGTAATTGCACACAATATAAACATGAAAATGTATGTATGTATATAAAAAACATACAGTGCCTTGGGGATAGCCTATCTTTGATTATGGAGTTCAAGCTACATAAGTCTTGCATCCCCGTCCACGTACGAGATGCGGTAACCCACCTATGTGGAGTCTTGTGTCGCGACAAAAAGAGAGATTTCATTGAAGTCAGTAGTATTTAGTTGTATGCGTCTTCCAGAAAAGAAGACATCAGTCAAAACGGCTCAAGATCTCGTACTTGCAGAGATGAAGATGAAAATCTGATAACAAATATCCCGAGTTGCTTGAAATTTAAAAGGACAATTTTTTAACGCTTTGGACAGCTACACAGACGGCGCGTTTGACGAAGAAACCCCCAGACCAATGTACTTATGTCCTTCAGGGAAGAATCTTACTTTCCATACTCTCTAAATACGAAATGAGAACAGCAATAATGCGTGCAATATGTGGGTTCCAGGACACTGTGGTGTTCAAGGCAACAAACTGGCTGATGAATTGGTGAACTGTGGTTCTATCGAGCGTCCCCCAATTTTAGGACCAATAATACTGTATGACAGCCGAAACCAGCCCGGACATGAAAACTTTAGGGCTTTAATTTTATAGACTTTTACGTTGGTGGCATGAAGTTTTTTGCCTGAGAAGACCTCTAGTAAAATTTTCCGAAAAATATTTTTCTAGAATATATCGATCCTCTAATGACCTTCCAAATTTGCTTTTTGCGGGAGGCCGGGTGATGAAAACTTTAGTGGGCCATAAAATAATAAGAGCTAACTTTTGCAAATCCATCGAGTATTTTATTACTGAAGATGTATCTTCTTCTTCTTCTTTTTTGGCGCTGTAACCGCCTAAGCGATTTTGGCCGAGTTCAGCAAAGCACGCCAGTCGTTTCTCCTCTGTGCCAACTGACGCCAATTGGAAACGCCAAGTGAAGCCAAGTCCTTCTCCACCTGATCTTTCCATCGCAGTGGGGGCCTCCCTCTTCCTCTGCTACCACCAGCGGGTTCCGAGTTGAATACTTTCAGAGCTGGAGCGTCGGTATCCATTCGAACGACATGGCCAAGCCAGCGGAGCCGCTGTATTTTAATTCGCTGCACTATGTCTATGTCGTTGTAAAGCTCATACAGCTCATCGTTCCATCGTCTGCGGTACTCGCCGTCGCCAACGCGTAAAGGACCGTAAATCTTCCGCAAAATCTTTCTCTCAAACACCCCAAGAGCCGCCTCATCGGATGTTGTCATTGTCCATGCTTCTGCGCCATATACCAGCACGGGCATGATGAGTGACTTATAGAGCGTGGTTTTCGTACGTCGAGAGAGGACTTTACTCCTGAATTGCCTACTCAGTCCAAAGTAGCACTTGTTGGCAAGAGTGATTCTACGTTGGATTTCAATGCTGACATTATTATCGGTGTTAATGCTGGTTCCCAAGTAAACGAAATTCTCTACTTTCTCGAAATTGTAACTGTCAACAGTGACGTGGGTGCCAAGGCGCGAATGTGCTGACTGTTTGTTTGATGACAGGAGATACTTCGTCTTGTCCTCGTTTACCACCAGACCCATGCGCTTTGCTTCCCTATCCAACTTGGAAAAGGCAGAACAGACTTCGCGGTTTTTGTTACCGATGATGTCGATGTCATCGGCATAAGCCAGCAATTGCACGCTCTTGTAGTAAATTGTTCCTGAGCGGTTCAGTTCTGCAGCTCTTATTATCTTCTCCAACATCAGATTAAAGAAGTCACATGAAAGGGAGTCGCCCTGTCTGAAACCCCGTTTTGTGGCGAACGGCTCGGAGAGGTCTTTTCCAATTCTGACGGAGCTGGTGGTATTGCTCAACGTCATTTTACACAGCCGTATGAGTTTTGAGGGGATGCCAAATTCAGACATAGCGGCGTATAGGCAACTCCTTTTAGTGCTGTCAAAAGCGGCATTAAAGTCGACAAATAGGTGGTGAGTGTCGATCCTTTTCTCGCGGGTCTTTTCCAAGATTTGGCGTATTGTGAATACCTGGTCTATGGTGGATTTGCCAGGTCTAAAGCCACACTGATAAGGCCCAATCAGTTCATTGACGGTGGGCTTCAGTCTTTCGCACAATACGCTCGATAAGACCTTGTAACCTATGCTTAGAAGGCTGATCCCGCGGTAGTTGGCGCGAATGGCGGGGTCACCTTTCTTGTGGATTGGGCAGAGCACACTTAAATTCCAGTCGTCGGGCATGCGTTCATCTGACCATATTCTGCACAAGAGTTGATGCATGCACCTTATCAACTCCTCGCCGCCGTACTTGAATAGCTCAGCTGGCAGGCTGTCAGCTCCAGCGGCTTTGTTGTTTTTCAGCCGCGTTATTGCTATACGTACCTCGTCATAGTCGGGCGGTGGAACGTCGACTCCGTCATCATCGACTGCGGGCTCGGGTTCTTCTTCTCCACAACTTTCTGTGCTGCTGCCATTTAGTAGGGCGGAAAAGTGTTCCCTCCATAATTTAAGTACGCTCTGGACATCAGTTACTAGGTCGCCATTATTGTTCTTACAGGAGTGCGCCCCGGTCTTTAAACCTTCCGTAAGTCGCCTAACTCTCTGGTAAAATTTTCGGGCATTCCTCCTGTCGGCCAGCTTTTCAAGCTCTTCGCACTCACTGAAGATGTATACTTTCAGAAAATATAAGCAAATTCCGAGCTGGTTTGTATTGTCATAAAATTGTATAATAAATAAATAAAACTCATGAGAGGCGTTAGTTTAGTATTGACATCTGTACAAGAAGGGAGATTCCGCGGTTAGGCCTTATAAATGTAGCTTCAGACTACATTTTCGCCGACTTCAGAGCCACTTTTAAGAGAACAAGCTGCATATTCGATGCCCTGTCAACAGCTGCCCGGCAGGATATCACCCTTAAATAGGTGCGCTCCGCAGAGGTGAAAACCGAATGGTAGTTGGTGACTTCAAAGAGCACCACGATCATTGGCAATCAAGCTTGTCGAATGATCGTTGGAGAATACGTTTGGCTGAGCACATAGACTATTAGAATTTCTGCACAATGAACAACGATGCAACCACCAGGTCTATCGGTAGCTGTAGCAGCTCGCCTGACATAACAATAGTCAGCGCTGGTCTGATAAATACCAAAACGTGGCGACCTATGCTGACGCTAGCATCGGACAATGTGCCCATAGTCAACTAGATCGATAAAACTGCTGACTCTGTTTCCGCGACAGAAGAAGCATTGGCATAAGCTTTATCACCTACAAAAATTTAGCCAATTACTGTACAATTAAAATTTAGTAGTAAAAAAAAAAACGAAGAACTATTTCATTGTTGGATTCTATTTAAAAAA
>NW_023458557.1:96348676-96373053 GCF_013731165.1 Rhagoletis pomonella | reverse complement strand
CTGTTTTTGAACTTGCTGGACCGCAATCACATATTCAATTTATTATGTTTTTCTGTATATTAAATTGCACTGTAATAAAATGCTTACTTAAAAAAAAAAAAATTCGTTTCCATAGTTTACATGGCGCAAACATCGTCTGCGCGACCAGCAGACAAAAAACCAAACATAAAATTTATACGCAGCCAACATTGCATTGTTTTTTACGAGCAATTCAAAACTTTAAAAGTGTTTAAAGTGGCGATAAAGTGAAAGCGGTTGTTGGTAGAATAGAGCAGACGCAGCAGTAAAGTACAAAATGGAAACAGAAATAACAAAATATATAGCAGAACCAGTGATGCCAGACATTCTCTGTTAAATATCCCACGGAAATGGGGAAAAAATCCCTCAATTACCCACATCTTTAAAATTTATCCCACAAAATTCCCAACGAATTTAAACATATACATGTTTCAGTAGTAAAGAAGCAAAATTCATATAAAATAATAATAATAGTTTGGCGCTTACACATATGTGCTTTTCCTCCAATTTGTGGCGGTCCCCTTGATGTTGTCACACAAAGGGGAGGGGAGGGACCTACAGTTTTACGCCGACTCCGAATGGCGAGTGTATTTTTATAAGAAGCTGTTTTTCATGGCAGGAATACACTCGGAGGTTTGCCATTGCCTGCCGAGGGCCGACCGCTGTTAAGAAAAAACCCCTTTTTCTGCATTTTTTTCACTCATTCATTTTTTTGCTCACTCACTAAGGGCCTAAAAGAACTTTTTGGTGACTTTAAAATTGAAGCACATTCATGTGGTATTTAACATTTCATCAGATAATTTGTTCCGCTTTTTACATGAAACACCAGTTACAACTGAAAAGATTCTTTCTTACTCAGAGCTTGAATTGGTTAACGTAAGAAAATTTTCGAAATTGTCCTTATACTTTTTAACAATTATATACCATTTCAATCCACATCACATCTTCAGAACGATTAATTACGTAAGAATGTCGAATATTCTTGAATTTTGATCAATTATGTAACAATAACTGCGTCAAAAGAAAATCCCTTATTTATATAAAATGTCCCTTTTTTCCCTTTTAATAATTTTTGATGCAAAATATCCCTCAAATAGGGAAATTACCCACAATCTGGCATCACTGAGCAGAACAGCAAACAAAAAAAAAAAAACAATTCAAAAAACAAGTAAGTGAAAAACAATAAAAATTAAGCCAACAACTGCGGCAACTGTTTCAGCAAACGAGTGGTGAAATCAACTTCGTTAGCACAAATGACAACAAACGAGGGAGCCTAATAACAAAAACAAGACATGAAACCGCCTAAAATTATGCAACCAAGCTCATATTTGTGAACCAGTGCAGTGAGAAGTGCGGACAAATAGAAAAAAAAAAAAAATATAGCAGAAGAAATGAAAAGAAAAAATTTGATTGCTGAGTTTGGGAGCGATAAAGAGAGAAATTCGAGAATAAATGTCGGTGAATGGAATGCAATCGTTAAATTGTCGAGAAATGAGCAGTCAAGACTTGGCGTTTTTATGTTTGCATACTCTAAAAGTGCTTACGTATGAGTGAACAACTGCAGCAGCCGCAAAAATAATACCAAACAAAGTTGAAGTGTAAATGTTTGCGAAAAAAGGCAACCAAAAATTTTGTGTCGGCTTATGTGAAGACATCAAAAAACAATAAATAAAAAGAGACTTCGTTTAGACGCACAGATTATCATGGAGGCACAAACACTTGCTCACCGAAAGCTCACTGCAAAGGCTTGCCTACACTTGAGCACGCTTTTGCCAAGCAGAAAAAGATAAATACTAAACGCGTTGTTGTTGGATACTTTGCCTACTAGGGTTACAACCAAATATGTAGTTGATATATACTAGAGAAAAACCATATGCAGCAAAAGCAGATGATGGCGTAATTTGTGCTAAAAAGTTACCTCGGCCTATCTCGGCAGTCAGTTCGAAAACGCCCTATCGCGGAAAAATGTTCAAGAACGCCCTATTCAGAATTTTATTGAAAAACACCCTATCTCCGAATTGGGTTCAAAATGTTGTATTGCAAAGGTGCTGACATAGGGCGTTCTTCAACCGAAATTCTGATTAAGGGCGTTCTTGAAATTTTTTCTGAGATAGAGCGTTTTGGAACAGGCTGCCGTGGTAGGTCGATCTTCCACTCAGGTGTCAATATGATGATGAGTTTTAAATTAACACACATTTAAAAGCACTTTTTCGCTACACCCTATTACTCCGGTTACAAAAATGTTTCCTCCACAAAATGGTCCTAAAATGTATACTTTTCGAAAAATTAAAAATTACTTTGTATACACTCGTTGTATATTTGGTACTAAACGAAAAGTAATCGCGAATGTTTTAAGTTGCGCATAATTTGAAATGGAGTTGCCACCTAACGAAATAATTTCACATTAATTTTGATTAAGTTTTAAATAACATACGTACATATATGGATGTAAGAGCCACAAAAGAAGAACTGACCAAAATTAAACTAAATATTTTGTAACAGAGTTGCCACATATCTGCAAAATTTAAACGATGTAGAAAACATTGTGCAAAAGCTAAGTAAACTATTACAATAATGTTATCTAAATGGGTTAGCGCAAATTTCCAGACACGCATTTGAGTAGTGTTGCCATCTATAAAATTAATGATATATGTTAAGTATGGGAAATTTTAGAATATCTTTGTACGGGTATATGTAAGTAACAAATGAAACATTTTCGTTTAGAAAAGATGTGTCGAAATGTTGCCACATATAAAACCATACATATTGAGTAATTTATACATGAATTTGAACCATCGAAGAGATTGAAAACGTGGTGATTTTTCGATCAAGAATAATCTTTATTTTGTGATATTTATTTTTTTCGATAAGTTTTAACCGTTATAATGGAAAATGCGCGTTTTTGTGGCATTTAAATCTTTAATAATCCAAAAAATTAATTCTGAAAATAACGGTTAAATGTTATATGATCGCAAAAATAAAAATTCAAAATAACGATAAAAAATTGACAAACAAAACAAAAATCCAAAAATAACGATTATTCGTGACCGAAAAAAATAAAATCATAGAACAACAGTTAAATTTGATCTGAAAAATATAACTCTAATTTTAACGGTTAAAAAGTGATTTTTAATATAAAGAACATAACCGTTGAACTCCACTTGGTTTTTTTTTTTTCATTTCACTTTAGTTCAACTAATTTTACTACATTTCATTTGATTATATTTCATGTGAATTCATTTCACGTCATCATATTTCACTATATTCTGGTTTTTTTCATTTCATTATTTCACCTCATTTCATATCATTTGAATTCATTTTATTTAATATGGTATAAAATTGGCTTCATTTAATTTCACATCAACTCATTTCACTACACTTCTCTCCTTGTGAGCGATAATCTCCAAAACGACTGACCTAAATTTGAAGAGACTTTCACAAAACGTGGCGCAAATATCTTAGAAGAATACATTAATGGCAACTTATATTCTACAAATACTAACCAGCAGGTGGCACTCTCCTCCAAATACTTCTAAATAATTTATTCAATGTATGGGCTTGTCCTTCCATCAACGATAGAATGCATATATTTTCTGCTTGTACACCCTAATATCTTAAACGGCCGAACTGAACTGATGAAATTTTCATCTGAAAATTCTAATTCTAATTCTAAATTTCTGAGTAACATAGCTGGTACATTGCGGGTATTCAAACTTGCTTGGTTATCAGGTTATCTGGTTACAAAGATTATTCTAGTGTATTTTATTGTTGTAAATTTAATTAAAAAATTTAACCAGATAGTCCTCTAATCAGACAGTTGTGAACACCCATATTATATTTTAGGAACAAGTGGAACTGAAGTCGAAATATCTTTTGAAATATTTCTCTTAAATATATGACCGATCAGACTCAATTTTAAATAAAAAAAGTCACACCAACAATGGCCCGAAAAATTACTAATATTCTAGACAGGAAACTCGACTGATAGCAAAACATCGAAAACCCCTCCAGGAAAGCCACTAATGTCAGATATAGTACACTGGATGCACAAAGTTGTGGTAAGACCTATTCTTTTCTAAGGGGTCAACGTCTAGTGGTCGGCGCTAAACAATACTCTGTCCAGAGCCGGGAAAAGGGCGGCAATATTCGTGGTAAATTCTGCCTCTAACCTACTGCAAACACACATAAAATACTGAACTCATCGAGGATTTAAATATCAGTTGGGCCAGGGAACACACCTGCCAGACTATCAGACAAATTTTGCCAAACTTTGACGTAAAACGATCTAAGGCTCGTACTCGGCTTGACCGCTCCTCTCGCACGACGAATAACCAGCGTAATAAGCCTACACTGCTTTTTGGGCCCGATGGCAAGATTTTGGAATACCCAACCAATGATTTTTGTCGCAGCTAGCGAGACGAAGTGAAAGTGGAGAGTATCGAGCACTGTCTCTGCCACTGTTGCGCCCTGGCCAACAGTACTTTTAATATATTAGCCAATCTGCTGAACTCAGCGAACACTCTCGACTATCTGTGCTATATAAAAGCATAAACAGACTGCAGCGTTGATCCGGATCAGCCCTGGAATTAACTGCAGTTGATCCGGACTAACTCCGAGTTAATCAGGATCAATGCTGCCGTCTGTTTAAGCTTTAAAGCACACCCCAAGGCGAATTTATACAAGGCGGTGTTACTGGCGAATTTAGATTTTCGCCGCGGTACTTCCTTATGTTAAAATGATGTGTTTGTTGTAATATGAATTCGCCTTGTTCACAACAAACACATCATTTTGACAGAAAGTACCGTGGCGAAAATCTTAATTCGCCAGTAACACCACCTAGTATAAATTCGCCTTGGCACACCCGATGCCCTTGCACGGTGGCAGTCTAACTTTTTATGCAAAGAAGCCTGCTTTTAGGATCAGACACATCAAGTCGAAAATTTTATTTACCCTGATCTATATCTACTGCTTATTACCATCTATCTGGTTGTTTATGGTTAAACGATGATCAAAAGAGTATGAAGGAAAATACCAGATTAACGAGTATTAGGGTGGAACTTTTTCCTGACTCAAATTATTGAAGTCACAAAGTAGGCTAAATAAAAAACAACCATCAGATAGCGCTGAAAATGCAAACTGCGGTGTAGTTAACGCTGCTTCACTAGCTAGGAGCACAGTTTTGAGGAATTATGGCAGTGGACTAAGGCAGCAAGGAAAGCATAAAAAAAAAATATTAATAAACGACATAGAAAAAACAAAACCGCTCGTGTCAAGGAAACCAACCAGAATATTGATAGCAGCAAAAAGGCAAACAAAACTCACAATAACAAAAACACCACAGCACAGCAGAGACAACGCTGTCAAAGTCAACGGCGCGCGGACGTGAGTGAACATAAGTACCTACTCACAAAACAAAAAAAAAAAAAAAAAAATATTTTTTTTCCAGCCGCCGGACGCACCAACACATACATACATTACATACACACGCTACTCTCCGCAGCCGCGCTCACAAAATGGCCATAAAATATAAATATGGAGTATATAAATTAAATCTAATGACCTGCAAACTGTAATTTATGACTAAAAATGTGAAAGTTTTTGCGCAAAATTATGACTACGAATATATTTTGTAGGAGTACTCGAAAGGGGTTTTTTTACATTTTGTTGTTGTTTTTGTATTTGCGCCCTGACAAAATGGCCAACACTTTCCGTGAGGTCAATGCAGAGCCGCAACTGTTTTTTGGTAATCTACAAATACAACAGCTTAAACGTTGCTGTGACAATATTAGAGTGCAATTAGCGCTTAATTGTGAGTATTTCATCTTTTACTGTGTTTTTCTTGTTTTTATTTTATTTTTGTTTCTTTTTTTTTTTGTGGTGGGCTCTATACATTTAAGCACCTAAATTGTGATGAACACTTCAGTATAGTTCTTTAGGCGTCCACGACTGTAGTACATATAGCTGTAAACGATATGTGAATGTGGGTAAATGATTGTAGGTCTGTCTCGTTGTCTGCGCCTGATTGTAGCACTATGCCTGCCTGTGTTTGCTTTTGCTGTAAGTGTGTGTGCTTCAGTACATACCAGAAGAGTGCGACAAAGTGTCACCTACAGCAGGCAACCGAGTGCGGAACGAATGTGTCGCAAATGTCTTTTATATCGTTTTACTGTGAGAACTGCCAAAAGCCCTACACGAAAAAGTGCCTAATTCTTTGGCAAAATTTGTGTCACACTTGCACTTGATGCCATGTGTGGAAGGTTTTGAAGTTGTACATATCTACTACATGAAGCAGAGAATGGAAATAAGGGCATAATTTGCTGATGCGGAAGTATTTGAGTATTTTAGATACCAATACATATAAAGCTGGTGAAATATTTAATTTAGTGCAAGAAAACAAACTTAACCATATCCATGTGAGTATTGTATTTACAAATATATACCTAGATATACATGTAGGTACATTAGATCATACCAGAAAAAAATAATAGATTCCAAAAAGTTTCAATATGGCGCTTAAGAAGCCTAAGCGCAATGTGTTCACTAAATTTGGATGAGATCGTTCGAGTAGTTTTTGAGATACGCATATGTATATCATAAAAATGGGCGGTACCACCTCCATTTTCCTAAATGAATTAAATGAATACTGATGAACTCCTTAGCCAAATTGCTCAAAAAATTTGAAATTACGGTACATAAACACATATAATTTCAAGGCCGTATTTAAGAAATGTCGCCAAAATTCGGGAATTTTTATGCGATTGCAATAAATGAGGTATCAGTGTATTTGAAAATAGATTTGTTTTTAGATAGTACTCGATATTTTGAAATTGTAGAAATTATCGATTGTCCAAATTTGAAAAAAATTAAGAGAAATATGGGTATTTTTTAAATTTACCCGATAAAAAATGCCAACAAGCCTAGTCCGACAATAGATTATTATACACAATTTTAAAGGCCTATATATCCACTTCTCAGATCATATTCGATCTCTGAAAACGAATCAAAAAAATAGTCATTCAAAAACTCATAAATCTACAAAATCCTATTCTGACCTAAATCGACAGGTCGCGACCTCGAAATGACGTTTAAAAAATCTATAAAAAATATGCAATAATATTTCTCATAAAAACGAATAAAGTGAGGGGCGGGTCTTGAAATTCCAAAAAAAAAAAAAAATGATTTTCAATGGGCACCCTAATATGTATATGTGCATTAGGGTGCATCACTATCCATATTAAAAAATAGTGTACGGGTTTGCTTGGCGAATATATATATTTTAAGGCTTCGCCCAAAATATTTCGCAAAAATATTAATATTTATGAGTAGCTGGACCGATTTGTAAATAACATCAAATATCTCATTATTTTGATACCGTTGATATTTTTTTTTTTTACATTTTTAAGCTTAGTATACGGGGGGCTAATTCTCGTTCTATGATATGGTTGAGTGAAAATATAAAATCCAAATTTAATGAAAATTTTAGTTTTTCACTATATCATTTCTTCTTATAACTTTAAGCGATTCTCGGTCAATAAAGGCTTTGCCATAAACATCTAGCACGTACTAGGTTGGTAAATTATTTTGAGTAAAAGATATTGAGATTCTTTATCAAAGGATTACTTTTTTTTATTTAAAATGCACAACCTTTCTTTTTCACAGCCACAAGTATTTGTGAAAGCAATTTTCACAGTGGAAACTGTTTGACCAAAAATAATTTTATATAAATATAATTTTATTTGAAGTTATGAAAAATGTTTTCACTTCACGTTTTCACAGAACAAGAATTAGCACCCAGCTCTCAAGAAAAATCTGAAGAAATATTTTCCATTATTTCCGTTGCTTGAAAAGGTCCTATGCCTTTGCTTCAAATTTTCTTGAAGAAATAAATATTTTTTTCTCGACTGCTACAAATTGATTTAAGAAATTTGGATAGAAGACAATTTTCCATTTCTTGAACGTCTTTTTACATAAATTTTTCGTTTTTCTTGAGAACTGTATACTATGCTTTATGGAGAATTTTTAAGCTTAAACGCTTCTATCAACTGATTTTTTTGGAGAAAAATATTTTTAAAAACTCAGTGCCGTTTTTTTAAGTAGATTTTAAAATTTATCTGCCCTTGAAACCAATTTTTTCATAACAAAATTTGTGTTTGAAGGGCAGTTAAATTTGTAAAACCAACCTCAGAAAACGGTCCTAACTGTATTTATAAAAAATTTTCAATTCGGTACAGCTCACCTAATCTGAATACTTTTCCTAAATATTTTGGCGGAAGATCCGCAACTTTTTTTGGCGAGGCACTCTTATGTACATAAGTGAATCAGGAAAGGGTTTCGGATGAAAAATAGGGCACTAAGCAGAGCGATGTCGTCAATTACACCGTGCGACAGTGAATTGTATACGCAAAAAAATCAATATATTCGCGAAACCATGGGCCAAATATAATAAAACTGCGCTGTAGTTTTTCTCTCTGATGTCAGGATATTGTTTTTTTTTTTTTTTTTTGTTTTTTGATTTGCGCCAAATTATTTTAAAAGGACTTTGAAAATATAAAAATATTGTTACTTCAAAAAAAAAAAAAAGTTAAACAAATTCAGTGTAATGTAGAAAAACAGAATGGGTATCAAATTAAAGAGAAAATTATTTAGGACGATTGAGTATTGAAAATGTCGTTTAAAAAGTGTATCCTTGCTTTATTTATTTTTGACAAAATTATATGTTAAGGACTAATTTACACTCGACCCCATGCTAGAGTGTCGTCCTTCTGACTTTATTAGATCAAAAAAATAAATTTTATTAAAAGCGCACATTTAATACTTATTCGTTCTTGTGAACGAAAAAATTTTAATATTTTTTTTTGAATTCTACGGAATTTTCTCATTCATTTGGTACCGATATTGTTATTCCACATTGCACTGAATTTTTCAAATAATTTTTGGAATTAATCATATCTTCTAAACTTCTCCAAAATAAGTTTTTTGTTTGTTTGGGGAACAACTTTGCGAGTCGCGCAGCGCGGAGCTGATCAAAAGTCTAAGCCAAACAATCGGCGTTGTTTCTTTATTAAAAAAGCAATTAAATAAAACTTTGTTTATGCCCAAACTTCTATACTAGTTAAATGCTTAGATCGCTTTCGCAAGTTTATGAATTGCTTCAAACGTACTCGCAGTGGTCCATCGATTTCCGAATTATACCCCACATTGAGAATTCAAATGTTTCTGGTGTAAACAACGTCGACGAAACTTTTGTTAGAATAAACGAAGATCCAATAAATTATTACGTAAATACGTACATATTTTACCGCCTACACAAATATAAATGATCATGTAAACTAACCGATAAATGTCTATAAATCAGCAATTGGTACTATAGCGCACAGCACATATGTGCCAACAAGCAATTGACAAATGTTGTGCACCTAAATGTATGCTACACAACGCTTCATGGCATGCTTTGTAAGGCCTTTACTCGATATATGTAGTACCATTTGTCTGTATGTAGTAGTGGAACATGAGTTGGCCAACAATGTTGGCAATTAAGTAATAAATATTTGCCAATTCAATGCAGTGCACAAGTGCATTCATTACCTATACAAACGAAACGATATTGGCGATGTGCAAAACTAAATGTATGCACTAGTACATGTAAGACCACTTGCATATGTACTTATGTAAATACAGTTATGCAAGCGATTGTGTGTATGTGTTTTTGCATGGTTGTAATGCTGATCTAATGAATTTAATGGGTGTGGCTACACTAAACGTATCCAGAAACAAACCAAAAACACACACACAAAGCACGGAAAAGTCTGTGGGTGGCAAGAGAATTGCATACTTATGTACATACAACTTTGCACGTACATACACTGCATAAAACTGGTTGAAGGTCAAAATTAAAAATGTAAACGATTTTTGCTCTTTTGTTGCGACAGCATAACATTTTAGTTATATGCAAATATGCGGGCACATTGTGTGCATACAAGCAAACATACTATATTTATATGTATATACATTTTTTCGGTAGTATAAGCGTATGTATTAGAAGGTGCATATAGTATCGCACAAATATACAAAATACGTTTGTAGCATGCTTTTAGGCTCACTAACAATGCATGTAACGAAAACTCACGCGGGTGTGTGTTTGTGTGTGCGTTTGTCGGCAATGTCTATGTATGAGTTTAAATAAATAAATAAATGTAATGGTAATTGCTTTGAATGTACTTATACAGTGTACATATTAGTAGTTAGAATAAGGCTACAGCCGGCTTAGTTCCGAGAGCAAGCAACATTTTGCGGAAGGATACAATTTGGGCGAGTACAAGTAGCGAGCATGTGAATTAGAACAAAGGAAATTATTTAAAGAAATCTACGAGGACTCTGTGCATACTACTATGAATGTTTTATGGGCGTTTGCATGGTAACTGGGATAATTTAAAAATGTAGAGAATTTTTCGAAATTATTTATAATACCAAATGTAATGGGTAGATTGCGTGTCAAATTACCTTGAGGTTTTTTGTAGACTTTCTAGAATATGCTGTGGTTTTTAAAGCAAATGAACTTCTTACCTGAAATAAAAGAAAACAAATATTAATTGGTGTAAAAAAAAAAATTGGAAAAACGATAACTTATAATTTATAAAAACTAAAATCAACTGTTTAATACACAGAAGCTTCATAACTATTCAAACATCTAATAAACTATTTATGTCTACTAGGGTGGTCCTTTAATTATCAGCCTCTAAATTTGGTACCTTAAAAATAAGGACATGCACGAAAATTTCAAAGCTTTAAACATATTTTAAGGGTCGCTACAAGGGCTTGAAAAAATTTTTTTTTTTTTATCCAAAAAAATTCGAGAAATTTGTAACTTGAAATCTGATAAATTTGACATATTATTTAAACCTATTCATATAAATTCTTAAATTCGCCGATTTATAGATTGTCGAAGTCAAAATTTTTTCTCAAATTTTTGCGATTTAAATAAAAATCAAATTTTTCAAAAATGTTTTTAAAAATCTTTGTGCGTAGAACAAAGCAAAATAAATAGGTGCCCCATGATATTGATATTTTCAAGGACCACCCTAATGCATACAGGGTAAACGGGCGGTCCATCACCACCTCTAAAATGGAGGGAAATATTTTTTTATTGAAAAAAAAAACCAAAAAAATATAATCTACCAAGTCAGGGATGCTCTATATTTTGATGGTATAACCGACCTCCAGTTTTGACTGGAAGGGGTTAAACTGACAGAAAATCCATTGTTTTAAATGGGATATACATGTTTCTACCACAGACTCAGAACTAGCGCATAAAAATACACAACTTTTGCTGGAAACTTTTCTTTGGAATTGACTTCCGGTTAAAACAAAGAACTTCCGGTCTATTTAACTCACTTGCATCCTAAAAAGAGATTCGGTAAAAACGGCCAAAACATAGAGCATCACCGACTTGGTATTTTTTTCTCTCTAAGCACATTCCCCAACAATGCTAAACTAATCACCCGAAAACCGTGCTTCTATGAGCTACTCCTCAAAGGTACCTATACGTCCGTCATGTTAGCTGATCCACTTTTACAAATACTGATAAAAATTATTGAGTATTTTGGTGCTATTTAGGGCCATACACATTTATTTAGGTGGCCTCTCAGTTTCCGACAAATTCGCAAAAATTTATGGGTCTGCCAGCGTGACGACACTACACTAAAATTTCGTCAAATACTAGTATTTATTATTGAGGAATTGGATAATATTTATGTAGTAGCTTTTAAGGGCCACCAGCGTAACGTCTCGGAAACTAAGTGAGCAGCTAAATTAATTTTTCTGACCCCAAATAGCACCAAATTTCTCAATAATTTTGATCAGTATTTGGAAAAGTGGGTCAGTTAGCGGGACGGACATTATCTCTATCTAGTTAAGGCAACCGATAAATCTTCTTGAATTTTACTTGTGTTAAGCTTTTTCTTTCCTGTGGTCGTTTCTCTTCTGTGCCAACTGACGCCAATTGGAAATGCCAAATGAAGCTAAGTCCTTCTCCAACTTGTCTTTCCAACGTAGAGGAGGCCTTCCTCTTCCTCTGTTACCAAAATCGCGATTCTTTCAAAGCTGGAGCATTTCTATTTTGCCGCTGTATTTTAATTTGCCGCACTAAGTCTATATCGTTGAAAAGCTCATACAGCTCATCGTTCCCTCGTCTGCGTTATTCGCCATCGCCAGCACGTAAAGACCCGTAAATCTTCTCTCGCAAACTTCAAGAGCCGCTTGATCAGATTGTTTCATTATCCATGCCTCGGTGTCATACACCAGCACCAGTCGTCTACTTTTTCAAACTTGTAACTGTCAAAAGTGCCGTGGATGCCCAGACGCTTAAGCTCTGACTTTTTGTCTGATGACAGGAAATACTTCGTTTGTTAAGCTAAGTTAACATATTTATCACTTGGTCGATAAATAATTTCCACTAATTTATCCACTAAATTATAGTCCTAGTAACTTTAGTTTAAGCTTGCCATGTCAACAGTGAAGGAAAACATTTTTCAAATGCTCATTGCTGCATTTTAACGATAAAACACCACCCAATAAAATGCTTCCACCACCTGAGCAGGGGTAATTGAAAATAAATTGATTACAATTAAATCTCAAGTGAATTCACTTCAATGTGAATTAGAAATTTAGATTTATAGGAAGAGATTAAATCAATGCAGAAAAGTAAAAGGCAATTAAGATACTAAACCACAGCTTTAAAGGACACTTTAGATGACAAAAGGATTATGTGCTTAAGCTTATCGGTGTAGTAATTGTACAAAATTTATTTGTCTGCACTTAATTCTCATATTTTTTTTATATTTTCATTTGCTCTAGTACATAAATAATTTACATATATTACAATACAATAATAATGCTTAACCTTTTGTAGTGGGTTAGATAGCGAGAGTGCAAACGACGCAATCGCTTTTGAAAGCCATTTAAATACTGGTCTATATGTATGTATTTGAAAGCAGCCTCAACGGTATACTGTATGTATTATACTATAGTATGTTTGAGCTATTTTTGCATTACTGTGTGTTCTTCAACTGTCACTTTTCAAAATTGCTGCCCATCAACAATGATTGATTGCATGGGCGCATTTCTATTGCAACAGTTGCCTATACAAAACAAAAAAGAAATGCAACAAGCGCCTCTTGGACTGCACCAATCGTATGGATAAACACTATATACATATATTTAATACGATAGTACCACAATTCCCTGTTACTATATATCACTTCACCAACAAACTGATGGCGCATCTTCGTCTAGTCAATATATCACTGCTGCACAATTTCCCCCATCTATCGACATTGGGGTGGCCCAAAAATAGTAAAGTCGGAATTTCAATGCTCTCACCCCCATGATGATGTATATCGAAAAAATATACTCCTACTTTTTATTTTGAGATCAAAAAAATATTTAGAGGTCCCTCAAAGCGCTCAAATTTTTCCATGTATTTTATATGGTGAAAAAAAAAACTTTCGTAGGAATGTTATAGAATTCTTGAAAATTAATATTTTTCAATCGGAAAAATCTGGTCCTCTTCAGGAGACTTTCAATAACAATACCCATTTGTTTATTTAACCACTTTTCAATACTTACGGTTTTCACCACGGGTTTTGGCGGGCCTATAAAATATAGTTACTATGAAAATATGGTTAAATAAACAATTGGGTATTATTATTGGTATTATTGGTAGGCTCCTGCAGAGAAATAGAGTTTTCCGATCGAAAAATATTGATTTTCACGAATTCTATACCATTTCTACGAAAAGTAGCATTTTTTTGGACCACCCTAATGTACACACCTACCTGCTCGTATATCCATTTTCAAACATTTTTTCTCTAGCAACAATGTCGCAAATGGCTTGCAGGCAAGCTGAGCTTAGAAAAAATGTTGCTTAGTTTTTTTAAGCACTGTGTTGTGGTAGCTTCGTTTGCGCTTTTGCAATTTGTATGATTGATTCCGAGTTTAATGGCTTTGGTAGTTAAGTTGATCGCCATGGTGCTATGGTGGACGATAAAATGACCACGGAATCTATTGAACTTAAAAGTTTGACGGTGAATTTAAAAAAAAACAAAAACAAAAGGAAACGCTATCATGAAATATTCATAGCTACGAAAATTTAAGTGATTTTGATGTGAGTAAAGTTGTGGTGATGAACATAAAAAAGCAAAATTTTCATTGCTCGTATTTTAAAGTGGTATGCACAAATATACTCACTTTTCGGAAATTCAATGCGGTTTCTTGGTTACACACTTTTTTTGTTTGAACTATACACAACTTCGGGAATTTTTCGGAAATCGAGTGACTTTTTGCGATTTTAAGTCTCTTTCGCAATTTCCTCGGGATTTTTCTTTTATAATTTTTCGGAAATTTTGTACATACATAATGCACTTATTGGAACCTTTTGAAGTATTTTGAGAATTCCGCTTTGTTTGTTTCTTTGGATAATTTTTTGATTATTTCGAAAATTTTTGCTTATTTTATCGGAACTTTTGGAATTTCTCGTGACTTTTTTAATACATTTTTTTCAGTAATTTCCGAAATTTTTTTGTTTATATTTCCGTTGGAATTTTTTTTATTGTACGACATATGTACATATGTACATATATACATATGTATGTACATATTTGCGGGTATTTCTGAAATATTTGTGTCGGCGTTTTATAGTTTTTTTTTTTTACTATACGGTCCGTTTTGGTACTGTTTTGAGTTTTCGGAAGGTTAGAAGCTGTGTGTATTTCTATAGCAAACTCTCCTATGGCATCAGGCATGTAAAAGTCGCATTAGGTAAATTTAGGTAAGTTCATAACAACAAAATAATCATTTAACTATCTTAAAAAATTGACAAACAAAATGTCAACAAATTTATCTAAGGACTAAGCTTAATCCGTGGTATAATAATAGAAAGTCTGCTGCCGCCTGCTTACTTGTATGACTTTTCGATTAAGTATGACCAAGAAATTTGATTTAGCTTTTAATAAGAGACGAATATTAGTGGACACGTATTTCTGCAGTTATTTTTTTTTTTTTTTTAGATTTCATTGAAGAATCAAAAAGGTACCAAAGAATACTTTACTGCAGCTTGTAGTGTATTTATGTAGGAAGCAACTCTCATGATTGTGTATATGTTTGTATGAGCTCATTATTAAAGGGTCTCTATGTGGATTCGATATTTCCACATACTGCTTCCACACGCATTCAATTGTATTTTGAATAGACGGCATATCTGTGTTTATCAATAACAACTAAATAAAACTAAACTAAGCCATGTGACATGCCAAGAAGCAGGAAGAAGAACTTTGAATGTCATCAAATGTGTCCCTATTATTTATATTGTGAACGAAGCAGTTTATATATTTTTTATGCAAGCACATACATAGGTATACGTACTTATATTGTAAGTGTGTACATTTGTACTACAATATAGCCACACTAAACTCTTTTTGAGAAAACACCAAAAAAATTTATAAGGAAATACAGAAAACGTATGTATGTACGTATGTATAAAATCCCAAAAAAGGCTCTAGGTCAACAATGAGGCTGTTATAATGTGAGAATATGCATTAAGGCGGGTCGTTAATTTCAGTATTTCGAAAAATACAAATACAAATAAACAAATAAACACTGAAAAATCGTATGCTTCAAATATTAGAAAACGAAAATAACAATTTGTGCCGAACATCCACAGAAAATCTTTAATTCTAAAATTATTCTTTCTTTGATGGAAAGTGCGAAAAATTAAAAAAAAAAAAAACAATTAAAATAACGGTCAAAAAAGGCAATGATGAAATGCGATATAAAAAAAAAAAATAAAAATCGAAAATCGAATTGTTCGAAAAGTAGAAAGATAATGTGGTCTTTACTACAAAAATTATAACCGTTACTGTCTCAAAATTTTACTACACCAGTTAAATAGGTTTGTGAAAATCTGTTATACATATTTTTAACCGACTTCCAAAAAAAAGGAGGAGGTTTTCAGTTCGTCGGAATATTTTTCGATTTCCGATTTCGATAATTCTTTTTGCGTGGGAAAGGTAGTGTCTCAGAGGTGGTCCCATATTAATCTGGTTTAGACCCGATCATTCGACCATGAAATATATATATATATGGGAGGTTCCATGGGAAAGTGGACCTCAGTGCGAAAATAATTTTCTTTATAAAACTAACAAATGTCTGGATAAGACATTAGTAAAAACCTTGAATTAACCAAAAAATAACAAATTAAACCTTTAAATGCATTTTTATTAGCTTTTTTACGATTTGAAATCAAGTTCTAAATAAATTTTTTGATTGAGTTTAAAGTATGTTGTGTTGAAAGCACTGTCAAATAATTTGCGACTCACAATTCAAGTGTTTGGCAAGAAAAATATATAGTAGAACACATCTGCTTTTAATAAAGTTGTATTGTATATTAAATTTTGTGAGTGTAGATTAAGCACTATTATGAGTTATTATTAAGCAGTCTTGGTCTTGTCCCACCCGTGACAAAAAAGGTAAAAGTTCTTATATTTAATTACAGCCATTTAAATTTACACAAGAAAAAAAATTGTTCTGTACAAATGTCCAACCCGTGACGGTGGAATCGCCCATATATATATATATATATTTTTTTTATGTTGGCTTTTTTTTGCTAAAAATCACTTGTTATTACAAAAGATAAAAACCAAAAGATATATCATCTTTTACTTCATAGAAACTAATCGAGATCCCAGGATAATACAAAAAATTAAAACCAATATTTTGAAAATCTGTAAAATATTTTTCACACGCCATCAAATTCCAGTAAACTCGGTGAACAAATCTGATTAGGAGAAGTGCTGAAATAAAATATTAAAAAATATTTTTAAAACAAGCTTTCCAATTTTCCAACCATAAATTCAGGTTTTCCAAATATCACAACTCCTACACCACCTATCGCAAAACATTTTTTGTGGAGTTATTATTTTTCATGTAAATAATATATATTTCAAATACAAACTAAATCGGACCATAGGTGAAGGTATTTTAAATATATCGACCCGCGCGCCACCTACATACGCCACGGCTAAAGTTTTTGTAAAATTATTTTTTTCATATACGCAATATAAATTTCAAATATGAACCAAATTGGACTATAAATACGGGGATTTCAAATATCTAGACTTGCGCGCCACCTAGCCATTTAATCCATCTTTCATATTTAACTCTCATAGATTTAAAGAAAACTTCTACCCAGCAAAAAATCGGTAATCGCTTTTAGTGGTAACGTGTTCTAGAAGGCATAGCGTTATAATGCCTTCGAATTTTTCCGCTTCTTTTAGGCATTGCCGGTAATGCAAAGTAGAATGTCCAACAATATTTTATTTATTTCGCTTCTTTGTTTGATTTCGGGGAATGCAAAGTAGAATGTCCTATAATATTCCTATTTTAATTCGTTTCTTTGCTTCATCTCCGGAAATGCAAAGTAGAATGTCCTACAATATTTTATTTGTCTCGCTTCTTTGCTTCATTTCAGGGAATGCAAAGTAGAATGTCCTATAATATTTTTTTTATTTCGCTTCTTTGCTTCATTTCGGAGAATGCAAAGTAGAATGCTGCATCGTAGTCAGTTGAAAAATAGAATGAATACCCAAAAATTCTTTTTCTACCGTTACTTTCTGTGGAAATTTGTGTCGCATAAAAATCATGTTTTGCTTTGTTCAATTTGCAGCGAAGTTGAAGTCAGTCAATGAAGTGAAGTACAAGAGTGAGGAAGTACAATTTTAAGCTTAGTTAAATATGCATGTATGTACATACCGATTTTTAAGAAAATCTAAGTACCTAAATAAATACATATGTATGTATAAAAGCTGATTTATACAAATTTTAATTAATTTTAATCTTTTAAGACATTTTCTGATTTCAATTTAATATAAATAAGTATGTACTTATCTAGGCATTCTACATTAGTTTCTCTGTAAGGCATTCTTTGTTCGCTTCTCTGGATTCTGTTTATCCATGCGTTCTCCCTTCGTTTGAAGGTAATGCTGCGGGTAAGGGCTTACCTCCAATGACATGCCCATGTTAAAATAAGGCCTTCTTGAAGCGAAAGGGTAAGCGATTCCCATCGCCTAGCTCGTTTCCACTTTCGTTTCTGTGGTAATCGTGTTTTTTGCTGGGTAACTTCTAAACAAACCGACCCAGCCTAGTGCATGCCTAAACAAAAGAGCGCTGCACACACATATAGCATCATGTAATTACTTTCACACATTTACATACAATCATTCATATTACATATTGCTTATATATATACGAAGATGTTAAATTTAATTAAAAAAGTTTGCCGTTTGGAATTTAAATTGAATCGCACCAAAAACAACTTGGCAGACAGATAAATAGGATTAGAGTGGAGCATGTCAAAAGCCGGAATCAGGCAGTGAAACCGACGGGCAACCGGAAATTGCCAAATGAATAGTTAGACAGGCCGCAAAGAGTCAACTTTGTGCACATTTGCTGACAAAGCAATAAGAAAAAATGTATCTTAGTAGAGCGAAGCAGGAAGCAGAAGCAGGAAACAAGTGTAAGAAAGAAGAAGAATTAAGCGTGTTGGATTTGTGGTCATAAATTGCGTACTTGAGTAGATAATTGAACAAGTGTATGTATGTATGTATGTATATAAACTGGGGATGATGAGCGCTTATGTATAGACTGTGGGTGGCTAAAATTATACACATACAAACATATACACACATATATGTATACAAATAACATCAAATGTAGCGTGTGAAGGCTGAAGTTGAAGTAGAAGCAGAAGCTTGCGTTAACGATATTTAAAAAGCCATCGTGGCCAGCAGCCAGCAGCCACCACAGTGAATGTAAGACAATGCTAATAGAACACCTTAAGGAACAGATATCTCTGAGCGATTTAAGGGCGAAATACTACGTAGAGGCGGTCAGACAGAGCTCAGGGAATCTGTACATACACATGTATGTATACTTGATGTTCCGAAGACGCGTTCTCTTATTTAAATAGATCCGTAATCAGCTTTAAACCATATACAGATGGTTCCAAGTTTGAGCGTGGAATTTAGGCTATCTTGAACTACCGAGGAGGAAGAAAATCGTTCAATGTATATGTGTGGATTTCCAAATATTTTTCACGCTTGCTTTCTCCGAAGGTATACGGAATTGAAGGAAAGCCACTTAAGTCCCCTTAGCAAGGGACTTGTCGCCATCTTCTTAGATTGTCTGACTAAAAATTGTACTCTACATTCATGCAAAATTACATCAAGCTAGGCTACGGCTTGGAAAACCGCTTTCGAATACAGTCTCCAATCGCCTTTCATAACACTGGGGAAAATCTCAAGTTTTGAAACTACAAAAAAAAAAAAAAACGCCGAAACACGTAAACTACGAATCCGTATTCTGTTTTTCTAGATCAGGTAATTTTCCCAAGATAAAGGGTGAACTCACCAAAACTGCGACACTTTGGGAAGCTTATAACTTACCCAAAACGAATTCAATATTTTGAAATACAAATACCATAAGCTGACCACTTGACCTTAGTTGGACGTAGAAGAAATTTCATTCCTAGTTGAGTTAAAAATGGCAACCGAGTTAGAAACGAGGCAATCCATTTTGCACGAGTTTATAAATAATCCGGCCTTAAGTACACGTAAAATTGCTAAAAAATTAAAGATTGCACTATTCGACAGTTTGCAGGGTTTTAATCGGTACAAATAAGGCCTGACAGTTACGAGAAAACCAGGGAGCGGGGGTTAGCATGGTCAAAGTGATAAAAAAACATACACCAACATACAAAAGGTAAAGCGAAAAGCTTCATTGTAGGGCTGCCAGATATCTCTGTTGCCAAGCCGGGACACTTTAGGGAGAGCCTCTCGCTCCCTTCTCTGTCATTTCGACGTGCGAAAGGATGTAGGGAAATTTTATTCTGACAGACAAAAACAAAAACATAAAAACATGAGATCATGAGATCATTACAACGTACGCCAACAAAACAAAACAACTTATCACAACTAAAGCACAGAGAATTTTTTACAATGCATGAACCTTTTTTTATTCTTTATAAAAATACAGTTTATACCAAATATATGAGAAAACATAAAAATAAAATGGTTATCCTTTGTGCTAAACTCGGGAAAATTCAATAAATTTGCATACAAATTTGCAACATTCTAATCAGACTTTTATAAAAATATTTAAAATGAAGTTTTGCAGCCCATTAAATTTTAGTTGATTTTTGGTATTGTTTTTACTGAGAGTTTCTTTCACACAAACTATGTTTTTGGTAATTCTTTTTATATGGAAGACACTGTCAGCAAAAAAATAAAATAAATGCTAGAAATCAACGAAATTTGCTGGCAACTTCAGACTTGCACTTTATTAATTGGCTCAAAAGCTACATTTTAAAAATTTGTCTAAAAGATCTAATTAGAAATTGTGATCTGATTAAAGAGCCTCCACCGCCAATAATTTTGTACGGCACTGTACTTATAAGTACTCTAGGTTTCATGAAAGAAAAAAATATAAGTACAAGATAACATTCAAATATCAGTTATATTTTTTGTTGCTGTGAACTTGTTTCAAAACTTCTGTCTTTTCCTTAATATAATTGTATAACTCTGTGCACGTCATTTTGAACGTATTTAGGTACATATCGATGGCTGAGTGGGAAGATCGTCCTATATAGGCAGCCAGTTCGAAAACGCCCTATCTCAGAAAACTTTTCAAGAACGCCCTAATTCAGAATATTATTGAAAAACACCCTACCTCAGAATTTGGTTGAATAACGCCCTATCTCATAATTCGGTTCAAAAACGCCCTATCTCAAAGGAAAATACATTGAAAATAAGCTGAGATAGGGCGTTTTTGAATCGGCATCTAAGATAGGGCGTTCTTCAACCAAATACTGAGCTAGGGCATTTTTCTATCAAATTCTGAAGTAGGGCGTTCTTGAAATGTTTTCTGAGATAAAGCGTTGTTGAAAAATTTTCTGAGATAGGGCGTTTTCGAACTGGCTGCCTATATAGGACGATCTTCCACTCAGCCATCGATATACTAATCATCAACTATTGCTTGTGCAAAGTTCAACTATTTCGAAATGTGACTATTTCACAAATTAAACCGGTGCACTGAGAGAAAGAAGTTTAGAATTAAAAAAGCGTGCTAAATTTAAAAAAAAACCAGCATATGAAAGAGCACCAACACACCTAAAAGTTAAACATTCTAAAAATAGAATTATTAGCAAAAACCAACAATACCAACAACCACATGATCAAGCGAATTGCAGCGGAATAGCTGCGCTTGATTGTGTTGGCATAACAAAAATTAAAATAGTGGAAAAAAGCAAACGATAATTTACAAGGCGTACTTAGCACGGTGCATAGGCAACTGGCTGAGTCAGTGGTGATCGTCGGTTCGAATCCTACTGAATGAAGTATGTTGAGGAAATGTGGTGATTTCCGAAATAGCTATCACTTCTACCATTTTTTCAAATTATTGTTGCTTTTCCACAATAAATTTTCATTTAAAAAACGGCCTCGAGCTCAATATGAATTGTTGAATATAATTGTTATAAGGCCAAAAAAAAATAACAAAAAAGAAAATGTTTAATCTTTTCTTTTTTTTGTAATAGGTGCAGGAAATAATGTTACCCATACGCCATGTCGTACATTGCTAGCCAGAGAAGATCTCTTAGTGTTCTCAAGCAAAAAGTGGATGCCAGATACAGTAGCATTACACGGTGACAAGTATAATCCCGAAAACGGGACCGACCTCGTCGTATAGATGCAGATTTCAGGTTCATTTACAAAATTCTTCTAGCACTTCTAGTTTATGAGAAAAAATTGGTTGAAGTGCCAAAAATGGCCAATTTTCAAAACTAAAATTACTGAAAATCGGGTTCGTCTGATAAAGTCTACCTGATAAAGATGAGTTGAGTAGAAATGTGTGAAAATTTTTTCGGAAAAGTAAACAAATTTTTGATTGAATATATGATGATTTCTAGTCCTAGCAATTTGAAGTTTTAGTTAAGCTTACTTGCTTAATGACAGAACGAATAAGAATTAAATTAAAAGTTGAATTAGTATATTTTTCACATTGAAAAGGAAAGTAACCTGCTGTTGAAGAACTGAGTTTTTTAATTTGCTGGGATTTTTTTCACGCATTTTTACTCAACTCAAATTGTATTTGCGGTTTCTTTCTTCAGTAAAACTAAAAATTTAAATTTTTAATTTATGAATATGACCACTTTTTGACGCTATAACAGTTTTTTTTTCTCAAAAACTAGACGTGCTAAAATTTTTTTTAATGGCCTTGAAATTAGCATTAGTCTATATGATGAGGTCAGTCCCGTTTTCGAGTTGTAGAGGTGTGAACTATGTATCTCTTTGAGTGGAGCTATTTCAGAGTGTCATTATATTGTTTTTTTTTTTTTTTCAAACCAATTATTGCTCCACATGAAATTTATGCGACACCCTTAGTTTGACTTCTCTGGCAGGTTTGTGAAAAAACGAGATCCTTCAATGGCTTTGACTGGAAATCTAGACATCGACCTCTTATTTCTTACATCTCGACAACTTCTGCTGAGAGAAATTGTTTATTTACGTGACGTGAGCCAGCGGTGCTAGCGACGCGCGAAATTTTCAAACGATTCTCAGTTTCATTGATTTGCGACATGGCTATAGCGACTTTATCTGACTATCTAACTATCCTGTACAAGACAAGCTAACTAATTCCCTGTGGTCAGACCGACACCATGATTTCATAATCTTCCGAATAGAGGCCAACCCCAACCCCTCTCTGCACCTTCAACTTCGAGCCTTCAGCGTATTAAGAAATACGATTCTTGCACGGCGATAGGGGCCACCACTAGCAACCCTGCAATAACGTAATGCGGTCTGTGCTGCCATCTAAATCTGATTTGATATTGTTACGTCGTCCTCTCTTAATTTTACTCAAGATCGCTACGTGCCCATAGTCGGTTGTTCTCATACTTAGAAATAAGACTTAAGAACTTAAAAATATATAAATATTTAATTTACATAAAATGTTTTAAAAATTTTGATTTTTTAACATTTACTTTTTATCGTTTAAACACACTTTCACTTCCAGTTGCCATGCAGTGAGCTTTAGTGAGTGCTCTACATACATTTATAGAGTATGCACCCGCATTAAATATCAAGCAGCTCTTCAGTGTGCAAAAGTAAAAAAGTGTTTACACAGCAATGCAAAAATCGTTCTCTATAAATGGCCATGATATATAGCCAAAAAACGGCAGAATTGCATTGGCTCTGGCGACTTGCAAGTAGGCCAACTGCTGCGCTACAACAGCTATACAGGCGAATAGCGATGAAATATGTACTCTAATTTCTTAACGATTGCTATTGAACTTTTTTTTTTTACGTTCAGTGAAGAGAAAACTGCAAACATTAAGGATATTTACGCTAGATCAGCGGCAACTCGGTAATTTAGTGTGAAAAGTTTTCTTAAAACGAACAAAGTTTGAATTTGTGTGCGAAATTTGTATTTGCATACAACTTTATTAAACCTATTTCAATTTATTTAGGTACGAGAAAAGCTCACTAATAAAATATGTAAATGATAGAATTTGTGTGTAAGTCAGTCACGCTGTCATGATAATAGAGATAAATAAATGTCTGCCTAATGAGATATTTTATTTTCAGTTTTTAATGGCATGGTTTAGAATGAGACTTTTTGAAGGTGACTCGTTAAGTACATAAGTCTAATATTCAATCCGCATAAGTAAACTTACTTAGATTTGGAGCTCAGATTCAAAATTAATTTTATTGCAGCTTTGCTAAGGCTCGGCCCCAAATCCGATACAACTGGTTCTTATGATATACGAATGCTCGTACTAGGGCTGTAGTCGGCAAAAATCTTCTGATCGATTTCCCAGTATACGAATATATCAAATACATATCAAGACGATAGCAACTTAGGTTACGCAAAAGGTCGTTTTACGCATTGGGGAAGACTCTGCTATGTTCATACATACAAAAGTGCAAGGGCGCAAGGCCGAACGGTGACAGAGAATATGTTCGATACTCTCGATTTACATATCATCTCAATTGCTTCGACGATATTCATTTGCCGGTAAGCCCCATTCTACTGTCATGTTTCGCCATTAAACAGAGTTTCGTAACGATACAGGAAATCAATTAGAGTTGGCGGATTTCCAGATAAAGGAGAGCAAAGCCTAGACGAATATAAATACAAATACGAATATATGTATATGCATACGAATAAAAATACATATACATACACACGAATACAGACATGAATTCCAAAATGAATATGAATACGAAAATGAATATGAATACGAAAATGAATAT